>NC_056735.1:1082628345-1082980845 GCF_019279795.1 Protopterus annectens
CCAGAAGTATTATATATTTTTACAATGAAAATCAAATCAAAAATAAAAATAAGTAAAAAATTAAAACCACCATGAAACATAATAAGAAAATCAACAGTTAGAGAATATCTGTGCATAGAGTAGGTGAAATAATAACTGACAGGTCTAGAGAGTATCACACATGAAGTACATACAAATAGATAAACCATTCAATCAAAACACTTTTTTAAATAAAGATATATATGAATATATATGCTATGGAAGTGAGGGGAGAGGGAGGTATAAAGGTATATGTGGCAAGTACAAGGAAGTAAAGAGTAGAATGGGGAAAAGGAGTTAAGGCTGAGAAGAAAAGAGGCTAGATCAAGTGGGGGTTAGACAAGGGCAGGACCATGTACTCTGAAGAAAAATTTAAGTTCTTTTTTAAACAGTGTTTTTGATGAATGCTTCTTATGTTTTGAGAGAGTGAGTTCTAAGCATGTGCAACAGAGTATTTTTAGAGGGACTTTCCTATATTTTTATTGGGTTTATATATGCCAAAGAGGTGTTTGCTGGAAGTACAAAGGTGACAATGGGGATTGTAGTAGGAGACTAGGTTGGAGATGGAAGGGCAGGAAGAGGGGTTATTCAGGATAGAGTGTGTAGTGTGAAGTTGGGGTAGAAGTAGCTGTTTAGAGAATTCTGGTCATTGAAGTGATTTAAGGGCGAGACAGAGGTGGGATTTGTAGAGGGAATTAGAGGCAAAGCTGGCTATTTTGTGATCAGATTGCTCTAGTTTAGTGATAAGTGAAGTTTGAACATTAGCTTGGACAGGGCGAGCACTGAGAAGACAGGGTAGAAGGAGGGAATGAGCGAGGCAAGCTTTGGAAGACGGTTACAGACATTTCTGGTTACGTTAGAGAAGTCCGAGTTTCTGGTGGGTCTTTTTCATACATTGTTGGATATGAGTATTGAATATTATCAGCTTGTAGACTGAGTCCTTCCCATCAAAAGTTGAGTGGCTTTGGAAATAACTTAATGAGCGTTTCATGACTACCAGATTGTTTAATTTTTCCATCATGAATTTTCAGTCTGCAAACTGAGTCCTCCATGTCAAAGTGTGGTTTATTCTGTGCATCATCTCCATGAAGACTTTGGACTTAGTTATAAAATCTGAGAATATCCTTTTATAGATTTGTATTTGTAGTTTTTGAGTTTTTTTCTTTGTATCTGTAAAACAAAGTAGTATCAATTTTTAAAATTGTTAAAATAGTAGTCATTGTTACTATTTTTTTATGTAACCATTGCTACTTTACTGCTCATAGTCTGTGAATGATAATGTTTGAAATGTGTGAATATAGAGAGAAAAATGCTTTAGCAAATCAAAGCGTATTCTTCAGTTTCTATTTTAAACAGTATTTGTTATATTGCATTTTTTGAGTGATGGTATATTGTGAAATGTTTTGTAAATAAGCACAGTAATAAAACTGACCTTGAAGTTGAAAGGGAACTTTGAAATTCTGAAGTACAGATGGGTGCACAGTTGGTGCACACCTACACTGAACATTCTGTATTGATCCTGCCAATGTACATATTCAACATTCTGAAATACAATTAATTATAAAATACTCTAAATATGTTAGTGCATACTGTATCGAACAATTATTTATGAAACAGTAAAACTTGAGTCAAAATACTTTTCTCACTTGTCTGCACATGTAAATATGTGTATGTTTATCTGAAAATATGTTTTATTATTAATGTCTTCTATGATCCTGTTCACTCAGGCTGTGCCTGCAAATGGTCATTGAGATCAGAACACAACCCCAGTAAATAAATATTAATAAATAAATAAATGAGTGTTGGTGATGAAAAAAACTACAAACCAGGTGTTCATCATCACTAATGCCTATTTCAGTCAAATGGTAAGTTATGATCAATTAGATCAAAGGCTTCTGTGAGATCAAGTAAGGCAGCTCCTGTCAGGTTGCATTTGTCCATATTGGATATGATGTCATCTGTGAAAGAGTAGAGAGCTGTGTCCAGACCAGAAACCACTTATTTCCTGGGAAGAAGATGGTGTTGATATAAGTAAGTAGTGATTTGGTTGTATATATTTTTTTCTAATATTTTACCTAAAGTGAGAGGTATTGCATGGTTTTACAAAGCAGTAGTTGGTTTGGGTAGTTTTGGAATGGGAATGACTATTGCTGCTTTCCATATCTGAGGCATTATCTCATTAGTTAAGCAGAAGTTGTATAGGTGAATGAGAGGGTGGGAGTTGAAGTCCCTTCAAAGGTGAATGAATCCAGGGGCTAGGTTATCTGTGCCTGGGGAGTATCTCCAGGGGCTAGGTTATCTGTGCCTGGGGAGTATCTCCAGAGGCTAGGTTATCTGTGCCTGAGGAGTATCTCCAGGGGCTAGGTTATCTGTGCCTGGGGAGTATCTCCAGGGGCTAGGTTATCTGTGCCTGGGGAGTATCTCCAGGGGCTAGATTATGTGCCTGGGGAGTATCTCCAGGGGCTAGGTTATCTGTGCCTGGGGAGTATCTCCAGGGGCTAGGTTATCTGTGCATGGGGAGTATCTCCAGGGGCTAGGTTATCTGTGCCTGGGGAGTATCTCCAGGGGCTAGGTTATCTGTGCCTGGGGAGTATCTATTGGCATTTGGTCCATCTGTGTTATTATCTCTTTGCTTCTAATCTTCTTGAAGTGGAACATTGGAATGTAAATGGTGGAAAGAGCGTAGCCTTGGGGGTGGTAGGTTTGTGTTGCTTTTGTTGTTGATGTGTAACAGGTTGCTGAACTTATTGGGGAAGTCAGCACTTGAGACTTTGTCTGCGGTAGTGTTAGTGGGGTTTTGGGAAGTGGAGTTCTGTTGAGTTTTTCGACCAGTCAGCAGGGTAATTTCTCTCAACAATCTCTTGAGTTTGGCTAAAAGTACGATTTGTTTGTTTTATTAGTGGTTGTTTTTGTGTCTGCAGATGGATTGCTTAGCTAGGTTGCGTAGTGAGGTGTATTTGGCTCGGGAATCTGTGGAAGGGTTGCATTTCCAATAATATCACGCTTCATCACATAATCCGAGGAGGTATTTGAGTTTGTCAGATACCCAGTCATGTTTATAAGGTCAAAAACAGTCTTTGTATCAAGGGAAAGAATTTGTTTTGTAAGTGCAGTAGGTTATTGGTAATGTTGTTAGCCACTTCATTGTGGGTCTTTCATGACAAGTAAGTGAGACTAATCATGGGTGGTAAAGTGTGTCTTTTTAAATTAGTGATATTCTGAATGGTTTGGGGTCTGAAGGTGATTAGATTTATTTTTAATGTTAGGTTACATACTGAGAAAGTTATGGGACAGTGACCAATGAAGGAATTGGATGTATGGTGACGTTAGATATCACTGTAGGATTATTAGTTATTACAGGATCTAGTAAGGTATGCCTATTGAATTAAGGTTTTGTCTAGTGGGTTCAGAAATGCTCAGGGTAAGACTTAAGCTGGCCAGGAATTCTGGCATATCAATGTCTTTTGGTCCTAAGTAATTCAGGTTGAAGTCTGCAAGAATAATTAGGTCACAGTTTTTGAGAGATTTGGCATATATTTGCTGTACACGTGTATAAAATTTTGATAGTGAGGCTGGTGGAGGTAGGTATGTACTGGCACAAGGGAGCTTGGGTTGTTTGTTGGAAATTTTAAAAGTATCCAGTTTGGATCTGATTCCAAGTTACTGTTAGCATGTGCAGTGATGGTGGGGTTAAAGTTGCCATGGCAATGAATCAGCACTTTTAACTTCTCTCCTGCTAAGTGCCATACTAATAGCACAGACCTTGCAACTGGAATCTGAGGATACAAAAGTACAGTGTATAAGTAAACTTACCATAACAATTGCATGAGCCTTAGCTGTATGGGTTATATCCTGTATAAGATATAACAACTGTTCAGCTTCCAAAGCTTTAATGGCACCTTCTACATGGTCAAACTGTTAATGAGCTTAAGATGAGCTGAAGAAAGAGAGTGGTTTGGATGCCAAGACATTTAGAGCTTTCATGCCAACTGAGGGAGGAAGGCTTGAGCCCTGAAAATGTCAATGCTATGAAATTTAAGTTTGAAATGCTCACTCTGGCAACAGAAGCATACAAAAATATGGGATGGAGGGTGGCAGCAGTGGTCATTTGAACATCTACTGTTATAGTATGTTTACTTACACAGTTGTACTTTGCTCATCATTAGCTCACTGCTGCAGTAGCCTTAGATATATGGGTAGATTACCACAGCTTAAACTCACTTGAAAGAGAAAGGATGATGGTCCAGGAACCCCTGAAGTGTGATCCCAGCAAAGCTTGTCCTAGACATGGAGAAGGAATCTAGTTTGTAGTGCTTTGTAAAGGTATCCACAGAGGACCAAGCTGTTGCTTCTAGAATCCAATCCTTTCCAAAAAAGCCACAGATGGAACCAAGGCCCTGGAAGAGTGAGTATTGACCCTGCCTGGATCTGCCTGGCTGGGGTCAGTATGACAAAGGGTAATAGCATAAGACAACCATTTGGAAACAGCCTGCTTTGACACATGCTGCCCTTTCTTTTTGCTTTTACAGGAAATGAACAACTGATTGAGTTCCTAAAAGATTTTATTCTAACAAGATAGTATCTGAGCTGAGAGTATTTATCCATGGTACAGTGAACACTTTCTCCCTTTTTTTTAGGTTTTGGAAAGAAGACAGGGAGATGGATAGCCTGGTTTGAAGTAAACTCAGATACCACTTTAGGCAAAAATAAGGGATTATTTCTTAAGGAAACCCTACCTTTGTGGAAAATGAGATAATATTGATCCATCATAAGATCTTGTAAGTCAAATAGTCTTCTGTGCAAACAGTAACACTGCTTTCCATTGTTAAGAACTTCAAGTCAGCCTGATGAGCTCTTTCAAATGGAGCAAGTTATTTTTTGTAAGACAAAAGTAAGATTCCAAGGATGAGCCACCTGTTTTCTGCGAGGCTTGGAATGCAACACCCTTTTCAAAAACATCTTCACAAGGGAATGAATTGGAAGAGGGAGATCTATAGGCAGATATGCTGAAATAGCTAATGAATAAACCTTTATGAGAAGTGAGACAAGCTAGAGGATAGTAACATACACAAATAATGTAGAACCAGGTAGACAATAGCCCTGAAAGGGTGTTGGTTCTTGTCTTGGCATCAACTAGAAAACCTTTTTCCATTTTCTAATATATGATCTTCTAGTAGCAGGTTTTCTTGCCTCCTTTAATACCTGCTGCATGTCTTCAGAAAATAGGTGTGTAAAAGGTATTAAGAGTTTATCATCCAGGAAGCTGTTTGCAGTTGGTTGGAGTCAGGATGTATCAAGAACCCCTTGTCCTCTGTGAGTAGGTCTAGTCTGTGAGGAAGCTTGGTATAATTGCCCTTTAAGTTTACATGTCTTTTCTGTTACAAAGACCCTTATATCCCTCTAAACACTATTCCCCAAACAAAGTCTGAGGTGTCTGTTGTTACAGACTGTACTAGAGCAGGAAGGAAAAACTGGACACCTAGATAGTAATAAAACTGATCTCCTTGCCAAAGAATCTCCCTTTTCACAAACCCCAAAACTAGAATATGGAATTTCTGGGAATCCTGATGTTGAGACCAAACAGATTTTAGGTACCTTTATTTATTTATTTGTTTATTAGTTTTTTTCTTGTTTGATTTGTTTGTTTGTTTGCTAGTTTTTCATGTGGAGTCTTCTCAGCGGAAGCATTAAAATCATAAACGCCATGACACACAGAATTCCAGGCTGAGACAGAAGTCTGAGTGGAAAAATTCAAGAATAGATCTCAATACATAATCTACTTTTTTCCTGTGGAAGAAAAGTTCTTTGAATGGATGTATCTTGGAGACACCCCAAGAAGACAGTCCTGTGAAAAACAGTTAAACAACCCTTTTGTATGTTCTGTTACAACCCCAGTCTATATAAGGGATTTCTCACTCAAGGGGGAGATTCCTAACACTTTGAAAAAGACAGCAAAGACTGACAAGTGATATAAATAAGGAAAAACATAAATAATTTGCACTCTGGAGCTAGACACTTTGTAAATACCCCTCATTTTGTCGAATACCACATCACTGATCCACCTATAGCAAAACTGATATGCCAACAATTGCACGGTTTCAAATATATGTAGCCATGAAAAAGAATGGCAGCAGCGTGTACTGTCCAGTGTGTCAACAAATGCAAAAAGATCAACCTTTCTACAGTCTGAAAGCCCCTGGAGTCCACATCTGAGAGGTTATACTCATACACCCCAAGCCTAAATAAAACAGCTTGAAGACGGTAAACCCTTAGGAAGGACAGAAGGCATGCATTCCATGTTTGTGTTACCTTACAGCTTGTTTGCATAAAAGTCTAGAGTCACAGAGTGCAGGAGAGATTGCTCATGTAAAAACTCCATTGGAAAAGTTTGCTCTCCTTTCTATCCCCCTGTTTTCCAGCTTATAATAAGACTATTTAATACTTGTGATTCAGTATTGCAGTGATTATGACTGTTTTTACTGCTATATTCAGATAAGTAAGGTGGTGATCAGCCAAATGGTTTTATGATCAGAATGATAATATTCATTTAACTTTGTGTATGTAACCAAATATGATGTTTACTGTTGTTCTCTCGAGTGAATTTTTCCATTGGAGCTTTTCACCCCAGACCTCTACTGAAAAGGAGAGTACTGAGTTCAGTCAAGTCACCATGTTTAACAAATAAAAACAAACAAGTAAACAAAATGACCATGTTTAACAAATGAAGGCAAATAAATAAATGAAAAGGAGAGCACTGACCTCAGTCAAACTGCCATGTTTAACAAATGAAAAGAAACAAATAAACAAAACTGCCATGTTTAACAAATGAAAACAAACAAATAAACAAAACTGCCATGTTTAACAAATGAAAACAAATAAACAAAACTGCCATGTTTAACAAATGAAAACAAACAAATAAACAAAACTGCCATGTTTAACAAATGAAAACAAATAAGTAAACAAAACTGCCATGTTTAACAAATGAAAACAAACAAATAAACAAAACTGCCATGTTTAACAAATGAAAACAAATAAGTAAACACAACTGCCATGTTTAACAAATGAAAGCAAACAAATAAACAAAACTGCCATGTTTAACAAATGAAAACAAACAAATAAACAAAACTGCCATGTTTAACAAATGAAAACAAACAAATAAACAAAACTGCCATGTTTAACAAATGAAAACAAATAAATAAATTACTTTCAATTAGGTCATGGAGATCTAAGCCACAGACACATAAATACATAAAACCTGTAATGAATTATCAGTTACATGAAATTAGATTAGAAAGATGAAACAGTGAGTAATTAAAGAGCTTCCAGTGAGATGTTTTGAACAAACATGCTGAACACAAATGTTGAGGAAATCAACCCAACAAACAATGGAGCCCCTCCCCATACAACCCTATGCGGTGGGCAAGCCATCCACCCAGTCAGAATTATATACACCAACTGCTCAACTGCACAAACATAAAGAATGGAGAAATCACCCTAAAGAAAGGAAAGACTGCTAACGTACATTTAGAAACTGCACACACAGTGATTTCCTAGCTAAAACAGAAACTGTGCAGCTGTGTATCACTGAGTTGATCTCAGTGAGTTAGAAACTCATCCAGTTTGCATTTCACAAGCAGTACAGCAACCAGTTTAAGGCTTCTTACACAAATATATAATTCCAGTAAATGACATTTGATTTATCATTTTGTTATTGAAAATGAAAATAATATTAAAACATCTGAATTATAAAACTGCTGTTGGGTTGCATGTGCCTGAGAGACATAGTGCTGGTGGTTTTGAATGAAGGCTATATTTTACCAAAAAAGTAAGAAGATGCACATAACTGAATGGTGGAAATTAATAAAAAGGAAGTAAGGAGTAAAAAGCCAGCTTTGAGACCAGCAGAAGAGAACACAAGGATAGTTGCTAGAAATAACTAGAAAAGTTAGGGGAGATTCCAAAGAGCTTCATAGAAGAAGTGGAGGAGACTTAAAGGAGGCTTGTAGTCAGAGAAGACTCAGAATAGAAAGGAGGAAATGAAAGGGAATGTTTACAATAGCCAAATGAAGAAAGCTGACTATTATAAGTCAGCCACAAACAATTTCTATAGCTGAATAACCAATCAAAAGGTGAAAAAGTTGATTTTTTTCTAACTTCATTACATAAGTCGGTCTTTACCCTGTCACAAAATTCAGAGCATGTGTTTGTGTGTTTGCCCCTGAAACTCTTAAGTCTTAATTCCCTTTAAGCCTTTCATTGCTCCCGTCATGTGGCACACACAGATAATGGTAGATGAATACAAAAAACAAATCATTTTCAACATACATCTGGGAATTAGACATTTTTTATTATGATCCTAATTCCCTTTCTGCTGGCTATAGAAAGCCAGTTATGTGAAATCTAGAGCAGGTACATGGTTTTATGCACTTCTTATTCAAGTGATATACATACCTTGGTTGGTATATACAACTGAGCCCCACTTTTTATGTCCCTTGCCATAAACTGGAGTAGACAGCATTGGCCACTCACTACCATCTAGCCTTTGCTAGCTCTTCCAGTACCTGGACCATTCATAGAAGCGTGTTATCTGGGACAAATATTTAGGTATAATTCTGAAGTGGACATCAATGGCCCTTTAATGTTCCCCTACTCAGAAGACCAGAGAGAGTCAGGAATCAGAATCCCCAATATTACAGTTACATAAAAAGGAATGCATTGAAGAAGGTGATGCTGAGTGGGGTGATACAAGTAGTGCATAAGTTATTGTAAGAGACAAATACAAGTACACTTATGGCAACTATAACATTTTTACTTATAGTGGGGAAAATATAACTCAAGTCCACTGTGATTTATTTTCTAAAGATCTTAACTTTATACCTAATAAGAAATGTAACATAAGCAATTGTGAATAGAGTGAAAATTATTTGTGAGGAAAAAGAATCTTGAATTAATGTTTGCTAATAATGTTAATGGAATGGAACAAGGGCACGGTATAAGAAATAAAAGCATTTTCAACCCCCCCCATTACATCTACAATTCGGAAATTTTGATCATTTGGTAGAAAAAGAGTTGGAATACAGCACAATATAATTTGATCCAATCTCTCTTTTTGGAAGAGAAACAATTATTTCAGGAATTATAGATAATAGGTGCCTGGGGGTGATAAAACCAGACAAAGGGGGAGGACAGTACTTATGGATACCATGACGTAATGATGGAAAATCTGAGTCATGAGAACAAATATTCCTGGATTTCTAAGAATGAAATTAATGTCGCTTATAAGAAAATAGACTTTGTGTTGAAAGAGTTGCTAGAAGAGAGGATGATTTACATAGACACTTATGAATATTTAACAATACAAAAGCCTACAGTACCATCTATTTCTCGCATATCTAAGACCCATAACAATGTAGATGATCCACCTTTAAGGCCAATTGTGGCTGCTAATGTGTCTATGACCTTCCCCCTAGCTAAGTTCTTAGATTTTAAATTGAAGAAATTTGGAAGGAGCAGGAAGGTATATTAAAGGATTTGTAGGATTTTTTAAAAAACATTGTCAGAGATATATACTGAAAAAATGTATTTTTGTGACTATTGATATAGTAGACTTTTTTACAGTAATACATCATGACACAGGTCTCGGGTGGTATGAAGAAGCCCTATTAAGTAAAGGAGGGCTCACAGACATGGAATTCGGAGTATGTCTTGACCTGATTGAATTAGTGTTAAAAATAATTTACTTTGAAGGAGAATTTTATAGACAAGAAAGTGGGGTAGCTATGGGGGGGGGGGGGCTCTTGTGTCCCAACATATGCTAACATTATATTAAATATGTGAGTAACAGAAATGTATTTACAACTTCAAATATGTTGAATGCTGGAAATTATATAAGAGGTACCTGGATGATATATTCATTTTATGGATAGACACAGAAGACAAGTTAAGGGAATTTATTGCATATATCAGTAGTACCACTAACTTTTTAAGATTTTCCCACAAAATAGCATATGACAGTATGAACTATTTGGATGTCACTATACACAAAAATAATGTGACTAAAAGTTTTAAATTCACAGTATATCAGAAGAGTACATTCTCCAACTCTTATTTACACTTCACTATTTATTTATTTATTTATTGCATTTGTTAACCAGGAAAGTCTACTGAGCCTAGGTGAGCCCATTTTCAGTAGAGGTCTGGGGAGAAAAGCTTCACATAACATTAATAGATAGTACATACAAGAAAAAGCACAATATATAGTGTATATACAGTCTCAATGCATTGGAGCAAATATTACACACAACGGTACAAGTTATTTACAAACATTACACATATATACATTGTATACAATTTCATTATTGAGGATGGAGTTAGTCAGGTAGGGTAGCAGTTTTGATTACTTGTTTGTGTTTTCTAGGTATAAGCAGTTGAATTCAGCAAGTCAGACAGAACTTCTAAGTAGTGATATTGTAGAGGGATATAGTAGTGGATCAGGTGTTAGGAGGTACTATTTTGGCACAAGTACATTGCCAGAGAGAAGAGAGGTGTGATCTGAGAGACTTCTTAAAGAGAGCAGGATTACTGACTGTTCTGATAGAAGGTGTGAGGGCATTCCATAGCTTTGAGACAGTAAAAGAGTGCAGCATTTGACCCAGCTGCAAGGTTAGGTTTTTCAGCTTTCAGCATCATTGTGTTTTTGGACCTTAGTGGCCTGTTAGGGTGGTATGTAGTCAATAAGGAGTAGAGGGAGGGGCAAGTTGAAGGCTTGTACATGAGTTTATGTGCAGTGTCTAATTGTGAATAAGTGAGGAAGTGTGGGAGTTCAAGCCAGTTTAGCTGTTGGAGAGATAAGCAGTGGTGTGCTGAGTTTTTTGAATTTGTTACAGATTTGGTAATCTTGTTGTAACATGAGTTCAGTTTGGTTTTCAGAGAGGACTGGATATTGGTGAGGATTAGGGCACTGTATAGTAGAAATGGTAGCAGGAGGGATGAGGCTAGAGCTCTTTTAGCAGTAATATTATAGGTTCATAGGTTCATAGGTTTATACTAGGCTATCTGCCCTAAGGCATTTATAAGCCTAGCCCAAATTTTTGTGGCTTACGCCACCCCTTATATGCAAAAATACTGTGCCCATTAGTTTGTTGTGCCTCTGTCCAGCAGTGACACAGATATGATTCCCGGGGTAAACCTACGATCTCCCATCCACAGGTCTAGATTTCTCTTGAACAGAGTCAGCGAGGTGCTCTGCCTCACATGGACCGGGATTTTATTCCACAGCATAGGGAGTCTCTGAGTGATAAATCTATCCCTCCAGCACGTCCTATTTATATCCGTGCTAAGGTTTAAGTCGCTTGCTCTAGTGGTTTTGGTGGATTTGGATTTTTTGAGGTGGAGCATGTCCATTAATTCCGGGTTGGACATGGCCTTGTATGTCAGGCACATGTCACCTCTGAGCAGACAGTATGCGACTGAATAGAGCTGGAGTTTCTTCAATCTGGCAGCATATGACAGATTTTGGAGTCCCTTTATCCTTTTGGTGAGGAACTTTTGGGGTCTCTCCAATTGCTGCAGATGTCGGGTGAGATACATCCCGAATGGGGCATTGTACTCGATCATTGGTCTGATAAGTGAAGAGTACAGGGAACAATGACCTCACTAGATCTGGATGTGAATCCCTTCATGATCAGGTGGGCAATGTAGAAGGTCTTTCTAACCACTTTAGCAATGTGAGTGTCAAAAGAAAGGCCACTGGCAACCTGGGTCCCCAGGTCCCTGATAACCTCTTCTGTGCTTAGTGGATTGCCACCTATATGGTAGCTTGGGGTTACCTTGTTTTTCCCGAAGGGTATGACTATACATTTTTTGGCATTTAACTTCAGGCCATGGCTCTGGCACCAGCTATCTGTTTCCGTGAGTCCCTTCTGAAGGATATCCGTGTCCGATGCACTTTCCACTATGGCCCAGTTTGCAGTCGTCTGCAAACTTTGTCAGCCAAAGTCCTCCCATGTTGGCCTGTACTTCTGAGAAGTAGATGCCAAACAATAGGGGCCAAGGACCGAGCCCTGTGGGACACCACTTGTGACCGGCTTGGAGTCTGACACAGCGCCAGCAACTCTAACCCTGTGGGTTCTGTCCTTAAGCCAGTTTGCAACCCATCTTGTGACATATGGGTTTACATTTAAGCTGGTAAGTTTTTCTACAATACCCGAGTGGGGTATTGTGTCGAAAGCCTTTGCAAGGTCAAGGTAGGCTGTATGGACTGCCTTTCCCTCATCAATGGCCTTGGTGTCTGTTTCGAAGAAGTCGACCAAGTTCAAAAGGCATGATCTTCCCTTGACAAAGCCAAACTGGGTCGGGTCCAATGTCTGCAAGTCCCTATATCTTTGTTTATGAGCTCCATTATGATCCTCTCCATAGCTTTGCAGACTAGACTTGTTAAGCTTATGGGGCGGTAATTACCAGGGTCCGTAGAGGCGCCGCCTTTGTGGAGTGGGACCACAGTTGCCATACGCCACTCCTTGGGCACGTATCCTGTGGTAAGGCTGAGATTAAACAGCTGCCTTATGTGCGGGTTTAATTCCTCATTTAGCTCATGTAGCACACAGCCGGGGACACCATCCGGTCCCATTGATGCTGTGTTTTTAGCTTTAGAGAGAGCAGCTTTCACCTGCGCATTTGAGATGTCCGGGAGGCTACACTCGGCTGGGATAGTTATCTCTCCTTTGGGGTGAAGTTTGCACTGAACCTGTCTGCCAGTATGTTGGCAATGTCTGTGGGTTCAGTGATTTTTGTATCATTCTGGACTAATTCTGAGCATATCTGGGAGTTTCCACCCAGGTTCCTAACATAGCTAAAAAGGCCTTATGATTGTCCTTTGAATCCATGGCAATTTTTCTCTCAAAATTGGCCTTAGTTGATTTTATGAGTGCTCGTATTTTTTTACTAATAATGATCAGGGGTGACTTCCCTTTTATGGATTTTGTTCTATCATGTAATAGCTTTCTCCTCTTATTGTAAAGTTTGTTAATGGCTGGGGTCCACCAGACTGGACGTTTGCCCTTTGTGGAAAGAGTCTTGGTTTTATTTGGGATTGCCTGATCCATGCAGTCCTGGAGGTGTTCATAGAAGGCATTTGTATGGGCTTCCGCAGCTTGGGTTGTGGTTTCCTCTGGCTCAGGGGTCTTGAAGGATACCACACCAGTCTTGAGTAGTGTGAAGTTTGCTTTAGAGAAGTTCTTCACTATGGTCTTTTTTGTTTGGGGTGGGGGCGGGATGTGGATTTCCAGTGAGATTAGTTTATGATCAGATCTCACCAATGAGGGATATACTTCCGGTGTGGAGCATTTTGTCCCCATGTTTGTGACAATGAGATCTAGTATATTTTCTCCTCTCGTGGGAACAGTGACTAGCTGTTCCATGGCATTTGAATTTATGAACTCCAGGAACCGTTGGGCTAGAAAGTTAGGGCTTGAGTAATGTTCCCAGTCTATATTCGGGTAGTTGAAGTCACCCAATATGATGGTGTTTGGAGATACATTTATACCCTCCAGTGTCTTCAGGAAGGCTGTGTGGGGTTCCTGAGTTTGAGAGGGTGGCCTGTAGCATGCTACAATTTGTAGAGCAGTTTTGCCTATGGTTAGTTGCACCTGGATGGTTTCCGAGCTTCAGCGCTGCCACCAACCTGGAGGTGTGGGTATCCTTTATGAATATGGATACACCCCCTCCTTTTGTGGTGTGGTCCGGGTTTTGGGGCCGGAACGCATGATATGAGGTAAAACTTAATAGTGCCGGGGTGCTCTCAGGAGCCTTGAACCAGGTTTCAGTTACAGCACAGACATCGATGTTCTCCATACTGAGAAGGGCCTCGAGTGCGTGCATTTTGAGATTTAGACTTCTGGCATTGAGCAGCATTACCCTCAGTTTCTTCCCATTTTTGTTTTCTAGGGTGGTAGGTTTAGAATTTGAGCCTTGCCTAAAAAGGCACTATGGGGTGGCAAGAGCCTTAGCCAATATCCGAATCCCAGGGTGACAGGTGCAAGCCGTCCCTTGAAGCAGCGTGGCTTGTCAAGCATGTCATCCCAGGCAGACAGACACTGGATCCCCTTTGAATGACACCAGACATTAAGCCAATTGTTAAAGCTGATCATCTTGTCTCTATATTATGGCATCATTCTTGGTGAAGGAAGGATACTGCTCAGGGTTAGGGTCATACCTGCCTGGGCTACATAATCAGAGAGCTCCTCTATGTCTCTTTTCATGTAGTCCAGGGAGGTACGTCTCAGGTCGTTCACACCAGCATGGACAATGACTGTGTCATATTTGTACTTGCCGTGGAGTGACCCGAGTGCTTGTGTTATGTGGCGGATTCTAGTGCCCAATAGGCAGCTTACTGTGACCCTCTCCTTGTTCAGCCTGGTGAGTGGGACGTCAGTGTTAAGGTTGTATTTGTGTCTATAGAGGGTACCTAATTTTTTTATATTCTTTTTTGATGTTCCTATGGATATGGAGGTTGAATGTTAGATTTTCATCAATAATAACTCCTAGCAGTTTGGTACTTGGAACAACTTCAATGAGAGTATTATTATGGGATTGAACAGACAAATCATTCTTGTTCAGAGCTGTAGTTTTTTTTTTGGGGGGGACATTAGAAGTTTGGTTTTATTTGGATTTAAAGCAAGATGGTTATTTGACAACCACGTTTTGGTTGAAGTGAAAGCATTTTGGGTAAGACGTTGTAACTCATTTATAGATTTGACAGTACAGATGATTATAGAATCAACTGCATATTGGATAACTGTGCCATGGGTAAGGGTGGTGTGGAAATTGTTAATGAATATACTGAAAAGTAGGGGACCTAGTATAGATCCTTGAGATACACCTGTGGTTGTGTTGAGAAAAGATGAAAAGGAGTGTTGCCATTTGGTGGATTGTAGCCTACTGGTGAGATGGTCTGATAACCAGTTTAAAGTATGGGGTGAGAGACCTAAGTTGGTGAGTTTTGTGAGCAGAAAGGAATGTGAAACCATGTTAAAGGCCTTAGAGAGATCTAGGAACAGTGAGGTGACTATAAAACCATCATCACCAGCCCCGTTTACTGCGTCCATAAAGGATATGAAACCAGTGCAAGTACTATGACCTGGCCTGAAGCCGTGCTGTGTGAGGGAAAGTATCTGGTTTTGGACAAAATAGTTAGGAAGTTGAGTGTGAATACATTTTTCTAATATTTTAAAGATGGGAGAGATGATAGCGATGGGACAGAAATTAGAGATATCAGAGTTGTTGCCACCTTTATGAAGTGGAAGTACAAATGCTTTCTTCCATATGTTTGGTATACTGAACTCCTGAATAGACCTATTGAGGAGTGTGCTGATAGGATAGGCAATGGAGTTTGCAGATAGTTGTAGAATTTCAGCAGGTAAATTGTCTGGTGCATTAGTACAAGGTTTATGAAGTAGTTTTTTTTGTAGTGGAAGTTACGGGTCTATATTAGAAGACCGAATGTTTAGGTGATTGAACACCTAAACATCGATCTTCTAATATCGAACTGCACAATGTTGAATGTCCCAGGGAAACACACCCCTCGGTCACAACACAAACAACATTCATTTCGCCCCCCACAAACCCCCTAACTAAATATACCAACTCCGAGATAGCTCAACAGTAGGGAAATAGCAAACTCTGGCGAACGGCCAAGGGAAATCTTTCCCTGCGTTAAATCGTCTATTCACCATTTTTTGCTTTCGATATTAGAAGATCAATGTTTAGGTGTTCGATCACCTAAACATTCAGTCTTCTAATATAGACCTGAAGTTGTTATAGGTGAGAATGAGAATAGAGGAGTAGTAGAGGAGTGTGAAATGGGAGGTTCAGGTAGGCAGGGGTCTATAGGTGGGAAGGAAGTGGTGAGTTTAGCTATGGTGTTGATAAAATATGAATTGAAGCATGAGGCTATCTCAGTGGGAGTTTAATCTGGATTTGGGCAAGGATTGTTATTTTACCTGGATGGACTAGGGAATTCATTGTGCTCCATAATTTCTTTGGGTTTAGTTTGTGTTGGTCTTGAGGGTTTAGGAAGTGTTCTTTTTTATTTTTAATCACTAGTCATTTTGCCTGGTTATGTAATTGTTTATATTGAATGTGGTGGTTAGGATTTTTATTTTTTTGCCAGTTTTCTAAGCTTTATCCGTAGCAGACATAATATTCTTTGTGTGTTTGGCAAGCCAGGTTGCCTGTTTAGCTTTTACTCTTTTTAGTCAAGGTGGAGCTAAACTATTTAAAATTCTAAGAAATGTTGAATTGAAGAATTAAACAGCCTCATGGAGAGGGAGATATTTGAGTGGGGTCCAGTTGATCCTTTGTAAGATTTCATTAAAGGTGTGTGGGGAGAAGTGAGATAAATCTCTGGTTTGCTTAACTTGGTGTGTGCGTAGGACTGAGGTGGTTTTATGAATTATAAAGGCTGGTAAGTGGTCACTAATACTGTCAGGTAGTGTGCCGGAGGAGGAGATTTTGTTAGGATCAGAGACAAGTATCCAATCCAGAAATGAGCCACTGCCTGTTTTATTGTTGGGCCTGGTTATATTGGTTATTAGTTGTGTATAGGTATATAGGTTTATGCTGGTGGAAGGGTCCTGATTAGAAATATCAAGCCAGTTAATGTTAACGTCCCCTAGAATGATGGTTTCATTTGTAATGTTATTAGTTGACCAAGCAAGAATGTCTTCGAGTATAGGAATGTTGTTGCCTGGGGGGGATGTATATGACTATAACACAAAGGGTTTTACTGTTGTTCATTTTGATACTAGTATCACTGCTGTTGAGAATTGTGGGACAGGTTTTGTGTATTGAACTGCAGTGAAGATGTTTGGGTATATCAAGGTGATACCTCCCATTTTTATGTGGTCTATCTATTCTGAGGCAGTTGTAATTAGGTGGTAGGAATTCAGCATCTTTGATATAAGGTTTTGACCATGTTTCAGTAATGGCAGTGAAGTCTGGTTTGTTTTTGACTAACCAGGCATGTAGGTATGGTATTTTATTTCTAATGCTTTGGAGATTGATGGTGGTGAGGTTTAGGGACTTTAAGGAGGTTGAGGATTATAACAGGTCAGAGGGGGACCAGGGTTGGATGTATATCACTGCATTAACTTAGGTTGCAGTGGGTGGGGAGATTTACAGGTTGCAATTTCTTTTTAATATTGAGGAAATTGTTTAGAATTGAGCTTTTTTGTTCTGGTGGTTTTGATGGGAGAGGATTTTTAGTTTGATTTGCAAGATTAAGTCTGTGGCATATAAAGTAGGGCCTACTGAAGAATAACTGGGGAGAGATTGTATAAGTATGGTTGTTGTAGAAGGAGGTTTGTAAGGTATGTGAGCTGTGTGATGAGATGTTAGTTGTAGAAGGAGATAGAGGTATAGAGAGAGCAGAAATAGACTAGTTTTGGAGGTGAGAGACATTTTATAGGGCTGTGCATTCTTATGTGTGTGAGTACGATGTTGTTTGTAGGACTAATAAGGTGAATGGCAGTGATGGTATTACAGGTAGCTGTGGGTAGGATAGGTAGAGTATTGATCAGAGTAAGAGAGATAGATAATAGGAGTAAGCAAAAAGGAATTATGTGAGTTGGGAAGAAGTAATAAGAGAGCAAGGTAGATGAAGTGTAGAACAGTAGTATTTGGAGTTGTACAGGATAGAGTAGAGAAGTAAGTGAGAGGTATGTACAGATAGTAGATGAGGTAGGAGGGGATGGAGATGGTGGGTGGAGTAATGTAGGTTAGGAGAATGTAGTATAGGGAGGAGGTTGGATAGGTTGGATAGTAAAGTAGTCTTAGTTAAGCATCGGTTGAGAGGTTAAAGTACAGGTAGGAGATAGTTGTAGTGGGTTGAGCCTATGTTCAATTAAAGTAAGGTAGTATGATATGGAAAGTAAGTATAGGAAGAGTGCAGGGAGGCACATTGGTTGGTTGAAAGGTCATGGGGAGGAGGGTAGTGAAAAAAAAAGTGTAGATGACTGTATTGCTATAATGAGAAATAGGGGGAGTGACCCAGTGTAGGGTGGAGCAACTGGTTAACTATAAAGGAAATGATTTCAGTAGTGGGTGGGAATAGGGGGTTAGGTTGGGGAGCAAAGTGAGCCCAAGCATAGCTAGGGCAAATGGAGCGGGCTGAGGCAAGAAGCTCAATTCAGAGCAGACAACACTGTTAATGGGAATGAGTCAGCAGAGACCCAAGATAACCTAAGTACAAATAAATATGTAAAGTTCTGCAAGGAAAATGCAGGGGGGCTACAGGTCCTAGAGCATGAGTATCGGTTAGTATTAAATAAGGTTACAGGAACACAAAGATATTTAAATGCAAACCTATACTGGGTGCTTGTAAGACACCAGAAAGCTGAAACTTTTTTAAAGATTCCTGTTAAACTGTGAGGCAGCTTGCAGATAAGTCTGATGAACAGGTATAAGTACACGGTTGCAGTTTATTTGTAGTGGAAGTAGCCATTAGGTCGACAGACTGCAAAAGAAAAATCAGAAAATAAGCACAAAAACCTACGGTTTCTTTGTAAAGAGGGTCAGGACAGAGCAGATGCGGAAGGAGGAAACTCTGTTTTTGTACTTAAAAACTAGTACAATGAATAGAGCAGTTGAGAGGTTTTGCTTGTTATTACAATAATTGACCAACAATCCGTACATAACATGTACTTAGTAGTAAAACAGTTGTACATAAACAGTATTAGACATAAATCTTGCAGCACAGTACCTATCTTTATAAAGAAGAAAAAAGAAGTATAGTAAAAGGCCAGTATGTAAGAGTTTGTAGAATGACCTCAGATGAATAAGATTTTATTATTTTTATTTATTTATTTTCCATTTGTTTACTGGGTTAGTCCAACTGGACACAAGATGACTGTTTTCAGCAGAGGCCCGAGGAGAAAAGCTCGAATTACATAGTACAAAATTATAAAAAAATAATAAAAATAATTAAAAAATTATATAAACATAGCTATTTTGTACCAAGAGCATAAAACATATAAAAGGAGCAAAAATCTGAGTTTTACAATTGATGCAGCATACAGTGTTTAGAATATTGAGAAACAATTAAACAAGATATCATACAACAAATATAGAATTGCTTGAACATAAATTCAAAAAGACGTTTCTAGAGACAAACAGGGTCATAAACTAGAAATCATAGCTATAAAGGTGACCTAAACACCTGGTTCACAGTACTATGCACTAAGTGAAACTACACAGTACGCCTGTGATCTACAGATGTTGAAAGTCAGGAACAGGTGAAATTAGTCTAGTTCTTAGGAACATATCCAAGTTTTGAATAGGAGATCTTTTAGCAGGGATTTGAAAGTATGTCTACTATTTAGACATCTAATGTCAGGAGGTAGAGAGTTTCAGGCCTTAGCAACTGCATAGGAATAAAGAGATTGGGCTGAGCTATGTAAGCAATTGATAACAGTCAGTAGGGCGGTATTGGAAGATCTTAGTTGACACGCAGTATTATAGAAGGTGAGCAGACCAGAGAAGGCAGGTATTTGTTTGGTTGGTATAACCATCCTAATTGTCTTAGGGAGAGGTTGTGATGAGAAAGAAAATTAGCATTGGTTGCAAATTTTGAGATTTTATTTTAGCAGGTAGATAGTTTCAGAAGGTCAGATTTGTTTAGGTTAGTTAGAACTGGGGAAGTGCATAGTAAGGTGGAGAGTGATGGGTACGAGAGATAGTGATTTGTGATAAGGGTGTTGTTGGAGGATGTTATTGAGAATGGCGAGGGAGGGGTGAAAGTTTTGGATGGGTAGAAGATCATGAGTTGGGTCTTAGATAGGTTTAGTATGAGTTGGGAGGAATTTAGCTATTTTTTTCTATAGTAGTGAAGGCTTCCTGGGTTCTGTCTTGAAGTAATTGTAGAGAGAGGGCTGAGCAAATAAGAGTGGTGTCATCAGCATACTGTACTATATTAGTTTGTTGGGTAGCCGAGGGGAGGTTATTGGTAAAGATGGAAAACAGTAAGGGATCAAGAATGGATCCTTGCGGAACACCTTGTCCCACTGGGAGGAGAGGGGAGTGAGAGTTATGCCATTTAACAGCTTGTTGCCAGAGGGACAGATAATTTTTAAACAACAGTAGAGAGGAGTTATCCAGATTGAGCTCAGAGGGAGACTATAGTAATTTGCAGTGGGATACTGTGTCACATGCCTTGGACAGGTCTAGGAAGGCAACAAATACTAAGTTACTGAGATTTCTTTGTTGGTTGATATGGTCAGTAAAGGATATAAGGGCAGAGGTGGCACTGTGGTTTAGCCCAAAACCCATGTTGGTAATTTTCTAGCAGGTTATATTGAAGAAGATGATTCAGTAGTTGGGTGTGTACACATTTTTCTAAGTTTTTTGATAGGGGAGATAGTATAGCTATGGGGCGATAATTACTAAGTTATGTCGAGGATCCACCTTTATGTAGGGGGACGCTGTAAGAAATTTTCCAGAGATGGGGACAGTGTGTTCATCTATGGATCTATTGATGAGTATGGAAATAGTGTAGGTGATGGCAGAGGCAGCAATCCTGAGGTAATCAGTGGGGAGTTTATCAGCAGCGAGAGTGGTGGGTTTCAATTTGTCAAGGTGTTCACGAATTAGGTCAGTTGGAACTGGTTTGAGAGAGAATTGGGTGTTGGTCTTACGGTGACAGTTTTGCAATTTAGGGGTATTTATGGTAGTAGTAGTAGTGGGGAAATTGTTGAATAACTTTTGGTTGGAGGAGGTAAAATAGTCATTAAACTGGGTGGCAATATTATTGTTATCACCCTCAGTGTTAGGGTTTGGGGATATGATTTTGTCTGGTTGGAGAATGTGGTTGATTGCGGACCAGAATGTTTGTAGATTGTTGTAGTTATTTTTTTTTTGTAGCTGGATATAATAACTTTTTTGTCATTACATATTTGGGGGTTTTTTGCTTTGTTTCTGTGCTCTAGGAGGTATGGTCAATTTGTCCTTGTTTTGTTGGTACACAAGGTTGTCCAAGCTATGTCTTGTTGTTTGAGTAGGGATCTTGTGTCCTTTGAGATCCAGGGGCTGGGTAGGTTTTAGTAGAAATCATATGTTGTGGGGCCATAAGATTAAGGATACCTAAGAAGGTAGTATTAAAGTACTCCACGAATTCCGCTAATGGTAGAGTTTTAAGAGGTGACCAATTTATTTTTTAAGGTGTTGATGAATTGTTGTGGTAGGAAATTTTTAGAACTATGGATAGAAATTAGGATGGGGGGGGTTTATGGGTTTTGTCTGCTGTCTTAATATGAATGTCGGTAGGTGATATCTGAGGTGTCAGGTAATGTACCAGATATATTGGCATACGAAGGCTTGTTGGTTAGGATCCAGTCTAATACGGATTCCTTTTTGGTAGATTTGTCTATACGGGTGGAGGTTTGGATAAGCTGTGTGAAGTTAAATAGGTTTAAGTGGTACTTTTGGGGGGCATGCTGTGATAGAGGCCCAATCAGTGTTGAAGTCCCCCAGGATAAGTGTCTCCTGAGGGAGGCCGGTGGAAGTCCAATGTAAAATGGACTCTAGAGTGTTAGTATTGTTGCCTGGTGGTGAGTAGACACATATAATGTTGAGTTGTTTCTGCTGGTTTCATTTTATATTTGCCAGGGTGGCCCATGCTATTGGACTGCAGGACTACAGCCCCCCCAGCTGTTAAAGAAAGAACAAAGGAGAAGAAAGAAAATAAAAAATAAAATAAAATAAAAAACTTGTGGACCTTCGTGCATGCGCATGCACACTCACAGCATTTCCGACATTCAGACTGCTGCTGAACCATTCCGGAGCATGTGCAGAGCTCCGAACGGATTCAGCAGCAGTCCGGATTAGAAACGCAGCAGTCAGGAGCATCACAGAAGTCTATGCTCTCGTGGGATGGAAGGACTTCACCACGGGATCGGTGATGTCACTGGAGCTACCCTGGACAAGTAGAGCTTAGCGAGTGGAATATGGAGCTACCCCGGATAAGTTGAACTTAGCGAGTGGAATATGGAGCTTCCCTGGACAAGTAAGGTAAGTTAATGGTGTGTGTGTGTGTGTGTGTGTGTGTGTGTGTGTGTGTGTGTGTGTGTGTGTGTGTGTGTGTGTGTGTGTGTGTGTGTGTGTGTGCGTGTGTGTGATGTAAGTAACATTTACTAGCATAACATTCAAATTGCCAAATAACATAATTCATTGCTTCCATTTTGGTATTTTGTTTAAAAGTGTCAGTGGTATTCACTTATGAATTAAAATATGTTCATATATTTCTTTTAGACAACTGCTTTTTTAATGATTTCACCAATAGAATAATGAGCATTGGCCATTATATTCACAAATCTGTAAAACAGAAACATTAAATGAAAGATAATATGTGCCTGTATCACAAAATATTTCAGTAAAATATATTAAGGCTGTGAGTTTGCTAACATGGAAGAAAATGTTGAAATTGTTCAGTGTCTAAAGAACTTGAACTCAATTTGCTGTCTTAGCCTTCTTTTCCTGTCATGGTGAGGATGATTAACACCAGTGGATAATGAATGGCTGAAATGAAATTATTTTATTTTTGCTGACTGTGTATTAATACATGTCTACAGTCATGGGTAAGAGGTTACAAGTTTCTATTGCTGATTTCTAATTTTAAGATTTGTAACACATGAACTGTTATCTACTGGAGATACAACTCTCAAATTATACAAAAAGTAGGATGCAGTGGACATAAAACTGCTCTTGCACAGTTTTAATTTGGTCTGTTGCTAGCAAATAATCTCATTTTATTATTCTCTTAAGGATCTGATGAAACATGCTGCATGTTTCATAGAGTCTACAAAGGGGATTTGTCACCTGTATAGTCTGATGAAGTAGTCAGCTGATAACAAAAATGTGTATAGTTTTTGCAGGTGTACAGACCTGAGCCAGAGCTATAACACTACACATGCAGGAAAGGGAGTGTTGCATTTTAATTAGAGTTAAGAATATGAGATAATACAGTACAGATGTTTCAGGTTGGCGAAGAAGAAGTGGGATTGTCAAAGAGATGAAGAAAGTAGACAAGAGTATAAGGAGATGAGGTGCATGGCAAAGAGAGAGGTGGCAAAGGCTAAGGATGAAGAGTTGTAAAAAAGGTTGGACACTAAGGAGGGAGAAAAGGACCTGTACCGATTGGCTAGGCAGAGGGACCGAGCTAGTAAATATGTGCAGCAGATAAGGGTGATAAAGGATAATGAGGGAAACATACTCATATGCGAGGAGAGTGTGTTGAGCAGATGGAAAGAGTACTTTGAGGGGTTGATGAATGAAGAGAATGAGAGGGAGAGATGGTTGAATGATGTGTGGATAGTGAATCATGAAGTGCAGTGGATTAGCAAGGAGAAAGTAAGGATTGCTATGAAGAGGATGAAGAACGGAAAGGCTGTTGGTTCAGATGACAAACCTGTGGAAGCATGGAGGTGTTTAGGTGAAATGGCAGTGGAGTTTTTAACCAGATTGTTTAATGAAATCTTGGAAAGTGAGAGGATGCCTGAAATGGATAAAATGTGTTTTGGTACCGATTTTTAAGAATAAGGGTGATGTGCAGAGCTGTAGTAACTACAAAGGGATTAAATTGATCAGTCACAGCATGAAGTTATGGGAAAGAGTATTGGAAGCTAGGTTAAGAAGGGAGGTGATGATTAGTGATCAACAGTATGGTTTCATGCCAGGAAAGAGCACTACAGATGCGATATTTGCTCTGAGAGTGTTGCTGGAGAAGTACAGAGAAGGTCAGAAGGAGTTGCATTGTGTCTTTGTGGATTTAGAGAAAGCATATGACAGGGTGCCTAGAGAGGAGTTGTGGTATTGTATGAGAAAGTCGGGAGTGTCAGAGAAGTATGTAAGAATGGTACAGGATATGTACGAAGGTAGTGTGACAGCGGTGAGGTCTGCAGTGGGAGTGGCGGATGCATTTAAGGTGGAGGTGGAATTACATCAAGGATCAGCTCTGAGCCCTTTCTTATTTGTATGGTGATGGACAGGTTGACAGACAAGCTCAGACAGGAGTCCCCGTGGACTATGATGTTTGCAGATGACATTGTGATCTGTAGTGAGAGTAGGGAACAGGTGGACGAGACCTTGGAGAGGTGGAGATATGCTCTAGAGAGAAGAGGAATGAAGGTCAGCAGGACTAAGATAGAATATATGCGTGTGAATGAGAAGGAGGATAGAGGAATGGTGAGGATGCAGGGAGTAGAGGTGGCGAAGGTGGATGAGTTTAAGTACTTGGGATCAACAGTTCAGAGTAATGGTGAGTGTGGATGAAGCTGCCAGGTAACAGGAAAAGAGGGAGGCCTAAGATAAGGTTTATGGATGTGGTGAGAGACGACATGCAGGTGGTTGGTGTGACAGAGCAAGATGCAGAGGACAGGAAGAAATGGAAACAGTTGATCTGCTGTGGCAACCCCTAATGGGAGCAGCCGAAAGAAGAAGAAGAAGAAGTACAGATGTTTCAGGTGTCAGTGTATGTTTCATCTACAAGAAAGAAGCCAGAAATAAACATGAGACTTTGAAGCTCTTCTACATGACAGATATACAATGAAAACATTTACAATTATATCTTTCAAGTGAAATACATCTGCCCTTTGTGCATAAATTAGTCCATATACAGTTAAACATGTGAAAGTCCATGTGTGTTACTGAACTTGGGTTACTTGACTCACAAGCAGAAAATCAGGTATTGAGTACAAAGTTATAACCACAATGTTACCAATGAAAATATTTATGCTGTTTTCCTTGACTGTGTATGCTACATCAAATTAAATAATATTTTCTGTCAGTGGCACAGAGGACAATGTTCCAATGTAGTTTTAATAAAACTACTGTTTTCATACAATGAAAATAAAGCAAGAAAGTGATGCAGTGCAATATCTGTACTAGAGAAAATACATAAATAGGCCATAAACCAGCATACAGCAGTTAAGTAAGCTGAAAAAGGTGATCAGTTTACAGGCTGTAGTTTCAAACAGGGCTAGGACAGTCTGGTAGTGGGGAAGGGAGGAAGGGTATACTTATTTTATGAGACAGTGGCCCGTTTTTATTTTGTTTCAAGAAAGGTAGATGGAGAAGTATCTAAAGGCATATCAGAGGATAGAAAGAGAGTACATGTATGGAAGTAGGGACACATGAACAATCCTACAACATAGACAAAGACCAATAGGGGTGTTGTTGATACAAGCAGGGTGGACAGTGGATAGGCACACATACTGACAGAGGAAAGACAAGTGGTGATGGGGATAAACGGATGGCAAATTGGGAATGAGATGACACATACGAAAGGGGATCACAATGATTATGGATAGGATGGTATCCCAGCTCCTGAACAGACTGCCTTAGATTGGACCCAGTCAGAGATACATCACCACCATGACTGCCCTTCATACTGTGGCCTAACTCAGAGGGTACTTTAGGCAGTGCTAGGCTGATGTGTGACTTCTCTTGTCACATAAGGAAGGTCTCCAACAACAGACCACTGCTCCACAAATTCTGTCATTAGATCCCCCAACTCTTGCTAGGTAAACAAAAGTGTGACCTACCAGCAGTGTCAGCAGAGAAAGCAAAATCACCTCCCTCCAGTGCTAGCAGGAGAAGGCATGGCAGTGTGGCATACCTGAGACCACAGCTAGCAGGAGAAGGCATGGCAGTATGGCATACCTGAGACCACTGCTAGCAGGAGAAGGCATGGCAGTATGGCATACCAGAGACCACTGCTAGCAGGAGAAGGCATGGCAGTATGGCATACCAGAGACCACTGCTAGCAGGAGAAGGCATGGCAGTATGGCATACCTGAGACCACTGCTAGCAGGAGAAGGCATGGCAGTATGGCATACCAGAGACCACTGCTAGCAGGAGAAGGCATGGCAGTATGGCATACCAGAGACCACTGCTAGCAGGAGAAGGCATGTCAGTATGGCACACCTGAGACAACTGCTAGCAGGAGAAGGCATGGCAGTATGGCATACCAGAGACCACTGCTAGCAGGAGAAGGCATGGCAGTATGGCATACCAGAGACCACTGCTAGGAGGAGAAGGCATGTCAGTATGGCATACCAGAGACCACTGCTAGCAGGAGAAGGCATGGTAGTATAGCATACCAGAGACCACTGCTAGTAGGAGAAGGCATGGCAGTATGGCATACCAGAGACCACTGCTAGCAGGAGAAGGCATGTCAGTATGGCATACCTGACACCACTGCCAGCAGGAGAAGGCATGGCAGTATGGCATACCAGAGACCACTGCTAGCAGGAGAAGGCATGGCAGTATGGCATACCAGAGACCACTGCTAGCAGGAGAAGGCATGGCAGTATGGCATACCAGAGACCACTGCTAGCAGGAGAAGGCATGGCAGTATGGCATAGCAGAGACCACTGCTAGCAGGAGAAGGCATGGCAGTATGGCAGAGCAGAGACCACTGCTAGCAGGAGAAGGCATGGCAGTATGGTATACCAGAGACCACTGCTAGCAGGAGAAGGCATGGCAGTATGGCATACCAGAGACCACTTCTAGCAGGAGAAGGCATGGCAGTATGGCATACCAGAGACCACTGCTAGAGGAGAAGGCATGGCAGTATGGCATACTAGAGACAACTGCTAGCAGGAGAAGGCATGGCGGTATGGCATACCAGAGACCACTGCTGGCAGGAGAAGGCATGGCGGTATGGCATACCTGAGACCACTGCTAGCAGGAGAAGGCATGGTGGTATGCCATACCTGAGACCACTGCTAGCAGGAGAAGGCATGGCAGTATGGCATACCAGAGACCACTGCTAGCAGGAGATGGCATGGCAGTATGGCATACCAGAGACCACTGCTAGCAGGAGAAGGCATGGCAGTATGGCATACCAGAGACCACTGCTAGCAGGAGAAGGCATGGCAGTATGGCATACCAGAGACCACTGCTAGCAGGAGAAGGCATGGCAGTATGGCATACCAGAGATCACTGCTAGCAGGAGAAGGCATGGCCATATGGCATACCAGAGACCACTGCTAGCAGGAGAAGGCATGGCAGTATGGCATACCAGAGGCCACTGCTAGCAGGAGAAGGCATGGCAGTATGGCATACCAGAGACCACTGCTAGCAGAAGAAGGCATGGCCGTATGGCATACCAGAGACCACTGCTAGCAGATTTAGGCATGGCCATATGGCATACCAGAGACCACTGCTAGCAGGAGAAGGCATGGCCATATGGCATGCAAGAGACCACTGCTAGCAGGAGAAGGCATGGCAGTATGGCATACCAGAGACCATTGCTAGCAGGAGAGGGCATGGCAGTATGGCATACCAGAGACCACTGCTAGCAGGAGAAGGCATGGCAGTATGGCATAGCAGAGACCACTGCTAGCAGGAGAAGGCATGGCAGTATGGTATACCAGAGACCACTGCTAGCAGGAGAAGGCATGGCAGTATGGCATACCAGAGACCACTTCTAGCAGGAGAAGGCATGGCAGTATGGCATACCAGAGACCACTGCTAGAGGAGAAGGCATGGCAGTATGGCATACTAGAGACCACTGCTAGCAGGAGAAGGCATGGCGGTATGGCATATCAGAGACCACTGCTAGCAGGAGAAGGCATGGCGGTATGGCATACCTGAGACCACTGCTAGCAGGAGAAGGCATGGTGGTATGCCATACCTGAGACCACTGCTAGCAGGAGAAGGCATAACAGTATGGCATACCAGAGACCACTGCTAGCAGGAGATGGCATGGCAGTATGGCATACCAGAGAACACTGCTAGCAGGAGAAGGCATGGCAGTATGGCATACCAGAGACCACTGCTAGCAGGAGAAGGCATGGCAGTATGGCATACCAGAGACCACTGCTAGCAGGAGAAGGCATGACACTATGGCATACCAGAGACCACTGCTAGCAGGAGAAGGCATGGCAGTAGAGCATACCAGAGACCACTGCTAGCAGGAGAAGGCATGGCAGTATGGCATACCAGAGACCACTGCTAGCAGGAGAAGGCATGGCCATATGGCATACCAGAGACCACTGCTAGCAGGAGAAGGCATGGCCGTATGGCATACCAGAGACCACTGCTAGCAAGAGAAGGCATGGCAGTATGGCATACCAGAGACCACTGCTAGCAGGAGAAGGCATGGCAGTATGGCATACCTGAGACCACTGCTAGCAGGAGAAGGCATGGCAGTATGGCATACCAGAGACCACTGCTAGCAGGAGAAGGCATGGCAGTATGGCATACCAGAGACCACTGCTAGCAGGAGAAGGCATGTCAGTATGGCACACCTGAGACAACTGCTAGCAGGAGAAGGCATGGCAGTATGGCATACCAGAGACCACTGCTAGGAGGAGAAGGCATGTCAGTATGGCATACCAGAGACCACTGCTAGCAGGAGAAGGCATGGTAGTATAGCATACCAGAGACCACTGCTAGTAGGAGAAGGCATGGCAGTATGGCATACCAGAGACCACTGCTAGCAGGAGAAGGCATGTCAGTATGGCATACCTGACACCACTGCTAGCAGGAGAAGGCATGGCAGTATGGCATACCAGAGACCACTGCTAGCAGGAGAAGGCATGGCAGTATGGCATACCAGAGTCCACTGCTAGCAGGAGAAGGCATGGCAGTATGGCATACCAGAGACCACTGCTAGCAGGAGAAGGCATGGCAGTATGGCATAGCAGAGACCACTGCTAGCAGGAGAAGGCATGGCAGTATGGCATAGCAGAGACCACTGCTAGCAGGAGAAGGCATGGCAGTATGGTATACCAGAGACCACTGCTAGCAGGAGAAGGCATGGCAGTATGGCATACCAGAGACCACTTCTAGCAGGAGAAGGCATGGCAGTATGGCATACCAGAGACCACTGCTAGAGTAGAAGGCATGGCAGTATGGCATACTAGAGACAACTGCTAGCAGGAGAAGGCATGGCGGTATGGCATACCTGAGACCACTGCTAGCAGGAGAAGGCATGGTGGTATGCCATACCTGAGACCACTGCTAGCAGGAGAAGGCATGGCAGTATGGCATACCAGAGACCACTGCTAGCAGGAGATGGCATGGCAGTATGGCATACCAGAGACCACTGCTAGCAGGAGAAGGCATGGCAGTATGGCATACCAGAGACCACTGCTAGCAGGAGAAGGCATGGCAGTATGGCATACCAGAGACCACTGCTAGCAGGAGAAGGCATGGCAGTATGGCATACCAGAGACCACTGCTAGCAGGAGAAGGCATGGCCATATGGCATACCAGAGACCACTGCTAGCAGGAGAAGGCATGGCAGTATGGCATACCAGAGACCACTGCTAGCAGGAGAAGGCATGGCAGTATGGCATACCAGAGACCACTGCTAGCAGAAGAAGGCATGGCCGTATGGCATACCAGAGACCACTGCTAGCAGAAGAAGGCATGGCCGTATGGCATACCAGAGACCACTGCTAGCAGGAGAAGGCATGGCCATATGGCATGCCAGAGACCACTGCTAGCAGGAGAAGGCATGGCAGTATGGCATACCAGAGACCATTGCTAGCAGGAGAGGGCATGGCAGTATGGCATACCAGAGACCACTGCTAGCAGGAGAAGGCATGGCAGTATGGCATAGCAGAGACCACTGCTAGCAGGAGAAGGCATGGCAGTATGGTATACCAGAGACCACTGCTAGCAGGAGAAGGCATGGCAGTATGGCATACCAGAGACCACTTCTAGCAGGAGAAGGCATGGCAGTATGGCATACCAGCGACCACTGCTAGAGGAGAAGGCATGGCAGTATGGCATACTAGAGACCACTGCTAGCAGGAGAAGGCATGGCGGTATGGCATATCAGAGACCACTGCTAGCAGGAGAAGGCATGGCGGTATGGCATACCTGAGACCACTGCTAGCAGGAGAAGGCATGGTGGTATGCCATACCTGAGACCACTGCTAGCAGGAGAAGGCATGGCAGTATGGCATACCAGAGACCACTGCTAGCAGGAGATGGCATGGCAGTATGGCATACCAGAGAACACTGCTAGCAGGAGAAGGCATGGCAGTATGGCATACCAGAGACCACTGCTAGCAGGAGAAGGCATGGCAGTATGGCATACCAGAGACCACTGCTAGCAGGAGAAGGCATGACACTATGGCATACCAGAGACCACTGCTAGCAGGAGAAGGCATGGCAGTAGAGCATACCAGAGACCACTGCTAGCAGGAGAAGGCATGGCAGTATGGCATACCAGAGACCACTGCTAGCAGGAGAAGGCATGGCCATATGGCATACCAGAGACCACTGCTAGCAGGAGAAGGCATGGCAGTATGGCATACCAGAGACCACTGCTAGCAGGAGAAGGCATGGCAGTATGGCATACCAGAGACCACTGCTAGCAGAAGAAGGCATGGCTGTATGGCATACCAGAGACCACTGCTAGCAGGAGAAGGCATGGCCATATGGCATACCAGAGACCACTGCTAGCAGGAGAAGGCATGGCCATATGGCATGCCAGAGACCACTGCTAGCAGGAGAAGGCATGGCAGTATGGCATACCAGAGACCATTGCTAGCAGGAGAGGGCATGGCAGTATGGCATACCAGAGACCACTGCTAGCAGGAGAAGGCATGGCAGTATAGCATACCAGAGACCACTGCTAGCAGGAGAAGGCATGGCAGTATGGCATACCAGAGACCACTGCAAGCAGGAGAAGGCATGGCCATATGGCATACCAGAGACCACTGCTAGCAGGAGAAGGCATGGCAGTATGGCATACCAGAGACCACTGCTAGCAGGAGAAGGCATGGCAGTATGGCATACCAGAGACCACTGCTAGCAGGAAAAGGCATGGCCATATGGCATACCAGAGGCCACTGCTAACAGGAGAAGGCATGGCAGTATGGCATACCAGAGACCACTGCTAGCAGGAGAAGGCATGGCAGTATGGCATACCAAAGACCACTGCTAGCAGGAGAAGGCATGGCCGTATGGCATACCAGAGACCACTGCTAGCAAGAGAAGGCATGGCAGTATGGCATACCAGAGACCACTGCTAGCAGGAGAAGGCATGGCCGTATGGTATACCAGAGACCACTGCTAGCAGGAGAAGGCATGGCAGTATGGCATGCCAGAGACCACTGCTAGCAGGAGAAGGCATGGCCATATGGCATACCAGAGACCACTGCTAGCAGGAGAAGGCATGGCCATATGGCATACCAGAGACCACTGCTAGCAGGGGAAGGCATGGCCGTATGGCATACCAGAGACCACTGCTAGAGCACAGGCACAGCTGTTGGCTGACTCTGCATAAAAAAGTAACATTAATGGAGAGACATTAAAAAAGAAACAAACACCAAATACAAATATAAAAAGACAGCAACAAAGATAGAGATTAATAAAGAAAATAGTATTTCACCAACGTCTCTAACTAGAGGTGAAAGAAACAGCTGCTAGGTATGTTATCATGCTGAGAGCCATAATACTGACTAGGTATAAAATGTCATACATTCCTTTTGGAAGAGGTTTGTCAGTGTAGTGCCAGCTGATTAGTGAGGATTGTGCCACTTTTATCAAGTGGGCATAGACTTGGAAAGGGTGGGTAGAAAACACCTCAGGTTTGAACCCTGTATTGAGTGTAGGTGACAAGGGCCTGAATTCCCTACCCACCACTACCATTTGTAACAAAATTTGCAGATTTTTGCCTCATATTTGTTCTGTTCTTCATAAAATCTGTGGTTTCTGTATTTTTGTTTCCTTGCACAGTCAGTAGTGCAGTGGTGTACTGGTAGTATTGTTGCCTAAGTTGTAGGTTCTCTGATTTGATTCTTAGCTGGGGTACCTTCTGTGTAGAGTCTGCATGTTGGTTAACAAATGTTAAAAAAGTAAAAATAGCAGGCATTTAAATTTTAGATTTCATATTCATCAGAAAGTACACAGCAACACAAAACCTTTTATTCTAGCTGTTTTCTAAGTTTATAACATGGATATTTCAAATTTGTCCCTATTTTTGGGACTGTATTCCTCCATTATTGGCTTCGTCCAGGTGTTTTGTGCTAAGGTTGAGAGCTATGGTGAGAAATGCATTCACTGAATATGTTTGGAGGCTGTATTCCCCCATTATTGGCTTCATCCATGTTTTTGTGCTAAGGTTGAGAGCTATGGTGAGAACTGAATTCACTGAATATGTTTGGGGGCTGTATTCCCCCATTATTGACTTTGTTCAGCTGTTTTGTGCTGAGAGGTTGACAGCTATGGTGAGAACTGAATTCACTAAATAGGAGCCATTTAAGTTTCAGTCTTCCACTCTTTTACAAAATAGATGATTTGGCATAGTGGTATGTTGCTCTGACTGTTTTGCACAGGGTGCTGGGTTCAATACTTGGCAATGAAATGTACGGTGGCAACGCAGCATTTTATTCTAACAACTTTCCAACATTATACAAACAATATTTAAACTGTGTCCCTGGTTTCTGGGCTTTTGTCGCTCCCCCCCAATAAATTTTGGATTTTTCCAGATTTCTTGTGCTGCAAAGTTCAGAGATACAGCTGAGTGTCGAGTAGATTTTACAAGGAGCTGAGAGCTGCAGGGGAACAAACGTTTAGTGCTGCTTATGGTGCATCTGTGTGCATTGTTAATAGCACAACAGATAGTGTTCTTGCTTTTGGCCCAGAAGGCTATGGGTTCTACTCTCACAGTATGTAGATGCATTGCTGATACCATACTGTGTTGTGAAGGGGGTGGATGCTGCAGTCCTTTTTGGCAAAGATACCTAGTAACTATGAACCTATCAGTTTGCCATCCATTCCTTATTGCAATATTACTAGCTTATCATTTTGTTATTGCAACATAGGCAATTTATTCCTCAACGGCAACAGGCACTTTATTTGTAGATGAAACAATGAAATATAAATTTATTTGCTAGCAGCAACTTCATCATTAGTTACAGATCTCTTTAATGTGGAATTACTTAGATGACTTTTACTTCTGCAGAGATTGTGCATATTTACTGATACTGGTGGACTGTAGAAGTTTGAGTAGACTTTTATGATGGAAATGTTCTGAACTGGGCAGTTTTGTCATTATTAGTGCATGCATTTTATTTTATTGTTTATTGTAAAAATGTTCAAAACAATAAATTTAAAATGCCCTCTAACTGCTGTACTGTAATACACGAGGAATATAATTTAATACAATCAGGAAGGTGCATCAAATAACACATGTATGTTTCCTGTGCAAGGGGTCTACGATTTAAAAACAGCCCAAAGTTAATCTTTCTCTGCTACTGGCCAGATGAATTTTCTTTGAATATGGGTTTCAATGCTGTTTCAATGAATGTGAGTTTCAAGGGCAGAAAAGTTTTAATGCTTTTCATTGTGAGACTGCATTGCTTTGTTTCGCAGATTTCTATTAGTGTTTGTGCTGTAAAATATAAAATAAAACTTTTAAATGAAATCCAAATCATTGTAGAAGTAAAGCAGTATGCACATTACAATGTTTATGGTAAATGGGGTGAAAAAATCAAGTCATGGTACATTGGAATAGCTGCAGGGGGGAGGCCCCATTCGACCATGATTTTGTGAGGAGGGGAAGGGCGGCAAACTCAGACAGCCCCGACTGAACTATACCTCTTAACTGTCCAGATTTTTGCAGAATGAATAGATTTTTGCTTTTTATTTTTGGTTTGTTTTTCATAAAATTTGTGGTTTTCTGGCAAATCATTTAGGAATGAAGTCACTAAATAATGACAGACATTGAGTTTTAGACTTCATACTATTCAGAAAAATGTATGCTAAAGCAAGACCTGTTGTTCTGTCAACTGACTATGTTTATATAAGACCAACTTTTAGTACTGTTCTTATGTTCCCCCAATATATTTGGCCTTGTCCAAATTTCCTGTGCTAAGACGATGAGAGGTACGCTCAAATCAATCACTTTATAGAATTAGGTATCTCCAAACCTCTCAACTGTCCCTGATTTTGGCACAAAATGTTGCTCTCCCCCTAATAATCCCTTTGCAAAATGACAAATTTGGAAGAAAACGTGGAAGATTTACAATTAATAAATAATTGTAATGATCAGTTATAGATTATTTTTAATTTCAGAAATGCATGTAGATTCTCTTATTTTGTCAGCTGCTCAAGTTAACAGTACTAATATTAAAAGTGTCCCTTCTTTGACAGGTTCCCAGCTGTATTGTGTGGGTATTTTATATTTTTGCATCACATTTTTGGTCTATTTTTCATAAAATTGTGGTTTTCTCACAAATTAGTGGCAAATCATTAAAGACTGAAGTTAGAAAATAATGATAGACATTTGAGTTTCAGATTTCATACCCTTCAGAAAATTCATACTAATGCAAGACCTACTACTCTATTATCTTCCTAAGTTTATAAGAGCAGTATTTAAAAATTGTCCTTATTTTTGGGACTTTGTCCCACTTCTGTTTATGGCTTTGTCCAGATTTCTTGCTCTGAGACTGAGATATGACAAATGTATCATGGCCATCACCGTCAGCCAGAGACATACCCCCCCTCCCATCCAAGGTAGACACAAGTACTACAGTGGCTTTTCATCTGTCCTTGATTTTGAAGAATATTTTGGTTTTCTGTCATATTTTTATACTGTTGATTTATGCTTCTTATTCAGAAAATGCATGTCATTGCAGTGTCTGTTGCTCCATGTTCAAGTAGCAATGCTCTAATGACCATCAGATAAGCTTGTCTGAGACTGTAAAATGCAAGTAAGCTTTACTAAGCATGCTGTTAAAGAATTATCAACATTGAAGGCCTTTTTGTTGTTGCCATGCAGATAATATTTACATAACTAGATAGCATATAAGCCTTAAGTACTGAAATGCATATGGCAGTATTTGTAATAAAGGACAGGATTACAGTATTTTCAGAAGATCATTACATTTGTTGGACACTTCAGTCATCTTTGCAGGCTTTACCTGTAAACTAAATAGAATGCCAGTCTATCATGTGTGGTCCATAACCTGTGCAGTAATTCTTTAAGCAATTTATCTTGAGCTTGTTTCTTGTTTGCTGTTCATTTTTTACTTTGATCATGCTTTTCCCATGAAACAACTAGATAGTTGTCAGGCAGCAGGTCTTTTTTGGATAAGAGACATTTTTACAAGTGGGGGGATTGCTACTTTCAGCATGTTACTTGGTACTTTTATAAAGCTAAATATAAATTATAATTAGAACTGCCGTGCAAGGAGAAGTGGTTTGAGTTGAGTGCTGCTTGTTTTTTTATACCTGATTTTGACTGGCATTCTAATAATGTATTTTAAAAGTAATTTATTTTTTAATGCCTCACAACCTTTTTGTTCCATCTAGATATTAATTAAGTTGTCATGCAGTCAATGCATTGAAATATTTTTTTTATTCTCCACTTCATTTTGTCTTGATTGGACTGTCACAATGACAATTTGGCACCCAGGGCAGCGTATTTAATTAAGGTCCCAGTTTTTATAGTTTTGAGCATAGCTCCACCCCTTTCTAGTTGGTCACACCCCTTCCCATTGGCCCCACCCATTCAGCTGTCTCCTGCAACCCCCCTTTGATTTGAAGTTACCAGCCATCGCTGATATTTGCAAACAGGGTTTCTGCATAGATGAAAGAGGGGATATATTTACGCATTTGTTGGAGAGTAAGATTGTGCCTGTTAAGTAGGGCGATGCCCCCCGCCTCTTTTAGCTATTCGATCACATCTAAGGATGTTGTAGCTAGGAGGGGCTTTGGTAGTATCTTTGATGTGGGGCTTAAGCCAGGTCTCAGTTAGGAGATTAATTTATTATTTTATTAAAAAATGTAAAACCCTGAAAGATATGTTCTTAAATAGAAAATACCCACTGGATATGTTAGAAGAAGTTATTAAAGAAGTAAAAGATGGTAGGAATGACAGGTTTGCTCCCCTTTTAGGAAAACAGGTGAATATGAGCAATGGAAGCAATAGTGAAGGTAAGGAAGGTAGCAATGTTAATGAGAATGAATTTAAGGGAGCATTTGTTACTAATTTCAATGGAGATTCTGGGATTATAAAAAATATTATAAAAGCAGAATGGAATAGATTTGCTAAACTTTCAGACTTGGAAGGTATTTTAAGGTCCTCTTAAATTTATATTTAGAAAAGGGTGCAGAATCAAACACATTCTTAAACAAAAGAAGACAGCAATAGGTATAGAAAACAGAAAAAAGGTGGGCACCTATAAGTGTGGAACCTGCATCCAGTGTCTCTATATTAAAAATAGGGAGTTCATTTATATTAAATGTAGGGATACTCACATTAGCGGCAATAAGTATAGTAATTGTAATAGTGCTGGAGTAATATATATATATATATATATATATATATATATATATATATATATATATATATATATATTGCCTCATGTGATGAATGTGAGACATTATATATAGGGAAGACTGAGTGCAGGCTAAAAAGGAGAATATATGAACATAATTATGCTATTAGGTCTAAGGATGAGAAAAATGCCTTATACAAACATACCCTTAGTTGAAGATCATCTAAGTTTTCATTTTTTGTACTAGAAGAAGTGCCCATTGACCCGAGAGATGGGCCATGGGGTAACAAAGACTGAATACTACGAAGTATATTGGCAACCCATTTTGGAAGCTAATAGAGCACCTGGCTTGAAAGAAAATGTCTCCCAAGCCCCAGTTTTAAAGTTGAGGCCAGCCAGGTTGTAATGACCCATCTCCTGTAAAGTTCACATATTTTTGTATAGAGTGTTTTAACAGTGTAAATGAATATAAAAACTTCCCTTATGACCTTTGGACACTAGATGGCCTTTTTAGTTTATGTATTGGTGCTGGGCTGGCTGCCTTTGTGAGCCATTTAGATACTGGCTGGTTGTCTCCTGTGGTAGTTGAAACCTGCACTTGATGCATGTGGAGTGAGCACATTGACCATTAAGCTAATCTCTCTCCTTACATTTTTTTAAGTGCATTTAACATTTCAGAATGTTTTACAAAGCTTTTAACAATGTTTTCACATATTTAACATATTTTACAGTTTCTTATAAGTTTCTTTACATTCACTAACAAGTAGTTTTACTGGTTTTAGGTAATGTGTTTCTATGATTTCAGGTTGTTTTAATTTAATAATTAATGGTAATTAATGGAATTTGGATTAATTGATCAAGTATTTAAACAGTGTTAGTAGTTAAGTATTCATCTGATGAAGTCTTGTTGGGATGAAAATGCTGTGAATCATTTAAGTGTTTATGTGTTTTTAAGTTTATGAATAAAAGTTACAATTCTGCCTGGTTCTTTACAAGTGCCTTTAGTTGGTTACTGGTTACTACAATTTGTGTAAGCTGGCACTGGACTGTCCTCAGTTTAGTTTTTGGGTTTATCTGGGACAAAGCTATGACCAAGATCTTGACACAGCACAACCAGCTAGACAGAGTAATTACGCACAGTTTGAAGGCTGTAAACAAGATATAAAAAGGTTTCATAATAAACAAAACTATTTTATGTCTGCAATGTTTTGCTTAAGAAATTTTGCTGATTTAGCTTAAGTGAATACAATAACACATATTGCAACATATCTAAGACAGAATTTTAAATAAGGTTAAATTTCATTGACTCAGCAGATATTCCTGGTTTACATCATTAATGATTGTGAAATAATTAATTTTGAGTAACAGAACTATGAAAAAACAGTGAATGTTGAAAGTTGCTGTTTTCCTTTAACACTGCATTAATGCAGGGAGCACATCCTATTGCTACTCCAAAAATTCCTTGCAAAAATCATATGGGAATAAAGCAAAGAAGGGGTATTTTCATTTTTCAAGACCTTCGGGCTAGAAATAGCAAGTAATGCAACATATTCTTTATAAGAGATAGTTGAAGGAGTCTGAAATCAACAGTGAACTGAAGGAGATATAGCATAGATTAAAAAGGCTTAAAAATGGCAAGAATCTGGACCGGTACATCACAACAGTACATAGTTGGTATCTCATCCCAATGATTTTGTTTAGGGATTTACCAGAGCCAACAATGTTTGCTTGATGTGTGGCCAGGAAGAGTGTGCTGCATGTTCTGGTTTAGTGTTAGAGCACAGTATTATTGGGAACAGGCATTGCTAATGTGGGATATTATATTCAAGATACCAAATCCAAGACATGGAAATCATGTATGTCTGTACTAAAAGAGAAGGATGAGGCTTGGAGTGATAACTAATCTGGCAGACTAGCACTTGTCAGTGTTACTCAGGGCTTAAAAGCCAAACAATGGAAAAACAAAGTGACATAACCATGTAAGTCCTAAAATATGTTGCTTTTTGAGATTTGTGGGGTATGTGCACTGATCTTTATTTTAAGACTGAGAATACAATTAGTTGTTGGCCATCAGAATAGAATATTTTTTCTTTCTTTTTCTTTTTAACACCAGCTGACTAATGATAGAAAGCAGAGTCTAAGAACAGTTTATACTCTAAATTAATAACATTAGATTGCTGCTTTTATACCTCTACTTATATGATAAATACTATTTAGACATTAACCAAGACTTTTGTATGTGAATATGGTCATTAATAGTTATTCAAGAAAATTATTCAACATAGAAAATAGGGAGAACTATGTAAATATGTATAAACTATCTAGTTATCTAAATTATGTGAATGTGTTTTTTTTTCTGGAAATTCTGTTATTGTTGTATGTTTCCTTGTAAATATGTCAATAATAATACACATTCATTACATCTACGGCAATAAATGTTGATATTTGGGGACATCACTAGAGAATAAAAATATTTATGCAAACATTTCCAAACAAGTAAAATAAATATTTATGATTTAGTAGAATAAACTGGTAAGTGACAAATCTACTGTCACCTTACATCTTCTATATCATTAGTTAAAAAACTGCTTTACTTCTACATCATTTCACTAATCATATTTAAGTCTTGCCAGGCCACAGAGGCACAACTGATCATATCTTTAATCACTGCGTTCTCTCCTCTAGCCTCGAACAGTATGGAAATCAGAGCTGATAGTGTATTACTTAACAAATATACAAGCTCCAGGAGCCTTGCGTTTCATATCACACAATCTGATTCACTTCACAATCCATTATGTAAATTACATTTTTATTGAAAGTGTAAGCGAGATATGCAACAATCTCCACTCCAGAGCTTTTTGCAGTAGATAACGTTAGTTAATTCTTTTTACTATTTATTTATTTATTTATTTTATTTTTTTATTTACATTTGTTGACCGGGAATGTCTGACTGGATGTAGGTCCATTTTCAGCAGAGGCCCGGGGAGAAAAGCTCCACAGTTAAGATAAACAGACAGTAGTTAAATTGGATTACATAGAGATTAACAATTTAACACAGCAATTACTTACAACATATTTACAGATGAAGAACATAGTACATCAGTAGACAACTAGAATCTTTATCTGTGAAGTACATAACAGACATTAACAAATGTTACAATAAGAAGTTCTTGCTGTATAATAAGTACTAGGCTTATGAGCATCTGAGCTTGCTATAATCAAGGTAGTTAGTGGAGTGGAAAGAAAGGTAGTGGTTGGATGGGGTGGGTGACATTAGAGTGGGAGTTGCAAGGGCATAGCCAGCATGTTTTTAGGTGCGCTTTTAGTAAAGTTTTGAAGTGGGTGCATGATGGTATGGAGGTAATTGTGGGTGGGAGGGAGCTCCATAATTTGGCTATGGTGCAAGAGAATAGTGCTTCACCAGCAGAGTTATTGGCTTTAGTGATCTGCAAGTGATTTTTGTTGCTGGATCTTAGTGGTCTGGTGGTGCGATAGGGTTGGAGTAGATTCTGGAGGGATGGGACATTTAGTGGATGGTTTACTAGTTTGTGAGCGAGTGAGAGTTGATACCACTGAAGGAGGTGAGGGAGTTCAAGCCAGCCCAGTTCAGCAAGTGAGAGACAGTGGTGTCTATGGTAGGATGCCCCTGTGGCGAACTTGGTGATTTTGTTGTAGCAGGTCTCTAGTTTGTTTAGATGGCATTGCCTTAGTTTGGTATATATTGGAGAGGCATAAAGTAGGGTAGAGATAAGGTGGGAATTTGCTATTGAAATCTTTGCTGCTTTGGTGAGAAGTTGCTTATTTCTGTATAATGCTCCTAGTTTTTTGTGAACTTTTTTTATGGTCAAGGATATGTGAATGTCAAATTTTAGTTTATTGTCTATTTCCACTCCTAGCAATTTGGTGTGTTCAGTTGGGTATATAGTGGTGTTGTCTTTTGCTGTGATATTAAAGTGAGAGTTGTTTTGAGTATGTCTGGTGGGTTGGAAGATGAGTAGTTTAGTTTAGTTTGGGTTGAGTATTAATTGGGCATCAGATAACCAAGTTTCAACAGAGGAAAAGGCTTCCTGTGTGACTTTTTTGCAATTCGGGTAGGGACTGGGCTGAGCAGATGATGGTTGAGTCATCTACGTATTGTATGAGTGTACCATGTTTGGTGGCAGAGGCTAGATTATTGGTGTAAACAGAGAAGAGTAGGGGTCCAAGGATAGATCCTTGGGGAACCCCTACGGAGACAGGTAGTTGGGGAGATATGTCATTCTGCCATACAACGGATTGTTGGCAGTCAGACAGGTAACTCTGAAACCAGTTGGTGACTGATTGAGAGAAGGATAGGTTATTGAGGACAGAGATAAGTTGTTTGTGTGGGACCATGTCAAATGCTTTAGATAGGTCTAGGAAAGTAGCAGAGGAGAGATAGCCATTGTTTTTATGCTGAAAGATAGTGTTAGTAAAGGAGAGTAAGGCAGTGGTGGTGCTATGGTTTGGTCAGAAACCATGCTGAGTATTGGAAAGGAGGTTGTTAGTAAGGAGGTAGTCTGAGACATGAGAGTGTATGCATCTCTTTAGTATTTTGGAGAGTAGAGAGAGAATAGCTATGGGGCGGTAACTGGTTAGTTCTGTGGAGGGTCCACCTTTGTGGAGGGGAATTATATGTGATACTTTCCACAGTGTGGGAACATAACTTTCTGACAGAGATCAATTAATCAAGATGGATACTGGGTAGGCCAGAGCATCTGCTGCGATTTGTAGGTATTCATTTGGGAAGTTGTCTGCTGCTAATTTGGTGGGTTTAAGTTTAGTTAAGAGTTTTTTTATGTTGGAGGTAGGTACAGAAGAAAAAGAGAAGGCAGTGGAGAGATTACTAGTTGAAGGTGTGGGTTGGAGGGGAGGGGGGTTGTGTTGTTTACCTAGTGATAGTATGGTTTGTGTGAAGTGTGTGTTGAATGAGGTAGTAATATTTTCTGAGGAGTGAGGGATGTTAGAAGGAGGGGTACTGACTTTACCTGGGTGGAGGATGGAGTTTATGGAGGACCAGAATTGTTTGCGGCTGTGTTGTGAAGAGTCTAGGGCAGACTGGTAGTATTGGAATTAGTCCTGTTTTATTAGCTTTTTGACTCTATTGCGTAGTTCTAGGAATTTTTGTCTAGTTGAGGGGGTTTTGGTTTTGCGCCAGTGCTCCCAGGCTTTATCCATGCTTTTCATTTCTGACTTAATGGTTTTCTGTAGCCATGGGGAGGGTTGTGCTTTGGTTCTGGAAAGTCTTATTGGGGCATGGTAATTAAGGATGCTCAGGAAGTTAGTATTAAAAAATTCAACTGTATCATCAAGACTGAGGTACTTTAGAGGATGCCAGTTACATTCTTTGAGGGATGAGATGAATGTGAGTGGGTTAAAGTTTAGTTTTTTACGTATTTGATGGAAGATGACAGGTTTAGCTTGGTATAGGAATTTTTTGAGTAGGAATGCTGGGGAGTGATCACTGAGGCTATCTGATAAGCAGCCTGTTATATATGACTGGGGGCTCTTACTGACTAGTATCCAATCCAGGGTAGTGTGTTTGCTGGAGTTTTTATTTATCCTGGTTGGCGACTGGAATAGTTGGGTGAAGCCATGAAGGTTTACATGATGGGTTGGATGGTTGCCAGAACAGGATTGCCAGTCAATATTGAAATCACCTAAAATGATAATTTCTTGGGGGAGATGGTGGGTAGATCAGCTGAGGAAGTTTTCTAGTGGAGGGATGTTTTGGCCAGGTGGGAAGCAGCATCCAATTATGTTGATAGTTTTGTTTTGGTTTATTTTGAGGTTGGTATATATTATTTCTTCATTGCCTATTTGTGGAGCCGATGATTTTAAGATCTGGATGTTTAGATGCTGTTTAAATATTATAGCTACGCCACCTCCTTTCTTGTTTAGCCGGTCTACTCTTAGTATGCCGTAACCTGTAGGGAGTATTTGCTCACTGGTAATGTGAGGTTTTAGCCAGGTTTCTGTCAGGATGACTATATCTGGGGAGTACAAGTCTATGGTGGCATGGAGCTCATGGACTTTGTTGGATATACTTCTAATATTTAGGCTTAGTAGAAGGAAGTCACTTGGCTTTCTATTGGCTGTAATATGGGAGAAGTTGTGGTTTCTAGTCTGATTATGAGGATTAGGGTTAGAGATGGTAGGGCCAGGGTTGGGGTGGATGTCTCCACTTAGGGCTAGTTTTGATATGCATGAGGTTATTAGTTTTAATAGGTATGATATCACTATCTGAAGTTTACTTCCTCCATTAAATCCATCTTACTCTCTCTTATAAATAGTAATAAATTCATCAATGGATTAGAGTTCTCAGTGTTCCTGTAACTTGTTTTATGATAACAGTGTTTCCAGTCACCCACAGGCACATTGTAAAGCTCATCTTGACAACCAGTAAAAAAACTTATCAACCCTGTTCATAACATGATGAAACTAGTAAATACATTATCTTTATCTGAACTTCAAAGTATAAATTGGGATCCGGAACAATATATATATATATATATATATATATATATATATATGTGTGTATATATATATATATATATATATATATATATATATATATATATATATATATATATAGATATATGGGTCACTTACAAAATCCCGAATGCACAGAATCCCGACGCCCAAAATACCGAGACGAAAAGCCTGAAACCCCACATTACTGAAACGTTGAAAGAGTGAAATTCAAAATCGTGGAAATAATACATACCTACATACAGCACACACACAAGCATACACACACCTTCCCCCCATAACCAAACAAACCACCCTACACTAAAGAAAAGCAGGGGGGCTTTGCCCCCCTATGCCCCTCACACCCCCTACTTTATTATTCTAACTCCGAGATCGCACAAACATATACACAAGGCAAACTCACACACACATTACAGTCCCTCGCGCACACACACACACACACACACACACACACACACATACACACCACAGTTGCAACACACACTTACACACACTAAAGCCCCTCACAAACACACTTACACTCACATACTTACCTGAACCGCAACACCAGAAGCGCTAACTCAAAATCCCTTAACATCGGGATTTTGAATTTCGTGCTTCTGGTCTGTCGGTAATGTGGGGTTTTGGGCTTTTCGTCTCGGTATTTTGTGCGTCGGGATTCTGTGCGTTTGGGATTTCGTATGGGACCTATATATATATATATATATATATATATATATATATATATATATATATATATATATATATATAAAACTCTTGCTTCATTTTTTTTTTCTTCAATTCACCACCTCTTAACAACAGACTCTCCAAATGAGTATCGCAGCCAAATTCCCATTTATGTCTCATAAGAAGCTGTACTTCTTCCTCAGTGACCCTGATAACTGATAATTGACACCTACTTATTTGGGTTTAGTCTTGGTGCTGCGGTAGCATTGTCTCCTCACAGTAAGACGTTGTCCTGTTCGATTCTCAGCTAGAGCGTCTTCTGTGTGGAGACATGCATGAATGGGCATACCTTCGTTGAAGGTTGTGCATCAGGGCTGGCAACTCGGGACGTAAAAATCTACTGCCAATAATTAGCGGACCAGAGTTCCACTGTGGCGACCCCTAACCGGGAAAAGCCAAAAGATACAACATGCTGAGAAAAAATATGCAAACATTCATAAAAGAGAAGCCAGAGAAGGCAAGTCTATTTCTAAACTGTCAAATATATAAAAACATCATCAACAAAAAGTAAATTTTAACTTCCTCTAGGCCTAACTGTAATTCACCCAGTACTAATTCACATAGTGTGGCAACCTGGGATCTAAATATAAATATCTAGATCTAGATCTAAATATAAAGCAAATAATAGTGGGGGAAAGGATAACTTTAGTACATACCATAAAAATGATCAAAAAGGTAATGACTTCTCAGCAAGCATCCTAATCAGCACAAGTAGAAGAGACATAAATTGCCATATTCACATGGAGACATCCTTATTAGTAGATCTGTCTTTAAAATATTAGCAAATGTCTCCTCACCCATCTGGAGCCCCAGTGATCCTCCATAATTAAATTAGGAATAAATAAGTCTTTAGGTATAACTGCAACCATAACATGTTTCTAAGACAGAAATGTTGCTTTGGTTTCTGTTGACTGACTAAATAATTTAATCAAAGATGGTATATTTTTTACTTTAATTCTTCTCCATGCCTTTACAGGGATATCTTCACTACCAAAATGTTTTGCCTCTAGCCTGCCCTTATAAAAATCTCCAGTAAATATTGATGGCTCACTAGATCCAAGGACTTGTTTGTTGTAAAGTAACATTTTGTAGCTATACACCTAGTAAATAATCCTCAGTCTCATTTTTACTCACCCCAAAATGTTTAAGCAGCACACAATTTTTTTAATAGTCACAAAATACCTCAGGTACCACCAGTTTATCCCAATGAAGGATTCACCATTTCCAGAGCTTAATCCTCCTATAAAACTTTTACAGCCTTTGTTATTTTAATCTGCTCTATGCTGATCAACAGACTTACAAAATATATATCAAGTGATTCCCTCAAAAACTTTATTTTCAATCCAGTATAACATCAATTTCTTGTTTTTCATCTATAAGCACATTTTGCAGTGCTACCTCCTATTCATAAAAATTATTCTGTAGAACCAGCAACTGATCTTTCTAATTTCCCAAGACAACCTACTAGCTTCTTAAACTATAACATATCTACATGTAATTTTATCTCCATATTCTATTTTATTATTCATGATTTCTGCTCTGAGGTAAGGCCCTATAAGTTATCTTCCAACATCTTTCTACACTAATATACAAATGTCTCCTGTCTTAAATGATAAATTAGAAAGTAACAGCATTTCCAAACCAGATGGCATAAGATAATGTACATGCTAATGGTGCATAATCTAAAATTATAATTCAGTATGTTATCATTTTACACACCAAGTCGACATGTTTAGCTTATTGTATATACTTTATCCATTCTCAGTTTCAACACATGCCTACTTGAGAACTACTGATGCTATCATAAAGCATCAGTAAAGCCTAGCATAGGTCCTCACATACATCCCTAGGTAAAGAAAGTGAACAGTGTTAGGGCCCCCTTTAACATCAGTTACATTTATTATTGGCTTCCAAGTCAACACATATGACACAATGCTCTCTGGAAATGCAATTATCTCTCTCTTTCTTCATTAAATAAATACACTGAGAATATGCAAACACTAAAATCGGTAATTGCAGTTTCACCTATAAATCCCATATAACATCCATCTATTAAGGTATCTTCCAATATCAAAGGGCAATGTTTTAGGAATAGTTAACATCACTCCCCTATCCTGGTCCCCTAAACAAGCATATGCTATGCCCATACGAACCCATATAACGTTAATGCATAGTCATGTACAAGGAGTACACCTAGGACTAGAGCAACATTGAACCTGCCAGGAATAATGAAGTAAATTGAGAAATATCAGTCTAGATGTCATACCTGTCAGAAGGCTGCCATTCACAAGGCTTCAAAAATCCTTTGATTCAAATGCCTATCATAAAGGTGTCATTTGAGCACATTGTTATGGAATGTCACAGGCTATTGGTAAAGCCTAGCACATTAATTTATTTTGGGTAATGCAACAAAATACTTTGAAGCTATTCTGCTTTATAAGGCTAGTGCTAGATTTATAACTCAGAAACTGGTATTATTATTTTCCCAAGTGGAATACATAAGGACATGCTTACTGAATGAGGGATACCATCAACATCAAGAGTAATGTACTGCCAGTGCCAATGGTTTAAGTTCAGCAAGTCAAAACCCTCCATATAGCGTCCCCAAAGAGGTGTGATCGCTTGTACCAAACATTAAAATCCAAAGTAACTCAGGAAGATGGGAACAACTGACACCAGTTAATAGCATATATTTTGTATGTCATTAGAAAAATTCCACATTCCTCATCAGGGTTCAGTCCTTTTGAATTATTATGTGACAGATATCCCCATGAACTATTAGACATTGCCTGTGTATCTTGGAAGAAGAGAAAAACCCACATTTACATGTCATAAAATACTATACCAACCTACTAGTTAAGCTTACAACCTGCTAGTTAGTCTGACAGTAGTAATGCCCACCATAATCTTATGGATAGTGACCACACCTGTCAACAAGAGGAGTACAGGCACTGCCCGGTTTAAGGACGAGATCCATTTTTTTAGTATGTCCTTAAGTCAAATTTGTATTAATGTCAAAGCAAGTACATATGTTTGCTCACTTTAGTATTTACTTTTCTTTGCATATAAAGCACTTTAGAAACAATTCCAAATAAAAAAAAAATCTTAAACATAATACTGTATACTGTAGTGATAATAGTAACAATACTGTAAGTACAGTGTAATAACAGCACAGTAACTATGTTCATGTACTACAGTACAGCACAGTAGAATGTTCCCTACAAAAAAAAAACTTACCTCTTTTTTAAGCTTCACTTCACATTTCTGCACTACAGGCATCACCCACAAATGCTTTCCACTCTTTCATGAACTTTCCGACCTTTGCTGGACCCCCTACTGTCACCTAAACCCTAGTGAGCTGCAAAATCATTTGCCCATTCTACTGTACAGTATAGTAACTGCTTCAATACTGTACTGTGCAAGACAGCATTCTTGACCAGTCACATCACCAACACAGTGATCTCTTAACCAATCAGATCTCTTGTTATATGTGAAGGTGGAAGTAACTGCTCTAACAAGACATGTGAGCAGCTTCACAAACGTGAAATGGGGAAAAGAAAAGTACAACATAATTCTTTACGTTCAAGATAAGATTTGGACAACTTTAAGGATTTTTATTTATTTTCATGTTATTTCTGACATTGTGGCAGCCTGTTCTTATCTATGGGTTGTCCTTAACTCAGATGACTGTAATCCAGGGACTGCTTGTATTAACAGAAATGCAACAAGAAGGTAATTACAAGTGGGAGAATAGCTATTCATTTTGGTCCCCTCAGCAGAAAATTTATTTTTGTCTGAATGGAAGGGTCCACATGAAATAGTAGAAAAAATAAGTGATATAAACTACAATGTTATTGAAGACCAGAACAAACATACCACAGCGATGTCCAAAAATCATGGAAAGAAACAAAAACCTCTGCTGTGAGTTTAGCAGAAGAGATTATCACAGCAAGTAAAGAAAAAATTCTCTGTCTGCCTAAAGTACAGGTGGGTGACACACTACATAAGCTACTAAAAAAAGAAATAAATAAAGAAAATTTAAATGTTTTTTCTTAAGAAAAAAGTGATTTTAAAACTTCATAGCAGAACACACTATTCCTTCGGAAAAAGTTTAACTTAAATCCCTGCAGAATTGCAGAAAAACAGAGAAATACTGAGCAAGATGAAATACAAGAAATTATTAAGACTGGGGTTATAAAGGAATTAAAAAGCAAATGCAACAGCACCATAATGCTATTCACAAAACCTGATTGAACAGTCAGGTTCTGTAATGATTTTAGAAAACTGAACTGCATTTCTAAATTTGATAACTACCCAGTGCCTAGGGTTAATGAACTAACAGAAGCAATATTCTTAACCACATTAAACCTAATAAATGGATACTGGCCAATCTGCCTGTCAGATGAAGGCATTTTTTTCAATAAAAAAGGACCATTCCAGTATACTTTCCTTCCTTTTAGATTATATGACAAGCCTGCTATCTTTCAGAGACTTATAATCAGACTCCTAAAGTCCCATATGTAATACTCAGCCACTTATGTAGGTGATCTAATAATACCCTCAGGTGACTGGATTGGGACACTTAACAAGCTAAGGTGTGGGCCATACAAAATTCACTGAGCCATGTCAGGTTAACTGACAATACCTCAGAGAGCAAGCTAGACACAACAGAGGTAAAACGTTCCAGTCATATGATTTATAGTCAAACTCAAAAAATAAAAAATTGAAGCTGTCAGAAACTGGCCTATTTGTAGAGCCAAGAAGCAAATGAGAGCTTTGTTGGAGTTAGCTGGGTACTAAAGAAAATTTGCACCCCATCTTGTATGAATAATTTGCAAACTTGACTACAGGGAACACTCCGTGTAATGTGAAGAGGACACTAGAAATAGACAAGGTTTTTAAATAGCTAAAGAAATTACTATGTTCAAAGCCTGCCTTTGTCCCTCTGGATTTCAACAGGCCTTTTGTAGTATATAATGTTGCATCAAAGGTAGGCCAAGGGTCAGTTTTATCACAAACTCTTGATCAGGAAGGACATCCCATATGTTTTTGAGTCATAAATGGAGTAGAGTAGAGCAGAGTAGAAATTAGGTATTTAACTATTGAAAAATAATGCTTGGCAAGAAAGTGAACACTATCTTCATTAAAACTATCATCCTGGCTGAAAATCTACACTGGTAAGAGACCAAGCCCCAGTGAGACCACAGGATCAGAACACAAAACTACACTGCTGGGCACTACCTTACAGCCTTTTTAAAATCACAAGAAGTAAAGGCCAGGCTTAAACCACAATAATTCAAATGGCCTGAGAAGGATCCACAGTCCATCTACTGGGCCTGAAATAAATGGTTTTAAGCTCAAGATCATCATAGCATATTGCAAACATTTTTGGTGGAATGCTGTGTTAAAACAATGTAAAATAATGTAAATGGTATAAATAAATGTAAATAGAACTGCTGTTTCGAAAATTATGTAAATATTGTTTATAAAGGCTGGCAAATGTGCTACTCTAAACACTCAAGTACCACTGTGTATTATGCAGACAGAACTTGTGCATCATTAAGTTAATCAAACCAATTATGTACATAAGTGACGCACAGGAAGAGCCCTGAAGCCTGAGCAGTGCAGAGTGATGCTGGCTCCTCTTAGAGGGATACAGTGTGCATGAGTGGTCTGCTGCAGGAAGAAGAAACACTGGAGACTAGGCCTGAGAAAACCTCAGCCTCTTCCTATAAAGGAATCTGCAGAAAAGACAACTACTCGGAAACACCTACATGCTTTGAATATTAATTTTTGCCCAGAAAGGAATAACTTGTCTGATAGACTGTCTCCCTTTCTTTTTGGGACTGAGATTTTGTAAAGGAAGAAGGATTTTTTTAATGTTTTCTTTGGTTGTCATTCAAGAAAGTTATCTCTTTTGGTGCACCACTGATTTCTCTCTTTCCCTTTACAGCAAAAGTGTGTTTACATTAATATACCCAAATATATTCTTTCTCTCTTTCGATAGGATTTCATATCTATATGTGTGTGTGTGTGTGTGTGTGTGTGTGTGTGTGTGTGTGTGTGTGTGTGTGTGTGTGTGTGTGTGTGTGTGTGTGCGCGCGTGTGCGTGTGTGTGTGTGTGTGTGTGTGTAAAAAATCATTCTAATTGCATTCATTACAAGCATTACAAACATTTTAGAAATGCAATTCATGCAATTTCCATTCAAATATTTCTTAACCCATTAATCATTAACCATCTTTGCTCTCAAAGGGTTTAATATTCAAGATTCCAGTGAGGAGAGGAGTTTGTTGCGATTGTAAAACTTGCCATCATGGCTTTTGCTTACATCATTTCTGCTCCGATACTTCATTTTTCTTAGTGCTACACATTTCCTCTGTTACACGTTTTAAATGTATACCACTTAATTTTTGTCTTTATGTGCGTTATAGTCCTCCTTTCTTTTCATGACATTGTACAGTCCAGAATTCATTGTATCGATTTCCTACTTATTTTGCACAACTAAAATTGACTTCATGAGTTACAGGTGATAATAATTAAAAAGGCTTTCAGTTTTGTTTCATAAATCCCACCAGATATTGGATCTAAATAAAGGCTATTACTCAATAATCCACAACTGTGCTTGGGTATGTCAGGATATACCCATGATTTGTTTGCTTTGATCATGAGGGTGAAGCACAGTCATGGATTATTGATATTATACAATGGCATCATTTAAGAAATTGCTTACCTTTCCTAAATAATATATTTGTATAAGGGTGCTACAGTGTTGCCCCATATTCTTTCTTGTTCTCTGATGTACTGCACATTCATATGGCACTTATGTTCCCATGCTTGTACAGTACATCCATGTAGCAGATGTAATGTTGTTCGTTTTGTTTTTTGTTTTTTTTGTTTTTTTCTGGAGATATACTATTAATGCCTAAAATCTGGACATAGTCCAACATAATGGAGGTACAAAGATCCAAAAATAGGGTCAGATTTTGAATAAAGCTCTGATAAACTTAGAAAGTTCCTGGAATAAGAAGTTTTGTGTGCATTTTCAGAAATATATGAAGCCCTAACCTGAAATATCTGTCATTATTTAATTACTTCAATCCCCAGTGGTTTGCTAGAAAACTACAGTTTTTATGAAAAACAGATCAAAACTATGAGGCAAAAATCTGGGCATTCCGCAAAAATTTAAGAGGTATTACAATCTGCAGAGATTTTAGGAGGAACAGAGCAGAAATACTAGGAAAATCATGGTGTTTCTGTTTCTTTAGTTTTGCCAAACATACCTAATTTTTCATGTATTTTGGTCTGGCCTCTAAGCATATGCCAATAGAAGAGTCCAGCTGCTCAATTGTCCTTCAACAGATGGACGTTTTCTATGATATATGCTTGATTTACAAGGGGCTTGCTGACTGGTCTGTCTAATCAGTGTGCATGTTTTGGAAAGGCAGTCAGTCATTATTGTATAATAACTAATAAAGCAGCAGACTAAAATATACCATGTTTGTATTAAATTATATCATTTACATAATATCTCTACCACCTTCTAAAATACATTTCAGATTACTTTCCCTCTTATAAGAAAACAAAGCCCTACAACTTCATTAACTGAAGTACTAGTCTGCAACATTTTCCAATTAGCTGCTCTATCCTTAACCCTGTTGCAAATATATATCTATGAACCTATGAACCTATTTAATTCCAAACACATTCTGATGCTGCACACATTGTCTGTACCTTTTTTATTTTTATTGTTGAAATAAGGTTTTATATACGTGTGTGTGTTATATAGGGGTCTACTTCTCTTTATTGAAGAAATACTTCTCCAAAAAAGAGAAGTAGACCCACACTTATGCAAAAGTGCACTTAACCAAATGTGCACTTCCGTGAAGAATGGTTCAACGAACCATTAAGGAACACTGAAGCGCCGAAGCACACTACAGTGGGGAAAGGAGAATTTACCTGTTTCCTCACTGTAGTGCGATCTCAGAGTTGGAATATATAATTTGCAGGGGGTGCAGGGGGACAGAGCCCTCCAGGAGGGTGCAGTGGGGCTTACCCCCCTGCAAAAATGTGAAGTTCAGTGTTGTGCAGTATGCTCGTACTGCTGAAAAACAGAACTTAACTTACTGCTGTAAAAGGTGCAGGGGAAATGGTATGTTGAATAATGTTGAATATGAATATCCGGCTTGACATTCGACATACTGACCTATTTACACTTCCGCTTTCAGTGTTGTGAGTTGCTCAAATGAAAGTGTTTTGTGTGTCATTCACAATTTTGATAGCAAACCTTTGTAAACATATGTAATATTTATTTATTTATTTAGTTAATTTGCATTTGTTTAACGGGAAATTCCAATTGGGATATGAGGTACCCATTTTCACTGGAGGCCTGGGGAGAAAATCTCCAGATACATAAGGGTAACAGAATGAAAAACTAGACAGACATAATAAACTCATAACATTCAAGCAGAAATTTGAAAAACTACACATTAGTTTGTCCAAATAAAAACTCAGCATACATAATAAAGTCATAGTGATAAGGTATAAATTATATGAAAATCCTGATAATAGAAAATGCAGCATTATTTACATAATAGATGATTATCATAATGATTATTAATATTCTAGAGGTCATGAAATATGGTAACAGATTATATTTGTGAAGACATAGGATAATACGAGTAGAGAAGGGTAGGGTGTAATACAGAAGATAGTAGGAATACATATGAAAGGCATGAGTGTAACCTCAGAGGAGTATGTGGAAAGTAAGGGAGGACAGGGTAAGTTAGTAGTGGGGACAGGGAGAGTACAGGTAGAAAAAGGTGAAAGAGTACCTCAGCCTGGACTCATACAGGAGCAAATCCAAGCTTTGTTGAAGTATTCTTTTGTAGAGGTTTTGAAGGAGTGCAGGATAGCAGCAGTTTTGATAGGTTTTAATATCTCAGTAATCACTCATCTACTCACACTCTGTAAGGTGCATTTTGTTCAAAGAAATCTTGGATTGTTTCAGTATGTGCTGACAGTCTCATCTATTTGGGATTTTATAAAACTGATGTATCTGGGTAATTGCTGGGAGGCATTTAAGTTAGAGGTTCTGAGCTGAAGCTAGAAATGAGTGGTGGTGGCAGGCATGGCTACTGTGAATAAACTTGCATTAGTGCCAAAGTAATTCATTTGCTTTTTTGGGAATTTGGGTTGGGTATTTCCTCTTTTATTATTTAAGATAGGTTGTTACACATGGTTTGTAGCCGCTTATAAATTGTGTGATAGGATGCTTCTAATCAGTAAATAACTATGTCCTCTGCCAAGAGGAACATGGTGATGGTTTGAAATTGTGTTGGCATATTGCTTATGAATAGGGAAAAAGGAGGGTCCCTAACACTGATCCTCGAAGCACCCCAACATAAATGGAATATGCAGTGGAAAACTTCCCCGGTCCTCACAATGAAGTATTTGTCGAAAAGCTAATTAGTAAACCAGGACAGTGTGATGATCCAAAGTTAATGAATGTTAATATATTTAAGATGAGATTGTAATTGACTGTGGATAGATTATTGAAAAGTGACCAGTTATTATGGCACTTCAGTCGTTTACTCTGTATTTACTCTGCAAAGGCTAGAAGAACTGTTAATGTCCTCCTACCCATGATAAAGCAATTTGCTTGAGTAGAAAGGAGATTATATTAGCACAAGTATTCTTTACTTTGATCGTAACTAGCCTTTTTCAAGTAGTTTGCCAATGACAGATAGGTGTGAGACTGGGTGGCAATTTCCTGGATCAACTACATGTTTAGGTTTTGAGATAGGTATAATAGTGTCTGTCAGCACCTTGGTGTAAAAGTAATGCATCCATCTGTGAGACTAGTGACCTGATTTCAAAAATGGTCTGAGGCCCCTTCTGAGGGTCATCTGGGAGAAATGCATGGCATTCTACTCCAATGTCTTGGTTTAATTTCTCCAAGTCTTTTGGGTTTCTAATACTGTGATGGGACAGGATCCCATTCCTAAGTCAAAGTATGATTAGAGTTCATGAAATTAGTATTGTTTTGATCTTTGAAGTTAATGAAAAGTCCTCTTTCCAGCACCAGCAATATGCTCAGTAATGACTCCTACAATTCATACAGAGTTACATGTATTGGTAGCATATCTAAATACGACTGTAGATTCTTTTTTATGAGACCCATTGCTCCTACTACTATTGGAACTGTTTGAGTATCCTTCTTCCACGTTGCCTTTGTTTCTACCTGCAAATCCTGATATTTTATGACTTTGTCGCTCTGTATGTAAAACACAGTAAACATTGGGTGTATCAATTTCAGTGATCAGTGCTACTTTTTTGTTCTATTCATGGTATATCTGGTTTTCTTGCATCTGTTATTTGAATTCTTGGTAATGGGTGACCCATATCATATAAACTTCATCATTCTCTGTAATGGTTTGAGGCTCATGTTTCCAATGCTTCATAGCTACTTCAATATTGTAATGTTTGCAAAATCTGCAATGCAAAAATCTTGCCATGTTACTATGCCTTTCAGTATACAGGCCTTCTGCTATTAGTGTTTCACATCCAGCAACAAGATGTGCGACTGTTTCTAGTTCTGTTTTATACAACCTTCATTTGTCTGTTTCTCCCACATGTTCAATGGACTTTGTAAATCAGTGTGTATGCAGTCCACTATCCTGGGCCACTAATATTAACCTTTCATCTTTTGGTTTAAATTCTCCTCTCCTTAACAATTCCTGTGTCAGGTCCTGATCAACATGCGGTTATTCCAGGAGTGTTCTGCACTTGCAAATATATTTACACCTTTTCCACATTTCTTGCCTTCTCATCTGATTCTTCTCCTTATATTCTTTCTATTGTTTTTTTGGTACATTCAGTTGCTGCTTAATTTTTGTCTACTTGTGGTTTGATTTCCATTCCTACTTGACACCGATATGCTTCTACTAAATTAAGCAGGGAAGTCATCTTAGACTTGTTTTCCTTATGTTTCAAAACTTTCACACTACTCAAGTCAGACGTGACAAATATCATGACACCCATGCAGACGGGAACTGAAAGTTTGACTGCTGAATCCTACATAAAGTCACTGTACAAGCACATACACTCATGCATGAATCGTGCCATCCCAAATAGAACCAAGATGCTCTCCTCCAAAAAAAGGAAGCCAATCTGGTGGTCCCCTGCCATAAACACACTTTACAACAAAAGGAAGAAACTGTTAAAGAAAAGAGGAAAATCCCAGGATACAAAAAAACTCCCTTACCAGCCTCAGTAAAAAGCTGAGATCCCTCATAAAATCCTCCAAAGCTAGTTATGAAAAGAAAATTGCCAAATATTCCAAAGACGACCACAAGGCATTCTACAACTATGTCAAGAATCTAAATGGCAATGCTCAGATCTGCTCTGAGCCACAAAAGAATGGCATTAAATATACCGATCCCAAGGATATTGCCAATATCCTGGCAGAGCAATTCAGTGCCAACTTCACCCCCCTCTCACCCCCTAATCGGCCCATCTCAATACTGGACGATTGCCAAATTCCGGTAATACTGGCCACACAGGTAAGAAAAGCACTCTCCATAGCTAAGAATACAGCATCCATGGGACCAGACGACATCCCGGGCTGTGTATTACATGAACTACAAAATGAACTGGCACCTCACCTAAGTGTCATGTGTAATCATAGCCTCACCTCCGGCTTCATGCCCACTGAGTGACGCACAGCTACAGTTATCCCACTCCACAAGGGGGTATCCACCTTGGATCCCAGGAACTACCGCCCCATCAGTCTGACGAGCCTGATCTGCAAGGCCATGGAATGTATTATCATGGAACTTATAAAGAAAGACATTGGTAACCTTCAAACACTGGACCCTACCCAGTTTGGGTTAGTGAAGGGCTGATTTTGTCTCCTGAACCTGATTGACTTCTTCAAATCAGTCTCTAGAGCTGTGGATGAGGGTAAGGCAGTCCACACAGCCTATCTGGACCTCTCCAAGGCCTTTGACACCATCCCCAACTCTGAAATCATAGAGAGACTTACTAAGCTGGGCATTAATCCCTACATCACTCAATGGGTTGCCAACTGGCTTACTGACAGAGCCCACACTGTAAAAGTAGCTTAATCCAAATCCATCTCCAGACAAGTGACAAGTGGAGTACCCCAGGGTTCAGTCCTGAGATCGCTCTTGTTTGGCATCTACTTCTCTGAAGTACAGGCCAACACTAAGGGAATCTGGCTAACAAAGTTTGCAGATGAATGCAAACTGGGAGCCATTATTGAATCCCCAAATGATGTAGATACTCTACAAAAGGGCCTTACAGAAACAGATGCTTGGTGCCAGAGCCATGGGCTCAAGCTCAATGCCAAGAAATGTATAGTTATCCCCTTTGGGAAAAAACATGTACCCGTGAATTACCACATAGGTGGCAATACACTATACACCAAAAGTGTGATAAGAGACTTAGGGACACAGGTGGACATAGGTTCATAGGTTGGTACTAGGCTATCGGCCCTAGGGCCTATACAAGCCTAGCCATAACAATTCCCTGGCTATTTCTTCCCACACTATTTACTTCTCTGGACCCCTGTCTAGTAGGGCAACTGACATGATCCCTGGGGTGAATTTCCTTTCTCCCATCCAATCATCAAGGTTCCTTTTGAAGAGGGCCAAAGAGGCACTCTGCTTGACATGTATGGGCAGTCTATTCCAGCGTCTGGGGAGTCTCTGGGTCAGGAACCTATCCCTCCAGCATGTTTTGTTTATTGTGATGACAAGGTTTAGATCCCTGGAGCATGTGGCTCTGAGGTATTGGGATTTCTTTAAGTGTAGCATGTCCAACAGCTCTGGGTTTGACATGGCCTTGTATGTTAAGCAGAGATTGCCTCGGAATAGACAATATGCGACAGAGTTTAGCTGGAGTTTTTTAAGGCGGTCAGCATAGGGCATCTGCTTTAGGCCTGTGATTCTTTAGTGAGGTATTTCTGCGACCTTTCCAGTTGTTGCAGATGTCTTGAGAGGTACATACCAAATGGGGCGTTGTATTCTATAATGGGTCTAATGAGGGATGAGTACAATGGAAAAATTACCTCCTTTTTTCTGGATGAAAAGCCCTTAGTGATGAGGTGTGCTACATAGAAGGATTTCCTGACTGTTGTGGCAATCTGGTTATTGAAGGTGAGTTGTTATGGCAGGGTTTGTATAGGCCCTAGGGTCAATAGCCTAGTACCAACCTATGAACCTATGAACCTTTCACTGTGTTTGGATCTGCTGAAGTCAACAGATACATGTGCAGTCCCACAATTACAGATCTATACATGTAATCAATTTCGAGGAGGCCCATACCTCTTTCAGACTGAGGAATATATAATCTTGGTATACAGTGATTTTTATATATCATTTTGATAAGCTTGAAGCATTTTTCTTGTGTTCCTGTTCAACCGATCTAATACCTTCTGGGGCCAGTGAATCACCCCAAAACTGTGAGTAAAAACAAGAAGAGCAAGTTGGATAGCTTAACATTTGTTCCTATATGTCAGAGAAGTTTTCAATACTAATCTCAGTCTTCTAAAATATTCCTTATTGAGTTTTGCTCTTGTTTTTTTTTTTTCAATTTCATCATCCATCTATCCTCAACCCTTTTTTCATATTTTGAACATGGGGTCTGGGTGTTACTTCAACAGTGACCATCATCTCAAGCCAAGGTCTATACTGCTAGGTGGATAGCCCTGCTGTGGTAGTTCATCTGTCCCATTCACTCGCACCTACAGCCAATTTAGAGTGTCCAACCCACACAACCATAGGGAGGACATGCAAACTCCATACAGAAGGCACCCTAGCCAAGAATCAAACCAAAGAACCTCTTATTGTGAGGCAACGACACTAACTACCACACCACTGCAGCCACCCTATTGTAGGTCCTTCATCAGTTCCCATATATTTATATACTCCCTCCAGCTCAAGTTCCTTTATATCAAATTCCTTTCCCAGACTGGTAATTTCTTGATGCTGCTTGCTTTAAAGGTTGCTTTTGCTCATTTATCAAGACCAAATGACATTCTTATATCATCTGAGAATGTTTTGACCACTTCCAGTTAGTTGTGCTTTCAGCTCCTCATCTGATGAACTATACAGTTTCAAATCATCTAAAAAAGAAGATGAGAAGTCTGTTAATGGGTTAAGGGCAAGACAGTAGAGCACTGGTGGTGACAAAGAGTCACACTGGAATAGCCCCTTTAAATTTTTATCCCTGGGATAATAATTTGTCTTTTATCATGGCTTTGCTGCAAAGTGGTTTGTCACTGTTTCATGGTGACTTTAATGTAATTGACCAATGTAAGGTATATCTTATACATCTGTAAGCACTCCTTTATCCTTGAATGTGGGTTGCTGTTGAATGCTTTTTTGTAATTTATCCATGCCATACTTAGATTATTCCCTTTTTACAATTCTGCATTATGACTTTATTTATCAACAAAGCATCCTTTGTTTCATATGACTTTCTTGTGTTACCCTTCTGTTCTATTGCCATGAGTGAGTTTGTTTCTAAATTACTATAAACTCTGTCAGCATCAATTTCAGTGTATAGTTTATATGTCATCAGAAGGCAAGTTATTGGTCTATAGTTTTTAAGATAGCTTGCAGGTTCACTCTTAAGGAGGAGTATAATTTTCTTGATGTTAACCAGGTTAGTGTCTGTTCAGAATGCACATATAAGTAGGTCTTACTCAGGGCTAAATGTTCATGTCAAGATCTTAATACTTTTAGCCAGAAGTTAAGCACTGCATCTGGGCCTGGGGTTATCCATTTAGAAGCTTTTCTTAATTTTGTTTCTATTTCTCTGGCCGTTACTTCATTCCATTTCCTATCCTGTACATTTGAACTTTATACTGTTTCTTTTATTTCTTCTATTGATTTAGAATCTTTGTTATGTTCCACAGAGTCTTCATAGACCAAAGTGTGTCTATTTCTTATTTATTTATTTTTGGTGGCATTTCTATTCATTTTGCCTTGTTTCCCAATTCTCTATAAAACTTTTTTGGATCATCAATTAATTTCGTATTTTGTACTTTTTTCTGCCTGTGCTGATATCTTTAGTTTATTATTTGCAGTAGTGTACAATAGATCCTGGTCTGTTCTAATACTGATGTTATATCACATGAATTTCTGTTAATAGTCTTGATTACTGTGTTTATTTGTTTTACCAGACTTCTAACATTTTGGGTCTTATTGACTCTGTAATCTATTTCTTTCATTGATCTTAATATGTCTGTCCATCTCTATTAAGTAAAGCAACCATTTCCCTAGATCATTTTCTTCTAAACTGAGAGCACATTCTTAATTCTCTGTTTCCTGGGTGCATTCTACAAAAGATTTCAGAGCATCTTCCTGTGACATATTCTCTTCAGCTGCATCCTGCATCATCTGCTGCTCTTTCATATGGGAACTCACTGGCCTATCACTACACAACATTGATTGCATCAGAGTTGCCACTGTTGCCTGCTGTTCCCCTTGTGCTGCAACTCCAACCGAACTTTTATACTGGTTTCCTACTGCAGGCCCCAGACTATCTTCATGCAGCAAGTGATCAGATTCTTTGCATTCCACCTGATTCCTTTAATTTAGGGACTCATTGTTCCATCATGCAATAATGTTACCAGCGATAGGTTTTCTACGCTAAATCCTTCACTTCATAGGTAATCCATAAATTTAATTTTTATTTATTTAACTTCTCCATTTCTGATTCTCTTTTCCATTTTTCCCCTTTATTTTCTTACTTTTCATACTGTGAAATTGTCCATGTCTGGATGCCTTTGCTTGTATTTCTCTTCAAATATCTTTGGTGCTGCTTTTTTGTACTGATACGTTTTGCTTTCTCCGTTTCATAAATATTCCACCATATTGAATCTCCTTTTCTTTCCCATATCCCTATTTCCTTTTCAGATGTTTCCCACTCCACCTGTTTTTCCTTAGTTAGGGAGCTGATTGTCCCTCCTGCTGTCACATAACTTGTGTTAGACTTTCTACATTAAATCCTTCACTTTGCAGGTATTCCATAACTTCAGCAGTTATTTGTTTAACTTCTGCTACTAATCTTCTATTCTTTTCCCTCTTGGTGATCAAATCTTTTGTATTGTAAAATTTTCCATATCTGGGTGCCTTTGCCCATATTTCTTGTCAAATATCTTTGTAGCTGCGTTATTTGTATTGCTTAGTTTGGCTTTCTCCTTTACATAAATATTATATCATATAAGATTTCTCTTTCGCATGTCCATGTTTCTTTTTTTTATACCTAGGTTTTGTTCTTTATATTTTAACTATTCCTTGATCATTTTTTCCCAAATGGCCCAAAGTTTCTTGTTCTATATAATGTTTTCATGGATCTGTTGTATTAACAAACACAAATTTGCTTTTGATAGTTTTTCTTGTGCTGGTGTTTTTCTTTCCTCTAATTTCTCTCTTAATATTTTTGAATATCTTTTATCTGGAAATTCTGCCTTCTTGCATAATAGTAACAATACATAATTTCTTTCTCATCCTCAATAGTCCGCTCTATCATCTTTATGAAACCTTTTTTTGCCTATCACTTTTTGTGTTTTTTGTGAACTACTACTTCCTTCTGCAACAAGATGGCCATTCTCCCTTTGATCCTGGCCTAACCCCATTGTAGAAATGTTTATGTGTCTTGAGGATTCTACACTGTCATTTCCTCCAGTCCTGACATCAGTGTACATACCAGGATTGGGCACTTCTTTTATCTTGGGATAAGTGCACCCAGCTGTCTTTTTTATTTTTTAACCTACCGCTATCTATTTTGTAAAAACAGGGTTTACCTCATGAAGGTACTCACCAAGACATGAGGATGAATTGCAGTCCAGCAATACCACTCTCCTTTGCTTACTGATTTTACCATCTCTCCATTTGGTTGCCCTTTTTTAATTTCTCCAAGTCTTTTGGGTTTCTAATATCACGACAGGAACGGACCCCATGCCTAAGTCAAAGTATGATAAAAGTTCATGAAAGTAGTATTGTTTCAATCTTTGAGGTTAGCCAGAAGTGCTTTATGCAGCACCCTCAATGTGCACAGTAAGACTCCTTCTGCAATTCTTACAGAGTTACATGTATTGGTGTGACACTGCCAGCCCAGCTATCTGGAATTTTGTAAATAATTCTATGTCATTTGTGAATATTGAGACCAGGTGGTTTAGTAGTTAAGGTATTTGCCTCCCATGCACAAGGCACAAGGTTCGATCCTGACCTCCGACCAATGCCTGTTTGGAGTTTGCATGTTCTCCCTGTGTTTCAGTGGGGTTTCTCCCATGTCTGAAAAACAAGCTGAGTGTTTCCATCTCAAACTCAACAATGAATGGAGCTGTGGGCAGCAGCACAGACTCTACATGGTGCCCTATAGGGGGAAGAGTTGTACAGACCAAATGCTTTGGGCATCTACTCTGGTGTGCAGTATCCTCAAGATAGAACATGGATCACAGACTGCTTGCCATGGCAGGGCTAGCCACTTGGCAGTATAAAATATGGCTCTAGGTGATTCAGTCATTTTGAGTAATGTTGCCAAAAATGGGCATGGGTAGTTACAGGTTATAAGTGAGTTGAAGACCCGGCCTACTCTCACCCATGCCAGGGATCCTTGCTAATGGTGGGAGGGGTATATGTGCCCCTATTTGCCAGTGTTTACCCACCATAAAGCCCAGCAGCCCTGAGGCAATAAGCTACTGGCTGGCCGGTGTCTAGTTGCCCAACCTGGGTTACCTGGGATAGCTCTGTTGAGCGAAAGCTGGATGTAAAACCAACCAACCTACCAAACATGAACTGAGAATTGCTATGCTTAATGTAGGTTCACTGACAGGATGCAGCTTGGAAGTGGATGACATGATGATACGGAGGAGGCTGGACATCCTATGTATCCAAGAGAAGTGATGGAAGGGGAGTGCAGCAAAGCCACTTGGCTTTGGATCCAGACCCTACTACTCATGTGGGGGACAGGCTAGAAATGGTGTGATAATTGTGGTGAGAGAGAGAGAGGCTTCAGAAGGCAGTGAGGGATATCATCAGAATAATGACAGACTCATGGCAATCTTACTCCAGTGTAGGGCAGTATTCATAATCTAAGCATATGCTCCACAGCAGGGTTGTGATAGTGAGGAAAATAATGCATTCATACAGCAATTGCAGGACCTACTAGACAAAGCAAGACAACATGAATTGGTGTTGATAATGGGTGACTTGAATGCACATATCGGGACAGACAGAACAGGATATGAGGACTGGCTGGGTCCACATGGGTGGGCTAACTGGAATAAAGAAGGAGAAGCCATTCTAGACTTCTCTCTGGCAAATGGCTTCATAGTAGTGAACACATGGTTCAGAAAGAGAGACAGTCAGAAGATCACATACAAGAGCAGCCAACATGCAACTCAGGTAGACTTCCACCTAGTAAGGAAAAAGAACTGGAGTAGAATCCATGATTGCAAAGTCATCCAGAGTGAAACAGTTGGCCCACAGCATAAACCATTAGTTGCCACAATCAGCTGCAAGTAGTGGTCAGAGAAGGCTCTAAGGTCAACAGAGACCAGGCTGAAGACCTGGAAGCTGACTGGAGAGAAAGTACAGCAGTTCAATGAATTGCTCAGAGCTCTAGCACCCCAAGAAGAAGAGGAAATAGGTGGAGTTGAAGAGAAGTGGCAGCGCCTAAAAACACAGCATGTGTTAGGACTACATTAAAGATATGTGGCCAAGCAAGGTATGGAAATAAGGTACATAAGGAAAGCAAGGAAAGCTGTTGGTGGAATGCAGAAGTCCAGGAAGTCATCAAAAGAAAGGAGTGCAGGAAGAAATGGGAGATAGAAAAGACTGACCAGGCTAGGAAGGACTACTGGCTGGCTAACTAAGAAGCTAACAAAGAAGTTGCAATAGCAAAGAATAGGGCATCGGAGGCACTCTACAAACTTCTGGAAAGTGACTCAGTAAGGGACACAAACAAACTATATCAGGTTGCAGGACAAAGGCAGAAAGATAAAGAAGATAGTCAGACACCCTTCATAAGTGAGGCCAGCAACAACCTGCTTACCAGTCCACAGGACATCAAAGGCAGATGGAAGGAGTATTTCCAGCAGCTTCTGAATGAAGAAAACCCCACAGAAGCTGTACTGCCCCAGAAACAGCCTACAATTATGGAAGAAGAGGAGCCCACCTTAGATGAAGTAAGAACAGCACTAAGGAAGATGAAGTCAGGGAAAGCAGCAGGCTCAGATGAGGTGACAGTAGATATGATAACAATGCTGGGAGAGTCGGGGAGAAATGGCTCCTGAGGGTACTAATAGCAGTGTGGAGAGAAAGGCGTATCCCAGATTACTGTGGAATAAGCATACTTGTGCCAGTGTGTACAAGAACAAAGGGGACATCCACAACTGTGGGCAGTACAGAGGGATCAAACTCCTACCACACTGCATAAAAGTTCTGGAGAGAGTGATTGATAAATGGATACGCAAAGTAGTAAAATGTAAGATGAGAGATGAACAGTTCAGATTCAGATCAGGATGCAGGACAATTCACCCAATATTTGCATTGAAACAGATACTTGAGAAGAAGCTAGAAATGAGGACAGAGTCCAACTGGGCATTCCTAAACTTGGAGAAAACATATGACAAGGTCCCAAGAAAGCTAATCTGGGCAGTACTGCGGTGGTTTGACGTCCAGGAGACATTGGTAGAATTAGTGCAGGCTATGTACAAGGACCCAGTGACTCAAGTATGACCAGTGTTCAACCTCATTCAGGGGTCCCCATGGGAGTGGGTATACATTAGGGTTTAGCTCTGAGCCCACTGCTGTTCATACTGGTGATGGACTACATTAGCAAACAGGTTGGAGGGGACAGATCAACAAAGCTGCTGTATGCAGACAATGTAGCAGTACAGGCAGACTCTGAGCTAGAACTTTAGCAAAGGATAGGAGAATGGAATGCAAATTTGAAGGCACATGGGATGAAACTAAGCACAGATAAGACAGTGGTAATGGCAGCAAATTGGGGAAATCAGAAGAAGCCGAGAATAGAGATAGAGGGGAAGATAGTGGAACAGGTAAACAGCTTCAAGTATCTGGGAGTGGTGGTTGAGAAGGGTAGTCTGAATGAAGAGGTCAAAGCTAGAATCAGAGGTGTTGCAGCCAACTGGCATAGACTATTATGTGTAGACTATGACAGAAGAATGCCAAAAAAGCTAAAAAGCAAGTTGCACTAGACAGTGGTGCGACCACTACTACTGTATGGTACAGAAACCTGAGCAGTAAAGGAAGAACAGTTGAACAAGCTAGAGGTGCTGGGAATGCAGTGCCTGAGAAAGGTGGTAGGACATAAGAGCAGAAACCAAAGCAGCTCCAATTGGAGAAAAGATCAAAGAGAACAGATTACAGTGGTTTGGCCACATGTGTAGAAAAGCAGAAGACAATCTGGTGAGGAAGATTTGGGACAGACAGAAAGAAGGTAAGTGCAAGCAAGGACATCCAGCAAAGAGGTGGATGGATTGTGTGAAATAAGATCTGCAATAATCAGGCATGAGTGTTGAAGAAGGCGGGAGTGTGGCACTGAATCAAGAGAGTTGGCCACAGTTAACACGATACCCCAACCCCATGAAGAAAAAAATGGGAAAAAGGGGGTTGATGATGATGATGATTTGTGAATATTGATATGATTTATACAGAACTGTATGTTATGTACTGTGCTTCAAAAATGTAATCACAGCATACCCTGCTGGAACTTAGAAGACTAACCTACAAAACTTCAAGAAAATAAGTTGAAATTAAGTGCTTTATGATGTGCTATAAAAGTTGGTTTCAGTGCAGCAAGGAGACAGGATGCCTAGAGCTAAAAGTTTTTTTCTATTGTCTTGGACAGATGTAGTTATTAGGTTTAAAATGTAAAAAGTGTTTTATTGCTTTATGACTTCCTAGCAGCTGCACAGTTCTGAGAGATATGTACTTTTAACACAGATATGTTAAAATTCTGTTACATTTCTGTTTAGCCTGGAAACTGAAGTCAGGTGACAAAAATGATGTCATCCAGGCTAACCCAGCAGTAAAATGTGATATTAATTTAAGAACTCTTTCAGAGAGAGACTGTGCATTTTGTATTTTGTCTTAGACCTAGCAAGAGCATCCACTCATCATCACCATATGCACTTGCTCTGTAAGTATGATTTAGGGCATAGTATCTCTTTTAGATATAGATAGGAATATAATAAAGATTAGTTTAGATGGTCCGAAAAAACACTAGACAGGAAACAGCTAGGATGGATACTCCACCAATGTACAACAAAGTCATAAAAATCCACAAAGAAATTGTGAAGTAACCAAGGCACAGAATGTCCTAGTTTAAACACAATCCAAGCATGAATGAAATGTAGATAAAATCCAAGATAAATTTATTTGCATAGGTAAGCACTTTCATGATACACTTATCACTTCCTCAGACCTTTAAACAAACACATCCTAACCAACTATACTTAAACAATATTCACACCAATCAAATCAAACCAATTGATACTTAAAGTAAAACCAGCCATTCTGCAATATGTACAAAGTCATAATAATAATATTTGTGTCAGACTGTAATTGTTTTAATGCATTCCATTCATCCCTACTGAAATTGGAGAAGGTTTTAATTCTGTTTTTACCATTCACATTTTCAAATATTTCATTTTCACAAATGTTAATAAAAACATCAATAACTGGATGACTGGGTGGAATAAATAGACTAGGTTTCTTATATATGTTAACATCTTTAAACTCTCCACCCTGATTCTTAAAAAGCATTTTTAACAAAACATTTCTACCAAACATGTGCAAACCTAAAATGGTATTAGATACCTCAGTCCGTTGTGATCGAATGAAATAAATCCCCTTTCCAATACATTCCTTTCATGTTTAGTCAGATTTCTTGAGGAAATATTTAAAACTATACTTCCTTTCTCCATGCCTTCTTGGATACACTCAGGGCTGGAGGGCTCGTAGGTATTTTCCTTTTGTTGCGGTTCATGCTGTATGACCTGCCTCTCTGTAATTGTCTCTCCGAAGTGTTCCGTTTTATTGGAAATGTGTGAAGAACCTGTTTTGATGTACCTTCTTGTCCATCGTTTTGTATTCTGATACATCTTTCTTTTGTTGCACTTCCTCGGTGGACTCCAGCCTTTGCCTCTCTTCCACTTTTTCACTCGAGTGAATAAAAGTTGTTGACACTTGCTCGATGGATTCCAGTCTTCGCTTCCCTTCCATTCCGCCATTTAAACGAGCTGTAGAAGTCATCGCTAAAGGAACACTGATAGTTGGAGGAGCGTTAGATTTAGTTCTCGCTCCTAAATTTCTCTCCTCTTCAAAACTTTCTATGGTGATGTCATTGCGTTGTTTAGTGTGCCCCCCCCTCTCATTATTTAAGGTTGTACTTTCATTAATGCGATCATGATTGCTATTTCTGGGCCATACAAAGATATGCCCTTCCTTAAAATCCCTCTTGTCCCTTTCAAGTTTATGAAATTTCTGTCGTAGCTGTCTACGTTCAAAATCTGTTACAGATTCAGCTATCGAAGCACATTTCTCATCCATTAATTTATGTGGATAAGAAGCAAATAATAATTCTTGTTCAGAGATTACATTGGCTCTTATTTCTTCCTCCTCTTTAACTGAGTATTCCAATAATAAGTGGATATAGTTAAAGCTCAGTTCTAAATTGAGCTGCTGCCATTTACTTAACAACTCAGGTTGCCTTTTCTGTTGATTTGACATTTTCAGGACTCTTAGTCCTCTGGGAATGACATGATTTTTCAGACATGCTTCAAAATAACATCTTTGTGTATATAACTTCTTAATCTTGTATAGGCCATCCTCTAGCCTATGTGTTGCTCTCAAAAAAGCAGCATAATCTATTTCTTCATGTTCTATACCATTTCCATCAAGAAAAGTCTCATTAGATAGCAAAGGATTACCTTTCTTATTTAACAGTTCATGTAACTTATATGATAATTTGATTGGAATTCCAGTTTCCACATTTGGAGAATAATCAAGTTCTATCTTAGGTGCAACAATTGCAGTTATACATTCTTTAGCCATTGTTCCCAACTGTAACCAAAAATGATAATCCGAAAAACACTAGACAGGAAACAGCTAGGATGAATACTCTACCAATGTACAACAAAGTCAAAAAAATCCACAAAGAAATGGTGAAGTAACCAAGGCACAGGATGTCCTAGTTTAAACACAATCCAAGCATGAATGAAATGTACATAAAATCCAAGATAAATTTATTTTCATAGGTAAGCGCTTTCATGATACACATATCACTTCCTCAGACCTTTAAACAAACACATCCTAACCAACTATATTTAAACAGTATTCAAACCAATCAAATCAAACCAATTAATACTTAAAGTAAAACCAGCCATTCTGCAATATGTACAAAGTCATACTAGAAAAACGCTTCACATATAAATACATATTAAACATTGTAACATAAAATACATTGATTAAAAACAATTAAAATATATTTGATATATATATATATATATATATATATATATATATATATATATATATCTGTCATTCATTAAAATAATTTCATTTCATTTAAACAGCCTCCTATTCTTCAAAACTGGTTTAAGGGGTATTCTATCATTAAGGCCCTTTCATTTATTAGCTCTTAATCTAATAATCCACCTAGTTTCAGAGGTCTCTGTGTGGTTCCTTATATCACCGCCTCTCTCATTAGGAATAATTCTCTCAATAACTGAGAACATAAAGTTATAATCATTGCCCTCAGAGGACACATGTTTGGCTAACACATTAGTGGCAACACAATTCCCAATATTTAATAATTGTTCCCTAATTCTGAATCTTAGCTGTCTGTCAGTCTTGCCCACATAAAATGCAGAGCATTTCTGACAGACAGCCAAGTAAACCACATGGTTTGTGTTACAATTAGCTGCTACACTAAAATCATATATTCACTTGGTGTCTGGATGTATAAATACATTCTCATGAGTTATATATGCACATTAATTGCATCCACCACAAGGAACCATCCCTTTTACTCCTACCATATTTTGTCCCTTATTGTTGTGTGGATAACATAACATCCTTTTCAAAGATTTCCTGTTCTTAAATATAAAGCCTGGGTTTTCCCCTATGACTTGTTTGATTTCTGGATTCTGTGTTAGTATATTCCAGTTCTTTTTTTATCACACTGGTTATTATATTCACATCACTGGTAAAATACGTAGAGAATCTAACAGATTCATTCTTATGTGATATTCCCTTTGCAGGTCATATGAGCATAAAGCATACCAAGAGGTGTATTATGCAGAACTTTTATTGGCTTGGGATTTCTAGAGATTTAACAGGGTACTGCAGGACCTGTGAGCAGTGCCAAAAGGTAGGCAAGGCAGAAGACAAGGAGAAAGCTCATTTGATGCCTTTGCCTGTGATTGAGGAGCCATTTCAGAGGGTAGCTATGGATATTGTGGGGCCTCTGAGTACCCCAAGTTCCACAGGGAAAAAGTATATCCTAGTGGTAGTAGATTATGCAACCAGATACCCTTAAGTGGTAGCTCTGTCCTCCATTCAGGAAGAAAAGGTGGCAAATGCTTTGTTAGAGATTTTCAGCAGGGTAGGTTTCCCAAAATAAATACTGACTGACAGAGGTGCCAATTACATGTCAGACCTGCTGACTTCTCTGTGGAAGTACTGTAAGGTGAAGCACCTAAAGACCACAGCCTACCACCCCCAGACTAATGGTCTTGTTGAGAGGTTAAACTCTACACTTAAGTCCATGCTATGGGCATTTGCAGACAGTTAAAGAGGGAGTGGGACAAATATTTGCCCAATCTGTTGTTTGCTTACAGAGAGGTTCCCCATGAATCTATAGGTTTTTCACCTTTGAGTTGCTGTATGGGTACAGGGTCAGGAGACCTCTAGATTTGATTCATGATGAGTGGTAGGGTGAGTGTGAATTCCACAAGGAGTCTGTTGCGGCATATGTCCTAAGTTCAGGAAACTCATAGGCTTGGCCCAGGAGAACCAGGCAGAAGCCCAACAGCAAAAAGAGGTCTAGTATGACAGGAATGCTCCAGCCAGAGAGTATGCTATAGGGTAACAGGTAATGGTTCTCATTCCTGTCAGACACAGCAAGCTGCAAGCAGCTTGGGAGGGACCCTACAAGGTGGAAAGGAAAGTCAGCAATGTTAACTACATGGTAGAACTGCTAGGCAGGAGGCAGGGGGACAAAAATGTTGGAACTAGGAGTACTTCAGGAGTCCAGAAGTCCCTGGGTTTCGCCAGTGGTGCTGGTATCAAGAAAGATGGCAGCTCCAGGCTCTGTGTGGATTACAGGAAATTAAATAGTCACACAGAGTCAGATGCTTACCTCATGCCTAGGACAGATGAAGTCTTAGAGCAGCTGGGTGGGGCTAAGCATCTTACTACTCTTGATCTTACCAAGGATTAGTGGCAGGTGCCCTTGACTCCTAGTGCTAGAGAGAGGTCAGCCTTTGTAACTCCTTTTGGCTTGTATGAGTTCACGAAGATGCCCTTTGGGATGAAAAATGCCCCAGTGACTTTGCAGAGGATGGTAGATCATATTCTAGCAGGAGCAGGAGATTTCCCCCTTGCTTATCTAGATGATATTGCCATCTACAGCCATTCCTGGCAAAAGCACCTTCAGCATGTCAGGGAGGTGCTGGGCAGACTACAGAGGGCAGGGTTGACCATAAAACCCAGCAAATGTTAGGTGGGTATGCAGAGGTCTCCTACCTGGAACATAGAGGGGGAGTGGTAAGATCAGGCCAGAACTTGCCAAAGTGGAAGCCATTCAGGCATGGCCTTCACATGTTACCAAAAAGCACATCAGGGCATTCTTAGGGACAGTGGGGTACTACAGAACATTTGTCCCCAATTATAGGACCATAGCTGCTCTCTTCATAGACCTGATAAGAAAAAACAAGTCAGGTAAGGTAGTGTGGATGTCAACATGTGAGCTTGCATTCCAGATGCTCAAAAGAGCTTTAGGAGGACCCCCTGTTTTCAACACTCTAGATTACAGCAAAGCATTTGTTTTGCAGGTGGATGCTTCAAACCATCGGATGGGGACTGTATTTAACCAGGTTTCCTCAGAGGGAGAACAGCATCCACTGGAATATCTCAGTTGTAGGCTCCAACCCTGGGAGGACACTGCAGAAACTTCAGCCTTATCTGTATGGAAGGAAATTCACTGTAGTTACAGACCACAATCCCTTAACATGGCTACATTGAGCTAGCCAGCAAATTGCCAAGTTACTAAGGTGGTGCCTAGCAGTGCAAGCATATGATATGACAGTGCAGCACCACAGTGGGGTTAGTAATGCCAATACAGATGGGCTCTCAAGACAGGGAATGGGGTAAGGTATTCCAGATAGGCTCAACCCTCTCAAGCAAAGTTTTTCAAGGGGCACTTGAAAAACTAGCTTGAGTTTTTTTTTTTGGGGGGGGTGTGACACTGCCAGCCCAGCTATCTGGAATTTTGTAAATAATTCTATGTCATTTGTGAATATTGATAAGACTAATACAGAACTGTATGTTATGTACTGAGCTTCAGGAATGTAACCACAGCATACCCTGCTGGAACATAGAAAACTAACTTACAAAACCTCAAGAAAATAAGTTGAAATTAAGTGTTTTACGATGTGCTATAAAAGTTAGTTTCAATGCAGCAAGGAGACCGGATGTCTAGAACTAGACATTTTTTCTATTGTCTTGGAGAGAAGTAGTTACGAGGTTTAAAATGTAATAAGTGTTTGGTTGCTTTATGACTTCCTAGGAGCTGCACAGTTCTGAGAGATATGTATTTTAACACAGCAATGTTAAAATTCTGTTAAGTTTCTGCTTAAACTGGGAACTGAAGTCAGGTGTCAAAAGGTTATAACATCCAGGCTAACCCAGCAGTAAAATGTGATATTAATTTAAGAACCGTCTCAGAGAGACTGTGCATTTTGTATTTTGTCTTGGACCTACCAAGAGCATCCACTCATCATCACCATCTGCACTTGCTCTGTAAGTAAGATTTAGGGCATAGTATCTCTTTTAGATATAGATAGGAATATAGAAAAGATTAGTTTAGATGTTTTCTATATTTATTTGAAACTGTCTTGCAATATTGTTTTACCATATTTACTGTGATTTTTAACTCTGAAGTCACTGTGTTGAATTACTGAGTGTTGTCTTGTCCTTTTATTATTTATTATTAAATATATTTAAATCTAACTTTGTGGCTGATATTTCTGAGACATATGTAAGCTCTTAGATTACTGGCATATGTATTTGGTGATACTGTACAGACCACTCCTAACAGCCTGGTGCTTGGTCAAAACTACCATTTTGATATAGTAACATTACACAGTAGGATTGGACACCCTTTGGTAAGGGTCTTATAGTAGCTGATAAGGGTGGCTGGTGGCAGCTGGAACTACCTTATAGTCTGGGCAAAAGGGGGTATAGCTAGTAAAACTGTGGCAGCCTTTCCCATGTGTGTGTGTATGTGTGTGTGTGTGTGTGTGTGTGTGTGTGTGTGTGTGTGTGTGTGTGTGTGTGTGTGTCTGTGTCTGTGTGTGTGTTTGTATATCATTCCAGTTTCAAAGTGTGTGCAAGTCAGCTACTTGGACAGGGACATGAGGCACTTGATGGACAGAGAGGATGCTGGAGGTTTTGGCTTGGCCACTCAGCTGAGATCTCAAACCTATAGCTGTGCCAGTAAGGAGTATTTTTGGGGATCTGGAGAAAGAGGAAGAAACTAGCCTCAGACTGACTGTGATCTCTGTGTACTCTTAAGGGAAATTGCACTTTACTGTTTGTGTACTTGTCATCCTCCCATTATGTACGTCCCCCACTGTTGCCAGTGGTGAAGTTTGAGGCTCCTTGATTACTGGGGCAGGGACATCACAATCGGTAACATATGTAAGTATGATTGTAAATTCTTTTTTATACAAGTAATCTCTGTGGTACCCCCAAAGTATCCAACAACCCATGAAACAAGTATAGTGAGTCCAAGAACAAAAGAGTGTAAGAAACTTCCTTGTGTGGAAGATTTTCAATTCATATATATCTAGTTAATCACTGTATATTAATAAGATCAGATAATGGTAGTAGAAGTAGCGAACATAAGCTCATACAAAGTAAAAAAATAATAAATAATACCATTTGAAATATTACACAGAATTACTAAGTATTCAAAAGTAATCCAAGCAGGGTAGACAGTCTATTTCCAATTGAAATCCTTTATTAAGAACACAGACAAGTGATCCAAGTAAAACAAAAATAACAGAATAATAGTTTCATCACAAATTTTCTAACTATATATATATATATATATATATATATATATATATATATATATATACTTTTTATCAGGTATGGGAGTGGTTTATTGTGCTGTAAAACATAGTGTATTGGTATACATGTTGACAAATTCACATCCTTTCCACCATCAGTGTGACATTCAAGCTGGTCCTGCCCTACTTACCAGGTGTCATAATAATATAACCCTTATGTACTTTACATAAAATTAATAATGATGTGGTACTTCTTATTAACCAGATTACTAAGTCTGTGATTTTACCCAAGGCAAGATACTACATGGTTGGAAATATATACACCTTAGACCATTTTGTAATCTAAATATATATATAAATACATAAATATACATTTTGCATGCAAAAAATTCATTGTGCAAACCATATTCTATTTCCATAACCTATTGCTAACAAAGATCGCTTCCAACCTTCTAGACCTCTTCAGGTCTGTGTACAAGAACTCCAAGATACTATCTACAAAAAAGGTTATTGTATAATTAGCTGTATTGTTATTAAACATCATTTCAAATAATGTGGAAAAAAAGAAGAAAAAAGAAAAAAATGTGTGATAATAGAAATAAAATATACACTTCTATTAAAAATTATTATTTACCATGGTATCTAAAACCAACTGCAAGAATAAAATAAAATAAAATTAGTCATGTAAACAATGTGGTCATTTTTTTTAAGTGCCAGTATACTTTTAAGTGAACAGTAATGGTTTAGTCCAGGCAGTGGTTTTGAAGGACATTATTCTGAGACAGAATGTGGGCAGACCTGGTTTTGTTTGTTTATGAGTGGTGGTCACTGGGATATTATAGCTAGGAAAGTCAGATGAAATTGCTGACACTTCGCATTAGAGTTTTCCAGAAATATTTAGAGAAAGAGAAAAGAGCTTCATGTTTTTTTTCCTGAGATATGCTGCTGAGTTAGTAGTCATTCTGTTTTTTTTTTTTTTTTCTAAGTTCAAGATAGGTTCGATGAGCCTATTCCTTTGCTGGTTCCTGTAATTTAAGGAATAGATCAGCTGTGTTCTTTAAAGCTACATAAGAGTGTGGGTAGACTGGTGAAAATGAGTGAAAACTATGTTACAGATAAAAACTAAGTTGCAGATAAAACATAAGGTTTACAGGTGTATACTGGATTGACCTTTATTACAGCAAATGCTGTGCAGAGAGTAAAAGTGAAGGAAGTTACCAATGAAAAGAATATTGAAAATATGCACCTTTGTCTATTATCCAATGTAATAGTTGGCAGTCTTTGTTTCCACCAAAGTCTGCTTAGAAATAAGGTAAAAGGGAGCTCATGAGAGAAGTTAACAATGGCAGATATAGCTTGTAGCAGAGATTAAGTGAAGGTTTAAAGAATTATTTCTTCCAACAAAAGGACAAAAACATGTCCCAAGGAAGCCAAAAAATAAAGCTAAGCTGTGTCCATACTGTTTAGTAAAGGGAGAGATCATCTGCAGTCCTTGTTGCCCCAAATCCTCCAGAGATTGACTATAACTGAATACTGAATAAGTACAATTGGATAACAAGTGAGTATAATTTGATGTGGGAGGGACCTTAAGATTTTGCCAGTGTCCTTCCAAAGGAACTTACTTTTATTAGAAAAAGGTATGGAATGCAGTGTTTGCTGCCACTAAAGTCTGCAGAGAAATAAAGTAACACAAGATTCAAGAAAAAATTAAGAATTAGAGCTATTGCTTACAGAAGACAAAAAGTAAGTTCTGAAAGATAGACATCTATGATGTTTCCAAACGATCAAATAATATAGCCAAGTGTAAAATCATTATGATATCACCATGGGCAGGATTCACGAAGCCTCCGTTTAAGAGTTACAAGGCTTACACGGAGGCTGCAGTTAAACGGTGTGACGTCAGCATGTCATGCATATGCATGAGGGCATGCTGAATCACACCTAAGGCTAACACGGTCCGTGGAAGACAGTAGGGGGCGTGTCCATAGGCAGAGCCCTGCAAACGGACACGCCCCCAGAAGAGTAAAAGTCCCGAAAGTATACCCCCACGACAGAGCCCGTGTAAATGTGAATAAACACAACACAACACATGCTCCCACAGACTACGAACATAAAATGTAGAAATGAACATCTTATAATTTTTTTTTTAAATTGTAAAGATGTTTGCCCGTGAGTGTGCTCGTTTGCATGGGCGTGCCCGTAGCTTAGCCACAGTTAGCAGTCAGTGGAAAAGCATATAAGAACTAAATATGCAAAGTAAGCCAAGAAGCAATAGCGTAGCAGTAGAGACGTCGGCTGAAGAGCAGGCAGTCATGGTTCAAGCCCCCACAACATCAATTTTTATTTTTAGTGAAATAAGCACAAAACAAGTCCCTGACATATATGTACACATATAAAATTATATTTTATGTAAAATGTAATGAAATGGGCCATGTATTTTGAAGAAATGTGAGATAATAAAAAAAAAAAATGTCAGATGTGCCTATAGCTGAGCTACAGTCTAACAAGTTGAGTACATCTGCCTGTAGGTGAGCAGTGCTTTAACAGGTATAAAATGAGTGCCCGTAGGTGAGCAGTGGTTTAACAGGTGTAAAATGAGTGCCCGGGGTTGAGCAGCATTTTAACACGCTGAAACTGTGTGCCCATAGCTGAGCTGAGCGTAATATGTGTGCTGACAGCCAAACCATGCGTAAACCAGTGTGATCCGTTTACGTGGAGCTGCGCACCGCGTCAACAAGCTAACTGACGGGCAACGTTGAGCAAGCTGTATCAAAACTGCCTTTACACAGACACACCTCCTAGCCTGTATAGACAGTCATAAAATATAAAAAGTAATGGCCAGGCTCAAATCCAGAATACCATGCACCATAGTCAAGGTATTGAACCACTAAGCCATGACAGTTGCACTTAGAAATGCAGTAATAGCATATATATAGGAATGAATAGAAAGAGGAGCATGACAAAGCAGGTTTTGCGAAGCTGATACAATTCCAAAATGGCCAATCACAGATAAGTGCGGGAAAAACAGCATATATAAGCCCCATAGGCGGGAATACACAGCATAACCGATTGTAGAACCGACTTGCAGCCAGAATGTCAGGTGTAGGTGAGGGTAGTTGCTTCCGAGCACAGAGGTGGGGCGTTGAGGAGTCCAAATATATGGTTTGGCTCCTTGTCCACAATCATGAGGCCCAACTCATGCAGGGCCAGGTCCTGTGGGGAGCATATAGGGCTGAGGCGTGGGACCGGTTGGCTCATGATCTCACCAGTGCCACAGGGATACCAAGGACTGGTGAGCAGGTCCGTCACCACCATGTGGACCTGAAGAGACAGAAGCAGGACCAACTGAACCATTGGATCCAGGAGGCCCGGCAAATGCCCAACGCCCCACTACTGAGTAAGTTACATGTAATTATTTATGTAAGAAATTAACCTAGCTGATATTATGGAGATGTGTATTCCAATATTACTTTATTTATATTACAGCTGCAGGTGTCCGTTCTGCAAACCGTAGAGCCTATGGTGATAGGCTGGCATGGTTGCGCCACCAGGCAGGTCAGTAATTCTCTCCCTGTAACTGTAAATAAATATATAAGTATGACAGTTAGCAAAAGAGTGCAGTGTAGTCACTAATTAATAAAATGTGCAAGTAACAGTGTAAGAGGGTTTGCAAGTATTGCTTGATTACAAAAGTGTGATGCAGCCTGTAATCCAAACATAAAAATTAAACAAGTCTGAAATAAAGATGTCCCACCTGTAATATAATAGTACATAACCTGCAGCAGGCTGAAAAGTACAGCTGCAGAAGCTGAGTAAAACACGTGTGAAATATATCCCTGTTGAAATACAGAAACATGACAGAAGTGAGACTGTTGGAAAGGATTGTTATAACTACAGGTAAAACATGTCAGTAAAGCCTAGAATTAAGTACCATCCTGAATTGTAAAAATAAAACAAGTGAGATAGTGAGAGAAAGAGTTATGAGTCCACCAATAAAGTAGTAATAACTCCTGAATAAAGTATACTGCAGTCAGTACAGAATGAAATGAATGTGACAGGCAGAACCAAACAGTAACATGTGTTGAAAACGGTACCGCAGCTGGAATGTGTGTCCCAAAATCTGGATATGCTGCACTCAGTCTGCAATATGCAGATAGTATGGTTGTCTGAAATACCAAACATCCACAGTTGTCTATAGCTATATAAAGCAAATGTAGCAGGATGATGTAGCTGAACAGAGCCAGATATGAATGTGTATGAATAAAAATTAAAATGTATATTGATGTAGCAGTAACATTCCTATCACCAACTTGAAGTAGTTATCACATAGGAAACTGTAGGCAGAACTGTAGTGTGTATATATCTGCAGCTATTAGAAATGTACAGCATATGTATTGGTATTTGAAGGTGTTAATTATATTTTCTTCACCCTACCCTATAACCACATAAAATCCATTTCACGTGAAATTGGTATGTGCAATCACAATTAACACCCCTGGACATTTGTCCTGTTGGTTCATACATATTTGCATGTACGTTGATGCATCTGCCCTGTTCATACATCCAAACCTGATGGCCTGTTGCCATCAATCAACCCTGCATGTTGTTGGACTGTGTATTGCTGTTCAAATTATGCATGTGTTATGCTTGCTGTTCAATGGTTTGAATATCTGGGTGTTTGGTTAATGGGAATACTAATGCATGCTGTTACAACTAATTGTGAATGGTATTGTACGCTACTAACCCAAACTGTCATAACATAATGCAAAACATAGGACGACAGGGAAGGTGGGTTCCAACAGACCCACCTCTCCCTCCTCAGCTGGCGAGTGCACCTGGCAGTAGTGCCCAGGCCGGACCCTCCTCCGGTGGCCCTGTGCCACCTGTGGGTGGAAGCGCTGCAGGGGATGGGGCTCGTCCCCCCTCTGCAAGTGTGGCCGGAGGAGAACATCCACTCACCCTCTGTAATGTCCGGACATCTGGGACGCTGTTCTTGGGCTCCTACGCCAGCTTGAGGCATGGGTGGCACAACTAACGGGTGTGCCTGCTGCCTGGCCTACACAGCCCCCAGAACAGCCCCGTCCTGGGCAGTGAAGGCACAGTGGCAACTGTCCATAGGTCGGGATATCAGTTCCACTGTTGCCATCTGTGGGCTCATGGGCTCTATATATCAAAACATTCATCCCCGTCAATTGTGTAACCCCCCCCCACATGTGTCATACACCGCCCCTGTATGCGTCTCGTTTGTCTTGTCTGTTAACCTACCCAACCTACCTCCCCAGCTATACCGACTTCCTGTATCTGACATATCACTCTCACCTGAAAAAAAAAAAAAAAAAGGGCACTCTGTACCCACAAAAAAATTACACCCCATACATAGCTGCCCATTTCGCACACGTGTGTGTTGGACATGGAAACTGTCAATTACAATTGGCTGTACAACAAGTATTATTGTTGTCCTTACACCTCTCTCAGGGGTGGAAGGTTTCAAATGTCACACCAAATTACAAACATATGCACAGCTGTTGCTGATGAAGAAATGGGCAGCTATGGGCCTTACCTACATCCCTCCTGCAAAACCCGAGCTTGTTTCCCTACTGTCTTACCCTCTTTGTGACCCCTTTTTCACCACTTTCCTGTCTCCCCATTTTCATTTCTTTCAAAGAAATTAGCGTGGGTGTGCGCAAGAGTAAGCACTTTTAAGCAGTTGTAAGTGGGTGTGCGCGGAGCTGAACGCCAGTGTGCATGCGTGAGCTCCGCGCAAACCAGCGCTAACCTGGTTACAACTGCTTAAAAGTGCCTTAGTCACTCTGAATGACAAGGCCTGTAGTCTGCTCAAAAGCAAAATAAAATCCCACTGTCAGTCCCGAACCCAGGACTTTGGAAACAGTAGTCTGCATGACTTACCACTAAGCCATGACTGTTATATAAAGAACATTGTGCTACAATAAATATATCATTCAATAGTAGGAATGAATGTAAAGAGAATATAGGATGTGTAGTACACAAAGCATGTCATGTATATTTACTGTCAAATGTAGTGGATTTCTATAATAGTAGTGTGTGAACAGAAACAGCCATGCTAGTTGGTAGCTATTAGGTAATAATGTCACTGTAGCACCTTGCAAGCCACACACATACTCACAGCAGGATAATCACTGCCCATACCCCACAACCTCTTACAGCAACACATCCGGACTAAGTAATAAAAAATGTGGAGCAAAGGCCCAAAAACAGGGACACATTCCAAATATCGCTCCAACAAACTTAGACAGTTGAGAGAGTAACAGGTTTTGCATTATGTTGGATGTTTGGAAGGGTATGAAGTCTGAAACTGAAATGTTTGTCACTATAGTCTGACTTGAGCCCTGAGTGATTTGCCAGAAAAAAGCTGTTTATGAGATATGGACCAAAATATGAGGCAAAAATGTGGACATCCTGCAAATATCTGTACACTTGAGAGGTCTGACACTGCCATATTTGAATAGTTAAGAGCCTAGACATAGCAACAGTGACTGAGTTACAGGGATGCCCCACAGACTCCCTGTGAAATGTACAAACAGTAGGCAGAAAGGTGTTACAACACATGCAATGGTAACTATGAAGTACTGAAAGTATGCACCACTTGCACGTCGGAAATAGTGTAGTAATACATATGCTCATACTAACCCACAGTCACAACTGCAGAATACCAGACAATTTAATGGGTGTACCCCACTGATATGTACCATTCCTTGAGGCAGATAAAAGATGCACCTGAGAGTCTCTGGGGCCTGCTCAGCAGCATACTCAAATACCCTAATAGATGTCAAGGCCCACACCATGGCCAGACCACACTGCATGCAGTAGCACCCTAGCAGATATAGCAAGCATTCCAAGGTGTGAATGTACATGGAAAATAGGAAAGCCACAGCAACACACTACAGTCAAGACACCTAGCAGGCATACAAGTAGTGAATGTAAAGGGCAAATATTGACGTCATAGCAACAAAGTGCAAGAGCCACTGCTGTATACCAGTTACACCACATGTCCCACAGGAAAGCACACACACCCACATTAACAGTAGTAGTAGTCTTAGGTGTCAGTGTACATGCACAGTTAGTACAGGAAACTGGAGAAATGAATGGAGAAATGTTAATCTACAACACAGCCAGAAATATGAGAGAGATACTAACCTTTACACTCACAGAACAGTGTCCACAGCATACCAGCATGGTCCCTATCATTAAACTCTGAAAGGGCTACGCCTATCTCACATATCTTTTTATAGCACTGTCCTGGAATCACAGTGAGAACTGCAATCAGTACACAACTGGCTGCATGCAATTAGCAAATGCTGGCTAACAATTGGTGCAGAGGCCATCACATGGACATATGCAGATACCTACAAAAGCATGCTGTACTCCCAGTCCACACATGTAATACTTTCATTGCACCCTCTGGAGGTAGGGAGAGAGAGAGAGAGAGAGAGAGAGAGAGAGAAAACATACACAAACAAAAACACTCAACAAAACCTACTAGAAAGCTGACATCTGTCAACTGGAGCAGCAGCAGGACACCAAACCAAAAGGCAATGCAAGCAGCTGTGACAAACACAGGTAATGTAAAGTAATACTTTAAAAGTCTACATACTGTGAACCCTCCATATGTGTCATTTGTCTGTATCCATATGTATATGAAGATGTGCATAGGGCAGGGGACATACAGCAACTATCAGTGAAGGCTGTACATACATATGTATGTGAGGGCATCTATGTGCACATATCAATGTAGGTTGAATGTAGGTTGTAGTGCAATGTACAAAGTAGGTTTCACAGTTATGTATGTTTAGCAGTATGTTAGTGTGTGTATACAGTTTTGTAAACAAACATGTTGATATACCTATCTATCATATGGATACGTATGTATATCAATATATGTACGTATGTATATATATATATATATATATATATATATATATATATATATATATATAATATGCATATATGTATACATAGATAGAGAAAGATGTAGGAATACATAGACAGATGTAGATAAATAGAATATGTAGAAACATATATATGTAATACACACATACAGGTATAGATATATGTAGATACATATACATAGACAGACAGATCTGACTATCTATAGATATGACTGTATATGATGATCTCACACTCCCTCTGTCCCACCCCCTCTGTCACTCTCACCCTCTCTCTGTCACACTCCCCCCTCTCCATATCTATAGCAATATATGTACATCGTTATATATATATGTGTATATGTATACAGACATATATATATATATATATATATATATATATATATATATATATATATATATATATATATATATATATATATATAGACATATATATATATATATATATATATATATATATAGAGAGAGAGAGAGATGTATATATATTCTGAGTGAGGCACATGTGTACAGATGTATTGCAACAGGTGCCTGGTTACAAAGGCATGGAGTGAACACCAGTGTCGAAACTGGAGTACCATACCCCATTTCAAATCACCTACACCAGTAACCACCAGATATGTGATTGGCTGCCCACCACTGCATGTGCAGGGGTGAACAGGGTCATAAATGTGTACAATAGTCCCCCCAATGATAGTCACAGTGGCACACTATTCCTGGAATACCTGCACATGGTATGTGTCAGCAGACATGGTGTGTCAGCTATGGACATGTAGATCAGTGTACTCTCCACACCACACAATGGCTGCCACGGTATGTACCTCACATGACAGCTACAGATATGAAGAAGGACACAGTGACATGTACAACACTGTGACAATGCACTCAAACACATTACCAATGCACAGTGACTGACAACACCACAGAGTAAACACATACTACCCACATAGAGGTTACCACTCCTGGATTTACATACTTAAGTCACACCCATGACAGATGTCCAACAACCATAGTAACACCTCACACCATCCACAACCTAAATGACCACTGTGTGTCGTCCTTGACACCGCAGTAGAGAGCACATGGTGGAGGTACAGGTTCCTACCCACAGATAAGACATACCCTGCAATAAACCACACAGCGTTAAGAAGCAAGACTCCCCATGAGTACATGTCACACATACCCCTGCTGAATGTTAGTCAGATAGGTAATATGCCATATGAGTCACCCTGTGTAACTGTTTGACAGGAGCAGGTACCATCATATCACATGTGTCACAATGGTCAGGGTAGCAGAACAGTATGCTGTTGTAGTCCCAGGGGCAATAGCATATTGTATTGTATTGTACTGTAATGTATTGTATTGTGTTGTATTGTATTGGTATGTAGAGGTGCCTCCTTTGTGGAGTGGAACCACTGCTGCTGTATGCCAGTGTACAGGTACATATCCTGTAGTCAGGCTAGTGTTACATAGCACTTCTATATGTGTATTTAGCTCCTCTTGGAGTTCATGTAGCATGCAACCGGGGATACTAACAGGTCCCATTGATGCTGTGTTTTTAGCTTTTCTGAGGGCGGCTCTCACCTGGACATCTGTGATGACAGGGAGGTTACATTCAGCTGGGATAAGTATGTCTTAGTTTGGGGGAGAGGGAGGGGGGAACTTGCACTGAACCTGTCTGCCACAATGTTGCCAATATCTGTGGGGTCAGTTAATTATTTGTTGTTGTGTACTAACTATGAGCATATTGGAGGGTTTCTGACCAGGTTTCTAACACAACTGAAGAAGGCCTTGTGGTTATCTGTAGTGTCCCCGGTGATTTCCCTCTCAAAGTTGCCCATGGATGTTTGTATGAGAGAACATAGCTCTTTACTAGTGCTGATCAGACATGCCTTCTCTTTATGGAATTATGCTCTGTCTTGCAGTAGCTTCCATCTTTTGTTACACAATCTGTCTATGGCTGGGGTCCACCAGACAGGATGCTTTCCCTTTGTGGAGAGTGTGTTGGTCTTATATGGGATTGCATGATCCATGCATTCTCGGAGATGTCCGTAGAAATCATTTGTGAAGGAGTCAGCATTGTGGGTTGTGGCTTCCACTGGCCCAGTGGGCTTAAAGGATACCATCTCAGTCTTACGAAGTGTAAAGTTTGCATTTGAAATGTTATTCATTGTAGTCGTTTGTGCTGGTGGTGGAGGTGGGATATGTATATCCAGGGCAATTAGTTTGTGGTCAGATCACAGTAGTTGATGATGTACCCCATACAGTACCTCGATACAAACCCCCAGAGTGAGGAGGTGCTTTGGACCTGAATCAGTGTTCTGACTGCTGGGGTTTGGTAGTATGTCGTATGGAGTGTGCCAGGTACTGTTGCACAGTTGTTGGCTGAGCACTGATACCTGGCCATTTACATGTGTATCCACCAATAGACAGACAGATGCTATATAGGTGAGATATGTTGTATCACAACAGTTGAGTAGCATGTGTAGTATGTGTGCCAAATTCTGCTGACATATTTTTCTGATATCATTTTATTTCCTTTTTCAGGACCATGGCTCACCAGCGCAATCCAGCATACTCTGCAGCTGAGGATGAGGAAATACACCAGAGCCTGGTGCGGGATTATGCAATACTCTTTTCCCGCACCAGCCAGAATCAGCAGGAGAGGGCTGCACTGTGGCAAGACCTGGTCCGTTGGGTAAATGACATAGGCACGCATAATAGGACATATGAGCAGGTACGACATCACTGCAGTGATTTAATCAGAAATGTCCATCAGCGTGCGTCGGATATCCACAGGCAACAGGTTGCCACAGGTGGTGGGGTGGCTACACATCCCCCACTCACCAGACTGGAGGGACTACTCATAAGTGTTGTGGCTCCTGCCCACCAACAACAACAGCAGCAGACCTGCATTATGATGGAGGCTGGAGCCACACAGCACCAAGACTACGAGCGTGCAGGTAATATGCCATATGTATAGTTGACTGTTGTGTACACTGGTAGTTAATGCATGTGTGAGGTGTGTCCTTGGTTTGTAGCTGTCATCATAGTATTTAATGTGCAAGTGTGATATTCTCAATATCAGCAGCTGACCTGTGAATGGCAACTGTTGTACTACTGACCTGTATCATACTCAGTAACAATGGCACAGTTGTGCCCACTGACATTAATTTCCTCACTTCTGCAGGTCCCTCTGGTGTAACAGCAATGCAGCCTATCCATGCTGGTGAGTGTGTATTAACAATACCTTTAATAGTCTTGATAGTAATAGTAATATTAGGCTCACTTAGTAGTGCTTTGTGTATGCATGCAGGTGTGTCTGTGTCTGTGTGTTGATATCTCGCATACTGAGTAGTGTGCAATTGTGCAACTGTGTGCAAGTGTGCAACTGTGTGCAACTGTGTGCAACTATGTGCATGTGTGCATGTGTGCATGTGTGCACCTGTGCATGTGTGCATGCGTCCATGTGTGCATGTGTGCACCTGTGCATGTGTGCATGTGTGCATGTGTGCACCTGTGCATGTGTGCATGTGTGCATGTGTGCATGTGTGCACCTGTGCATGTGTGCATGTGTGCATGTGTGCATGTGTGCATCACTGATATCATTGTGTAGACATTGTAAACTGTGTTTCCTGTTTCCCTCCCACAGGTTCTGATGCTGCTCTGGTGTCATGCAGCAGGGAACCTGAATCAGGTGCCCCGGGTACTGATAATGATGACATCTGTGTAATGGCACAGGAAGGTGTGCCAGGGTCCGTCATTGGTCAGCCAATTGACAGTACACAGCTGTCAACCCCATCAATGCGCACAGTCATCCTGCCAATACATCCTTTGTCACCAATGTCCCTAGGTGATGGACAGGATACAGTGGGCATTGACCAGGGTAATGTGGTATCTGTGGCACATGCTTCCCCACACAGCAGCCATGGGCATGGCCCTGAGATGGTATACACAGACAGATGTCCAGGGGTTCTCGTGGGAGCATCCGTGGGCGTACTGCCCCTGTCAGACATGCCCACAGAGGTCTTACAACCTCAGCTATGTTTCGGGCTGTCATGCAGGCACAGTCACGTATGGAGCGGTACACCAGACAGGGTCTGAGGGAGCTGACAGCATGTCGCACAGCCATGACTAACAGTATGCGTGACATTGCGGCTGCCATCTGTAATTTCACTGATGTCATAGACAGACATTGTGGGGACATATTAGATCAGTTCCACAACTACATGTCCATGAGCCAGGGCAATGGCGGATGGTTGAGGCATCGACGTGGGCATATGCCAGCAACAGCACCAGCTGGCAGTTGTCACGGACGACAACAGGGCCGTGGCCGCCCCCATAGTGCCAGCAGCAGCCCCAGCAATGCTGGGTCTGTGTTGTCATCAGACTGCCCCAGGAGACCACGTGCACGTGGCTCTGGACAGGCCCAACAGGAATCTGTGTCCGGTCAATGAACACCTGCTTCTGATGACAGTACCCAGTCTGGATTGGTACCGGATACGGTCCGTAGCACCCCTGCAAGGCACAGGTACCGTGTCCATGGCCAGAGACACTGATCTGTATGACGTGGCAGGTACAGTCTGTGGCTGTCCACAAACACCGGTATATGGCAGCCATGAGGTGGAACTGTGTGCATCCATACACACATGCGAATTGACAACACCTAGGGCTACCGCATACGCGCACACACTGCATCAACATTGCCCCACCTTGTACTGCTGTCCCTCACCAACACACATACACATACATGTCAATTGGTGGTATCAGTGGCAGACTCAAGCATACCAAGTTCACACCCTGTGCATATGATGAAACTGTGCCACCTCCTGCAATCTGTAACATCAGTGCAGGTACAGGTTAACATGTTGCTGATGCACAGGGTGACTACATAGATGTGTAGTAATAGTATCATGTTGTTAACAGTACTGTGTGCTGATATAATTGTGGGTATATCCCAGCATGCCTGATGCAGTAAGGGTATGATTGTATTGTACTGTTGTCTACACCCATGGTAAGTACCATAGTGTATCATCTGCACATGTTTGCATACTGGTGGTAAGGATGTCAACAGAAGGCCACATACATAGGTAGCACAGGGGATAAGGTAATGAAAGTATTGATACGCAATGATGGACATGTAAACTGAAAGTGGCATGTTGCCCACACTGGACTCTGCAATGCGGATGTTTGAGAATGTTGATATGTGTGCAGTACTACACGACTGGTACAGGACACACAGGAGCACCCTAGCACTGCAAGCTCACATCTCATACCATGCTAGACAGCCCCAACACACAAAACTAACCTTCACAGGAGGGAAAGTCCCCATAAATGTCAGGGATACTGTGGTGGCAGGACAGGTAGCATACATCCTACTAAGTATGGAACCACTGAGTGAAGGCTCAGTGTCTGTTATTTGACATGTGTATTACTGCAGGTGTGAGCACCTGGGTTTCCATCCGGTTATTGTACATCCTGACGGTACATGGTCTGTACACTTGTGTGTGCTGAGACTGGACCCTGGCCATCTGACCTGTGTATTTCCATGTACATGTGTATAGTGCCTGCATATTTGCAATGTTACCTACTGGAAGTGGCACAGCTTGTTTGTTGTACAATGGACTACATGCAGCCCTGCTTACTGTAGCTTTGTTTGCATGCATGTTTGCTTGCAGTTACCCTGGAACACTGATTCCACCTGCAATGCAGATTTACAGAGCTTCTGTGGATTCCTAGTGACATCTGCATAGCTTACTATATGTATGTCCATGTCTCACTTGGCAGAACGTCACTGTTTGTCCTGTTCGCATGTACGTTGCCTGTGACACATTGCATATGACTTACCTGGCATATGACAACGTGAGCAGTCATATATGCCAGTGCTAACTAATCACAGGCACTACACCCTCACATACTCACCTTCTGTACCTTGTTCCCCATTGGCTCTATGTGCTGTTAATCACCATGGCAATCACAATACTATGGTAGCATGTGCAAAGGTCACTTGTCAGTCACCTCTATGGTACAGTTGTGGAATATGTGAGTCATGTGGCAATGTCACAGCTGCCACATGTACACAGTCAATCCTCTCCCCTACACATGGACGTACAACACATGTGTGAGATGCAACCACATAGCCAAACTGGGGACTAAGCACTCTGAACCCAGTACTGGCATAACCTGTCAGGTGGCATGAAATACTACAGTGACTACAATACCAGTCTGATGTAGACCTACACTGACAGCAATCCAAACACATGAACACACTGGGGCATTCGTGGAGCCTCAGAATAGCATCCTGCATGAGCAGCAGACACCTCTGCAGCTGGCACACAGGCATACGTTAAGCCAGAACACAGCACGTGCAACATATAGCACACAAATCCTGTGTGCCAAACAGTCACAGCCTGTACGGCTAGACAACATACCTGCTACAGTTGTGTTAGGTACCTTTATTGTCCGGTACAGTGAGGTCCCACTCACCAGGCTGGACAAGGTTAAGGTCACAGTGATATGCCCGTGGGGCACTATGGTCCACCACATAACACAAGCATACAGGTCAGTCAGAGGCATGGACACATATGACTCGGTCATTGTCCATGCCACTATGGCTGAATGTGATGTACCTCCCTGGACTAAATGATAGGGAACATAGAAGGGCTCTCTGAGCATGTGGCACAGGCTAGTATGACCCTGACCTTGGTTGGCATCATACCCTCACCAAGACTGCTGATGTATTACTGAATGCTGATGAATTACTATAGCTACAACACCCTAGCTGAAAGGTTCCTAACATGTAGTCACTGCATTGCTATGGAACAACTTGTTACCACTCCCACAACAAGTGAAAACATGCAGCACCTGTTCATCAACAACATGTAGACTATATACCCCAGACCAGATGTGTATCCCTCGCCGCTAGGATGATACCATATACAACTCACACTGTATATACACATACCACATGCAGCACCTGCACAGAAAACCACAGTCATAATGTTATCCAGTGCAAATACCATGTATTCACATGTGGCAGGCGTCAGACATGGGAACTATTGAAGGTCACAGGTATATATGTGTATTTGGCACACACATACATCATCTGTGTGCATTGCCATTATTGGTTTAATCGATGTCATGCATTATTGTGAACAACAACCCACACACATGGGCATTCTGTGTGACAAAAACACACGTGGCATTTGTGGAATTCAAAGTCATAACTAACTGTGCTATGACAGTAGTGAGAGATGCAGTAGCAGAGCATGCTATTTGCATTACTGGGAGATTTGCCCTCTTCTGCTGTACTTGTAGGGTGCTGACATCATCTCTGTGTAGAGATTGGAATATGCAGCAGCTGGTGTGTTGTACTGGTTGCCAAAAGGGTCAGTTCTCTCACACATGTAATTGCACACACCCTACTTCCACCACCACCCCCACACACACACTTGCAGGATTCAAATCCCTACCTAACTATGTTATGACACTAGTACGAGACGCAGTAGCCGAGTGCACTATTTGCATTACTGGGAGGTTTCTCTTCTCCGGCTGTACTTATAGGGTGCTGACATCATCAGTATTTAGAAAGGGGAATGTGCATCTTGTAGTGTGTTCTCCTAGTTGCCAAAAGGGACATTTCTCTAACACAGTATTGCACACACACTAACCCAAAGTCATGGTACTGTATGTGATATGATTTACCAAATTCGTAAATACCTTAATATAATTAGAGGTATTAAGGTTGACAATGCTTATCTCAATCAATGTTTGACTATGCATATTGTGCCGAAAGGACTTAGATTTTTTAAAATTCCTATGGGAATTGAGTTGGATGAACAAAATTGTAGTGATTTTGAAAAACTGTTTGATCAATTTGGTTTTGAATTTATGAAATTGCTTTTAAAGAAAAATGATGAAAAATTATGTGCATATATTGACAAAGTGGAAAAGTTAAACAAATCTATTTGTGATGATTTATTGTTTGAACAGTGGAAAAATCTGTATCAAAAGCAATTTGGTGAGGTGAATAGGAAAGCTGAAAGTATCATACAAAGAAAATATAATAAACTAACAAGAGATACCAATAATTATAAAAACAAGACAGCTTACCAATGGAGAAAAGGATATGGAAATAACAACAGATTTAATAATAATGAGAATTATTATGATACATATGGCAATGATGTAAATTTTCAAGAGGGAAGGAATCAACCAAGGAAAATGAATGGTGTGAGAAAACGGGAATGGAGGGAAAACTCGGCAAATCAAAGATGGGGTCGAGAAGAGTACCACCACCCTCCACAAGGACAATGGAGGGGGAAGCATTAACAATTAATGTAAATGAATTGTTGCAGCATGAACATAGTAGTGAAAATAATAAGAGCAAAGAGTGAAGTGAACATGTTAGTATTATTGATTTAGATGATATTATCCATCAAAAAATTACTTTTTTGTATATAATTATACTGACAAAATAACTACTAATGAATATTTTACATTATTCTCAAAAGGGATGAAATTTGTGCCTAATAATCAGTTTAGAGTGGTGGATAGCATTATTGAAATTAAAAAAATATCTAAGGAAACTTAATTTAGCTTTGCACTTTCAGAATGAACCCAACAAGAATGAAGCTATTGAAAAAAATTAAGAAAAAAAGTTCATATATTCCTCCAAGTAATCCATATATAGGGTTATATGAAAAGTTAGTAACCAGAGACATATATATGTTAAAAAATTATGTTCATAATGGACTATATAGGAAAACAAACATGAATGAAAATGAGTTAATTTTACTTAATGATATTATAGAGGACAGGTCAATTAGAATAATGAAGCTAGACAAGGGGGGTTGGATTGTTATTTATAATCAAGATGCTTACACCAATAAAATATATAATATTTTAGTAACTTCTGGAAATTATACATCTATTTCTTTGAATGAAATTAATATAGGATATAGGTGAATAGACTTATTTCTGGAGGATATGCTTCTAGATGGTAGAATTACTTTGGATTTATTCAAGTATATGAAAGTAGAGCATCCTTATATGGCGACTATTGTAGGAGTGCCAAAAATACATAAGGATTACCATGACCCACCTTTCAGACCGATCATATCAGGAAGTTACTCCGAGTGGTGATTGATGTTTGGATCAAGCATGTTTATGAAAAAATTCCACATATGATTAAAGATTCGTGGTTTTTTTAGGGAATCTAACACCTGATTTATGGAAAGAGGGTCTAATATTTATTACTATAGATGTTGTTGACCTGTTTTCATGTATACCAAAGAAACAAGGATTGGAATATTTTTACAATAGTATACGCAATTATTCACAGCTTGATTGGGAACGAACTTTGGTTATTATGGAACTTATAAGCATTATTATAGATTATAATTACATCTATTTTGAAGGGGAATATTATAGGCAGACTCGAGGAGTTCTATGGGTACTGCGTGCGCACCTATATATGCGAATTTGGTTATGTTGGACTGGGAGAGACAGTATATATTTAAGAGTCAGTATACCAAATACATTAGATACTATACTAGATTTTTGGACGACATATTTATCTTATGGGATGGTCAAGAAGAGATTATAGAAGAATTTACAGGTTATCTTAATAACACTAGTCAGTTTTTGAAATTTACACACAGTGTTAGTAAAGAAGGTCTGGCTTATTTAGACACATTTATATCCAACAATAATGAGGGTTTTGAATCAAGGATTTATAGAAAAAATATTTTTTCTAATAATTACTTAGAATACACTAGTAACCATCCATATAAGACGACAAAAAGTATATTTAAAGATCAGTGTATAAGAGCAGCTCGAATGAGCTTAAAATATGATAAAATGTTGGATGAAATAGAATTTATAAGTAGCCTATTTATTAATAGAGGGTATCCAATCCAGCTAATTAATGAAGTTAAGGCTTTAGTTATTAATGAATGGGGAAATAAGTACTTTCCAGTCCTAGGTAAACCACTCAGTCACGGTATAGAAAAGGATGTTAAATGTGATTATAGAAGAGCATGCATATTAGAGTATACATCTCAAACAACTCATATTAAGAACATCATGAAAAAATATTGGAACATCCTTTCTTTGGATATTGAAATTAGGAAAATAGTGGGTGAAGCACCTATTTTTGTGCTAAAAATGGGTCTGAATTTAAAGTCTATTCTGGAAAGGTCAGAAAAGATATACAACCCTCCTTCAAAATATAGTGGGACATATAGGTGTGGTAATTGTAAATATTGCCATTGTATAATGGAAGTGGACCACACAACATTAGAAAATATCAATAAAACAAGAGTAAAATTTGTGAGAGGTAATTGTAACACACAGAATGTAGTATATTTAGCCAAGTGTGTATTATGTCCAGGATATTACATAGGAAAAACTGAACGTAGGTTTAAGAAGAGAATATATGGACATCTATATGATATTAAGAAGAAAGACAAAACAAATGCATTATATAGGCACATTTTATCCTTTGATAATAGACATCAATTCAGATTTGCCATTATTGAGATAGTTAATAATAATATGAGGGGAGGAAATTTAGGGATACATTTAGCAGCAAAAGAAGCAAAATGGCAGATTTTGACAGATGCCACAACTCCCCCGAGTTTAAATGATGGCATATCTGTAAAACCGTTTTTATTAATGAATTATTAAAGCATATATTTATTATTTTTTTATTAATGAATTATTAAAGTATATATTTATTTATTTATTTAAAATATTTATTATATTATATATGCAAAAATTTTTTAACATACATTATTTATTAATTATTAGTAATTTTAAACAAATTTTAAATTAATTATCTATATTCACAATATTATTTATATTCATAATATTATGTTTATGCTAGAAGTTTCATATGGGAAGTGGTTCATCTCTGTCCTTAGGCACATTATATATTAAAAGAGTATTATATAAAAAGAGTATTCTAAGAAGTGTCAAACATTAATACTGTTATTGTCATTTAAATGTATATAGGAAGAATAAATACTAAAAAAAATTTTTTTATGGATTTTTTATGACATTTTATTAAATACATATAAATATATAATTCATTATATATACTTTCAAGTATACTTCTTATAATTGGTCAGTACTATAAGGGAGGCTATTTGATGCATGCAATGTGTCATTTCAGCAGATTTAACAAGTATTATTTTACAGCAAGAATAATCTTTTAATTATTCAATAATTTTATTTTATGTATTAAAGTTTATGTATTTATTTATTTATTTTACATTTGTTGACCGGGCTAGTCTAACTGGATACATGTCCATTTTCAGTAGAGGCCCGGGGAGAAAAGCTCCAGACAAACATTAAAAAAAATTAAAAGATTAATAGAGGATTTACAGAAACAAATATAAACAGTAGTAATTGTAACATAAAAACAGTGAAACCAAATAAAAATACAGAAAAAATTGATTAAAAATGTTTTTTTTTTTTTTTTTTAACAGAGGATGAACTACTCTTAGTAAATGTAGCATAATGAAAATCGTTTAAGGGTAGTCTATTAAAAAAGGTATAATATACTTGTAAACATTGCAATTATATGCAAACCTTAGTATAAAGGAGCATTATAGGAAGGTTGAAGTGGAAGTAGGTTGAAGAAAGAAAAAGTTAGAGAGCAAAAAAAGGAGAGCGGTTATATATATAAGAGGGGTAAAAGGGTGAAAGTGGACCCAAGGAAGTAGGAAGATAGAAGTGAAAGAGGAAGCAATTTAGTCAGAGTTTGTGCAGGGGCACAACCAGTGTGATTTTAGGTGAAGTTTGAGTCTTAGTTTAAAGAGAGAAAGAGAAGGTAGTAGAGTTAGGTCTGTAGGTAGAAGGTTCCAATGTTTGCCAACAGTGTTTGAGAAAATGCTATCACCTGACAAGTTATTAGACTTTGTAGTACACACAAGTAATCTACTTGAGGAGCGTAGTGAAGTTAGATTAGTATATGGGGTGATAAGGTTAGCAAGAATAGGAGTATTTTTAGGTTGATATAAGATTTTGTGAGCAATGATGAGTTGGGAAAATGTTAGCAAGCTAGGTAATTCAAGCCAGTTGAGCTGCTTAAGATTAAGACAATGATGTGTCTTGTATGGATTGCTGGCAGCAAACCTGGCGATATTGTTATAGGCGTGAGAAATTTTTTGGAGGTTAGTTCTTTTTAGATTAGTATAAATTGATGAAGCATAAAGAAGTGTAGAGATTAAGTGAGAGTGGGCAATGGTGGTTCTGGCCTGAGGAGTAAGGAAAGGTTTGATTCTGTATAAGGAACCAATTTTTCTGTTCACTGCTTGTATGGTGTTGTTAATGTGTGTATCGTAGGTGAGGTTGTTGTCGATTGTGACTCCTAGAAGTTTGGTAGATTGTTCAGGCGTTATCAGGGTGCCTTTGCTAGATACAATAGAGAGATCAATAGGAGAGGACCTACTGGTAGGTGGAAATAAGTTTAGTTTTTTTGGCATTCAAAAGAAGGCAACGTTTTAGGAACCATTCTTCAACCATGTTAAATACTTTTTGGGTTATGTAGTGGAGGTCTGAGGTGCAGTTAGCAGAGCATATAAGTGTGGAATCATCGGCATATTGAATACAGGTGGCTTCTGGGACTGCTATGTGTAGGTTGTTGATAAATAGTGAAAAAAGAAGGGGTCCCAGAATTGAGCCCTGGGGGACTCCTATGGAGATTGGTAGGAGGGATGATAGTTTATTATGCCAGGGAACTGCTTGTTGCCTATTGTTAAGGTAAGATTTGAACCATTGAAGAGCTGGGGGATCGAGAGCAAGAAGTTCAAGGGTATTTATAAGTAGTGGATGGTTGACCATATCAAAAGCTTTTGACAGGTCGATGAAAAGAGCAGATGAGAGAGTGTTGTTATTACGGTTTTTATTGATGGTATCAGTGAAGGATAGAAGGGCAGTGGTGGTGCTGTGAAATGGCCTAAAGCCATGTTGGCAAGTAGCCAAAATATTGTGTTTCATTAAGTGGTTAAGTAACTGATGGTGAATACATTTTTCCATGACTTTAGCTAAGGGTGAAAGAAGAGCTATTGGTCTGTAGTTAGAATAGTCAGTGGATTTACCACCTTTATGAAGTGGGATGATATGGGAGACCTTCCAGATTTCAGGGATGATACCTTCATTAATGGTTCTATTTAGTAGGATGGATATGGGAAAGGCAATGGATTTTGCTGCTATTTGCAGATACTCAGCAGGTAATTGGTCTGCTGAGGGGGTAGAAGGCTTAAGCTTTAGGAGCTTTAGGAGTTGTGTTGATGTCTTTAAGAATGTAGTATGAATTGGCACCAAATTATGTTTAAATACTGTGGAATGTATTAGTTAATTGAGTCTGATGAAGTCCACGTTAGGTGGATGAAAGCGCTTGATCCGTTTTTGTGTGTTTGACATATATATTAAAAGAATCTTTTGGTTATTGCCCAATGAGCGTTGTGGATTGTTACAGCTTCTAAGAATAAGGAAGAACGTATTATTGCTGCCTGTGACTGGATACTCTTGCAATTGTTTCTTTAGTTGTTGAGCTCCATTTGGATTACTTATAGGGTGCTGACATCATCAGTGTTTAGAAAGGGGAATGTGCATCCTGTAGTGTGTTCTCCTAGTTGCCAAAAGGGACATTTCTCTCACACGGAATTGTATACACACACACTGAGCATTTGCAGGATTCAAACCCCTACCTAACTATGTTATGACACTCAAGACAGATGCATTAGCAGAGCGTGCTATTCGCATTACTGGGAGATTTCCCTTCTCCTGCTGTACTTATAGGGTGCTGACATCATCAGTGTTAAGAAAGGGGAATGTGCATCCTGTAGTGTGTACTCCTAGTTGCCAAAAGGGACATTTCTCTCACACAGAATTGCACACACACAACAACCCCACTCACCCACACACACACTGAGCATTTGCAGGATTCAAACCCCTACCTAACTATATTATGACACTTGAGGGAGACGCATTAGCAGAACGCACTATCCGAATTACTGGGCGTCTGTTCTGCACCTGCAGTATTTATAGAGTGCTGGCATCATTATTTATACAGAGGTATGTACATCTATTACTATCTGTCAAGTGGGGGATAGCATATATATGCATTTGCAGCCACCTACTTCAGGGTCAGATATGCACATCAGCACTGGCAGGTTATGTTCTATACCATGCTTCGTGACCACAGGACCTGTAACACACAACACAACCAGTTCAGACCACCCCTCCCACATCCAGGACACACACTTTGCTTCCCTGGGAACAGTGCCAAGATATGACGGTGTTCACATACACCATTCCAGTTGTTAACGTCAGGTACAGGTATATTGTGTGTGGGAACTACTCAGGCCTCTACAACATTGCCCTACAGCCACTACAATTTGTGAGTCCATGTGCTATGGCAGGACCGCTCACCACAGCCACAAGGGGGAATACATATTGCACCTGACCATCTGCAACATGGGTACTCACTGTTCCACACCAGAGGTAGACCACCATTGTTGATATCTGACCATACCCACCTTTCCCTGGACATCCATATCCCATCCCCACCCCCAGGCAAGGTTGTCACTGCAAACAAAGTGTATTTATCAAAAGCAGACTTTGCACTTGTGAAGACTGGGGTGGAAGACTTCAAAGGACCCATGCTGGGGGAGTATACAGGCCACTCTGCATAATCCTTGACAATTGCATTCTATGAGCATGTGGAAGGTTGTATTGATCATGCTATCCCAAATATACCCATGACTCCTCCACAACAGGACACCTGTCAGGTGTACACCAGCCATATATGAGCTGTCCAACAGATGGAGTGAGCTAATACATTGCAGAGCAGTAGCCCACAGAGGGACGACATCTCTGAACAGTGCTGGCACGACACTTCAATCCCTCATAATCATCACGACAAAGTGTTGACAGTGAAATTGTCCAGACACTGCAGATAAGGCTCCCCTCAGTCTGTTATTGACATCCACTTACTGTTAGAGGTCCATACCAACCCTCTTCCAGCACACACCAACAACATGGATGTGGCATAGCAAATTCAACCCCTGGGATCTCCACTGTGTCCCTGCTTGACGGAGGCACAGCACACTAGCCTCAAACGGTGCCTTATGTGACCTACTTTACAGTGGCACAGTAGCCTACTGTACTGGGGAGGCAGACGCCAAGCACACTCTGGCTAAGCTTTCATTCCCTAGGGCAAACAGCCTAGTATTGACCTCTACACCCATATGTTTAATTGTCAGATGCACAATTTTTGTTGCTGGTAGACTGTTTGCAGGTCTTTATTGCCATAGCATTCCCTGTTTCTATGAACAACTTGTGTATCTGTGGAAGATGTTTGAATATGAGAGAGATCCACTATGTCACATGTCTCTGTAGTCATTTAACTGTGTGCACTGGGCAGATTGCTGTAATATGGTTGGTTCCTGGCATAACACGTACAAATACCAGATATGTGTGGCCAACTGCTAAACTGAGATATGGCCTAAGTGTGTGAGCATGCCCAGTTCAGGCTGTCCATGACATGTTGTCTGACATATGTCTCATTTATCAAAGTGTGCGAGCATGCCCAGTGTGAGCTTTCCATATGTTGAACTCTGCAGTCCACCACATTTGTGGATGAGTGTGAACTTCAACAATATCTCATGTTTATGGTTGTGTGTTGTGTGTCATGTTGTGTACTTACTGTCCAACTGCTTTGTGTCTGAACACAACAGGGATTATACTGTGCCTGCAGGATTTGCATGGGATACTTTGCATACAGTTGTCAACATCCTTTCATACTGACCTAACACTGTAGTACCATATAGTGTACTGGTTCAGTACTTTCACTGTGGTGGACAGTATCCTGGGCTTTAGTCCTATCACTGCTTTAAATTTTTATAGTGAGCACAACAGACTGGTTAGGGGCCAGTTGTGCACATATGACCATGTTGCATTATGTTCAGATATGAACTACTTAAACCAGGCTTGTCCAACATTGGTAGTGTATTCCACAACATAGGTGGATATTGGCAAACACTAGCGATGTGCCCTAGGCCATTTCTAATGCTAGTCAGAGAGTGTGTTTGTCCTTCGACACACATTGTAACTGGAGTTTGCCATGACATATGTCATGGTTAGTATACTGTGCCTCCGTCTACCCATGACATAACAGTGATACCCAGGGTAAACCTACCATCTCCCATCCACTCATCAAGATTCCTCTTGAGGAGAGTCAATGAGTGACTCTCTGGCTAACCTGTACTGGGGATTTACTCAAGAGTGGGGGTGGCTTCTGTGTTATGGATCATTCTGTACAGCTTGTCCTATGTAAGTTAGTGCTGGGGTTCAGGTCTCTCATGTGCATAGCTCACTGCCATTCAGATTGTACAAGGTGCAGCATGTTCATTGATTCCAGCTTGGACATGGCTTTATACATCAGGCACAGCTTGCCTCTGGGCGGGCAGTATGGCAGTGTGTGGAGCTGCAGTTTGTTTAATCAGGCAACACATGGCATCTGTTCAAGCTCTTTGATACTCCTGGTGAGGTACTTTTGGGGTCTTTCCAGTTGATGGAGGTGTCTGCTGAGGTACATCCCACAGGGGCCATTGTAGTCAATTGTGGCGCTGATGAAGGATGACTGCAGAGCCACAATGACCTCCCCTGATCTAGATCTGACAACCTTCATGATTAGGTGGATATATGGTATGTTTCTGTAACCACTACAGCCACATGCTTGTCCAATGCAGGATATCTATCAACTTGTGTCCGCAGGTCTCTTATACATGTTAAGTACTTAATGGGGTAACACCTATGTAGCAATTGGTGGGCACTTACTGTATATCCACAGGGGTTGACTATACACTTTTCTGCAATTAGCTTGCTGACATGGCTATGGCAGCAGTTGTCTGTTTCTATGTGGCCCTTTTGTGGGATGCTTGTGTCAGCTGTAGGGTCAGATATGGTGGCCAGTTTGTAGTCCTCTGCAAACTTGTTCAGACACAGTCCTTCCATGTTGGCCTGTACCTATGGGACATATATACCAAACAAGGGAGGTCCCAGGACCAAGCCTTGTGGGATGCTAGTTATATCTGGTTTGTAGTCTGACATGGCTACAGCATTTCTGACTATGTCAGTTCTGTCCTTGGTCTGGTTTGCAACCCCTCTACTGACATAGGGGTGTATATTTAAGCTGGTGAGCTTATCTATAATGAACACGTGGGGTATTGTATGGAAGTCTTTTGCAAGGTCCAGCTAGGCTGTGTGGACCACATTCCCCTCATCAATGACCTTAATGACTGTTTCAAATGAGTCAAACATGTTTAAGGGGCAGGATCTGCACTTAGGAAAGCCACACTGGGTAGGATCCAGTGTCAGTAGGTCCCCAATATCTTTATGTCTGCGGTACATGCTGATCCTTTCCATAGCTTTGCAGACCAAGCTTGTCAGGATTCTGGGGTGGCAGTTTGCAGTATCCATTCAGGCAACACCTTTGTGGAGAAGGACCACTGTTGTTGTACACTGCTCTTTGGATACATATCCTGTGGTAAGGCTGACATTGAGCAGTAGTGTTATTTGGCATTCCATTCTTCTTGGAGTCCATGTTGGACTCAGCCCAGGACACCATCTCATACCATTGATGCTGTGTGTTTTGCTTTGTAGATGCTGGCTGTTACCTCAGCATCTGCAATGTCAGGGGGCCAGCACTCTGCTGGGATAGATATTTTGCATTTGGGGGGGGGGGGGTTTGCACTGCACCTGTCAGGTTGGATGTTGGCAATATGTGTGTGTGTTTGATATGTTGTTTGTAATATTTGAGTGATTCAGAGCATATCTGTGAATTTCCAACAAGGTTCCTACCATCAGTTAAGAAAGCCTTGTGATTATCCTTAGTGTCCTGTACAATTTGTATCTTCATAGGTTCATAGGTTCATACTAGGCTATCCGCCCTAGGGCATTTATAAGCCTAGCCAGAGTGTGTGTGGCTTTCGCCACCCCTTGCTATGTGAATATTATGGCCATTTATGATTTACTTTACTGTGCCTCTGTCTGGACGTGACACAGTGTACATCTACGATCATCCATCCACTTGGCAAGATTCCTGTTGAAGAGAGTCAGTGAGGATCTCTGCCTAACATGGAGTGGGATTCCGTTCCAGGGTGTAGGGAGCCTCTGGGTTATGTATCTGTCCCTCCAGCACATCCTATTTCATTATGTGTTGAGGTTGACATCTCTCACTCTCACAGCTCCGATGGATTTGGGTTTTCTGGGGTGGAGCATGTCCATTACTCCTGTGTTGGACATGGCCTTGTACAACAGGCATACAACGCCTCTGCGTAGGCAGTATGTGACTGCATACAGCTGGGGTGTCTACAGCCAGGCAGCATATGACATATATTTGAGACCCTTTATCCTCTTGGTGAGGTACCTTTGACGTCTTTCTAACTGCTGCAGGTGTCGGGTAAGGTACATCCCAAATGAGGCATTGTACTAGATTATGGGTCTGATAAGAGAACAGTATAGGGACACAATGACCTCTGTTGACGTAGGTGTGAATCCTTTCATGATACGGTGTCCAGTATAGACAGTCTTCCTAGCCACATTGGCAATGTGAGTGTCACATGACAGGTTACTGTCCACTTGTGTCCCTAGGTCCCTGATTACTCCTTCCATACATAATGGATTACCACCTATGTGGTAATTTGTGAGTACCTTGTTTGGTATTTGGTGAGACATTCATACTGTCCAGTGTCTTCAGGACGGCTGGGTGGAGTTCCTGTGTGTGAGAGTGTGGTCTGTAGCATGCTAAAGACTGTACAGCAGTTTTGCCTACGGTTAGTTGCACATGGGTGGTCTCTGATGCTTCGTGTATTGTTAGTTACCTGGACGTGTGGGTGTCTGTGCTGAATATGGATACTCCCCCTCCTTTTATGTTTTGGTCCAGGTTTTGGGGCCATAACGCATGATATGAGGTATAACCTGGTAGTGCTGGTGTGCTGTCAGGATCCTTGCTGCAGGTATATGTCACTGCATGGACATCGATGTTCTCCATACTGGGGAGGGCCTCGGGAGCATGCATGTTGAGGTTTACACGTCTGGCATTGGGCAGCATTACCCTTATGTTTCTTTCCACTTATGTTTTCTAGGGAGGTGGGTTAGTCTTTTCAGCCATGCCTACGAAAGTCTCTATGGAGGTGGCAAGAGCCTTATCCAATATCCAGACACCCAGGGGTAACAGGTGCAAGCCATCCCTGGCACAGCAGCGTGGCTTGTCAAGCATGACATCCCAAGCAGACAGACATTGGATCCCCTTGGAATGACACCAGTAATTGTGCCACTTGTTAAAGCTTATCATTCTGTGTTTGTACTGTGGCATAATTCTTGGTGAGGGTAGGATGCTGCACACGGTCAGTGTCATACCGGCCTGGACTACATAATCGGAGAGCTCATCTATGTCTCTTTTCATGTAGTCCGGGGAGGTACATCTCAGGTTATTCACGCCAGCATGGACAATGACTGCATCATATTTCTACTTGCTTTGGGGTGACCTGCGTACTTGTGTTATGTGGCATATTGTAGCAGCTTACAGGCAGCTTACTGTACCCTTTCCCTTGTTCAGTCTGGTGAGCAGGACAGCAGTGTGTCTGACTATGGAGTCACCTATTACAACTGTATCAGGCATGTTGTTTCTCCTTCTGGCCTGTGACTGTTTGGCACACCAGCTTTGTGTACTATGTGTTGCATGTGCTATGTTTGGAGGTAGTGGTTGCTTGAGTGTCTGCTTTGGAGGCCTCTGTTGATGTGGTGTGTTTGTAATTGGGGCCTCCGGGAATGTTTTTCTGTGTTTATGTCTTTGGTTTGCAGTTGTGATAGGTCTATGTGAGACTGGGTTTGTGGTGTGTGCGGTTACCTTCTCCTCCTGACTAGTTTTGACAGTACTGAGTTGAGAGAGCTCAGCCTCCGGTTTGGATAAATGGTTGCATCTCTCACATATATTTGTATTTCTTGGGGGGAGGTGAGGGTTGTCTGTGTACATGGGGCAGGTGTAACATTGCCTCAAGATTCACAGATTCAACTTGTTGTAGCTGGCCTTAGTGGATTGTATCAGTGGACATATTTTATTGCCATACTACTGATCAGTGATTACTTCCCTTTTTATGTTTGCTCTATCATGTAGTAGCTTCCTCATTCTTTTGCATGGTTTGGTAATGGCTGGAGTCCACCATGCCAGATGCCTGCGTGTATGGCATTGTGTCTTGGTTTTATTTGGTATTGCATAATCCATGCATTCCTGGCAGTGTTCATGGAATGCCTGCATAACAGGTTCTGAGGTGTGGCCCATATTTTGCACCTGCACAGGGCCTTTAATGGATTCCACATCAGTTTGGAGGAGTGCAACTTTTGCTTTACACATGTTTTTCACTGTGGTTTTCTGGCCAGGGACTGTGGTCAGGATGTGTATATCCGGTGTGATTACTCTATGGTCTGGTCTTACCAGTGAGGGATACACTTCTCATCTTGCCATCCAGTACCCATGTTGCTGATTATCACATCCAGTATGCTTACCCCTCTTGTGGGAGTGGTACGTTGTTCCTGGGCATTTTGGTTTATGGATTCTAAGAACTTTTGTCCTACAGTGTTGGAGCTAGAATAATGCTCCCAGTCTATGTTTGGGTATTTTCAGTCACCCAATATAATGTGATTTGGAGGGCTTGATATATTCATGTATTCCAACATAGGCCAAGTGCAGTTCCTGGTGTTAGGATGGTAGTCTGTAGCAGGCTATAAACTGGGAGGCAGTTTTAGCCACTGTTACTTGACCATGGCTAGTCCATGCTGCTTCTTGTTGTGGTACCAACATGGGGGTGTAGTTATCCTTGACAATTATTGCTAGTCACCCTCCTTTTGTAGCTTGTTCATGTTTTGAGGCTGTACAGCACAGTATGAGGTGTAACCTGGTAGTGTTAGGGTGCTGTTGTGAGCTTTGACCCAGTTTTCTGTTACAGGACAGATATCAACATTTTCCATACTGGGGGAGTTTAGACTGCATGCATCTTGCTGTTTAGACTTCTGACATTGGGTAGCATTACATCTAGGTTCTTATCCCTTGTGATACCTATGGAGGTGGGTTTGTGTTTTGAGCCTTACCTATTCAAGGCACGCTGTGGGTAACAACAGCCTTTGCCAGTATCCATAAGGCCAGGACTGATAGGTGCACGCCACCCTAGCAGGTGGAGCATCATGTCATGCTCAGCATGTCATCCCAGGCTGGCACACATTGGATCCCCTTTGACTAACAGCAATACTTCAGCCAATTATTGCAATTGATCATCTCATCGTCATATTGTGGCATCATGCTTGGTGAGGGTAGGATGTTAGTCAGGGTCATCAAGTTTGCATATACTACATGGTGTTACATTGCTTAACACATGGCATTCATGCCTCAGGTGGTGCTGCAGGGCTGCCTCTGTCGGATGCACATACTACACTCCCTGTACATGTTTGAGAGCAGGTTATGTCATTTTAGGCATCCCTGTTATTATATAAGTGAGTCAGAGAGGGGTATCATTCCCAGGGTTCCTACTGAGCCAGTGTATGTGCTATGCGTTGCCTCTTTGCCAAGGCCAGGGCATACTGGGCATGCCTCCTTCTGCCTACTGGGGCAGGCTCAGGTTGTTCCTCCTCTGAGTCACGTTCTGCCTGTGATGGCCTTGGCAATGGTGGGGGGCTGTTTGGCCCGGCCCTATGCTGGTCCTGCTGCAGCTGTTTTCGCAAGATCATATTATGTAGCATAGCACATACCATGACAATTTGGGTACATGTAGTTGGTGAGTACTGCAAGGCTCCACCAGATGTGTCCAGACACCGGAACAGTGACTTGAGCAGCCCAAACACACGCTCTCGCTCTATTACATTACGTGTTTGTGCATGTGCCTCATTATGGCGTTCCTGTTCAGGTGTGTGTGCGTTTCTGATGGGTGTCATCAGCCACGGCTCCAGTGCATAACCTGCATCCCCCACTAGGTGTCCATGTGGGATGTCTCCTTTGGCAAATGTCTGGTACAGCTGCGTCAAATGCCAGATATGGGAATCATGGTAGCTCCCAGGGCAGCCAGCACATACATTCATTATTATGCCCTGGGCATCACACATGACCTGGCAGTTGATGGAGGGGAAGCCCTTGCGGTTTATGTAGGCCCTACCCCGCTCACCGGCTGGTGCTTTGATGTGTATGTGCGTGCAGTCTATTGCACCCACTACCTCAGGGTATTCCGCTATTTGCTGGAAGAGACACATATTGCTGGCCAATACCTCACGGGCATTGGGGAAATATACATGATCACCGACATGTGCTGACATGGCATCCAGGAACTGGTGCAGTACCCTGGAGGCTGATGCCTGTGATATCCCCATCATATCACCAGTTGGTCTCTGGAAGGTACCTGTTGCTAGTATTCTTAGGCCAACACATACCTTGGTTTCCACTGGGATGGGTTCCCCTCTGTTGGCTCTGTGTGTGAGGTGTGGCCTGCACAGCTCGACAATTTGCTGCAGGAGGTCTCTGTCCACTCTATAGCACTCCACTATCTCCAGCTCATGTAACCCGTGGTAGGTGACCCTGGGCCTGTACACTCCTCCGTCTCCTCACTGTGGGTTGTCTGGCACCATTTGCATTGTCACCACCCTCAGCAAGTCGCCTATGTCTCCTTATGACAGCTATGGCAGCCCCTAGCATTTCTGCTCTGAGTTCAGCTTTTTCAGTTTTCACTTCTAATAGCTTACTCCTGTCTTGCAGTGTCTCTTGAGAGAAACATCCTGCACTGCTGTTTGCAGAGTTTTAAGTGCTTGGCTGGGCTACTATTCTGCCTGTGTAATTGCCTGCTTCTAATTGTTTTCACCTGCTAGCTCCAGCAGTATTCCCTGCTAGCTTCCTACTAATTCTGTTGCTTCCTTTTTCCTTTCTGTTTCCTCAGGGGGGAGCAACGCGCATACCAGCAGAAACACGCTCACAGTGGCTTACACGCACGCACACATGCTTACAGGGTTTAGAATCTTCTTATTCGGGTTAAAACGCGTGCACTCCAGCGCAAACAGTCTTACAAGTCTGCCAACAGGCTCCCACATGCTCAGTCTGCCTTACACGCGTGCACACTGCCCTACTCGCGCCTCATGGCCGCACACGTGTGCATGCATGCCCAGCAAGAAACTTTGGTGTAAGCAACATTGTACACCTTCCATTTCTTGACTTTCCCATGCTTATCTTGTGGCACTCCTCTTTCCATGATATGTGTCTGACATCTGTCATGTAACACTGACCTCCAATGAACTGCATTTCTTTCTGCCATTTCCCCCCTGTGATGTCACCTATCTCCTACTCTGTTCCTCCCCCTTATGTAACTCTTACACTACTCAGAATGTGCTCATTTGCTATGTGACAGTGAGATTCAGTATCCTAACACTCATTTACATCAGATTGCCTACTAATGCTTAGTTACATGTCTTAGACTCAGCTTCCCCCCTTAGCAACCACTAAACGGTGGCCATGTTGTTTTTGGTCTGCTGGTCCCTGCATTGTAAATCCATGTATTGCATAAAACCCACATTTGTGGGTTTATAACCTTCATTTTTATGTTTTATATAGCGCAGCCCATTTGCGAGGGGCTGCGCTGCGTTTAAACATCGGCGATCACCGAAAAAAAATATATATATATTTCTCATATTTGCATCAGGGTACCTTGCCAATGGCCACATATTTGGCCATTGGCATGCTGCCTGACACATATGCACCCTTTATTTGGAGCTGACATGGCTCCATTGTGTTATTTGCAGAAACGTACTCAGTTGTCAAGTGAGTACATTTCTGCAGCTAAAACGGCTCTTACACGGGCTGGTTTGGGCTTCGTGGATCGCTAATCTACCTCATTTGCATGCCTTTCGGCTGCAAGTGAGGTGATTAGCATATCCATGCCCAGTCCGTGTAAGAGACGTTTTAGCTGGTCTCTTACACAGAATTTCTGGCTGTTCCTGGATTGTGAGGGCTGCATGGAGTCTTACACTACTCTTAGACTCCGTGCAAGCCTTCGTGAATCCTGCCCCATAAGTTTTATTATTTATTAGAATATAAGGTACCCTACAGTCCTTGCTGCCACCAAACCCTGCATAGGTGAGTATAATAACATATGGGAGAGAAGTTAAGATACAGCTAATGAACTTGGGAAAGGTGGTGGTTGTTTAGACTGTTATTATCAATCAAGTAAAGTATCCCCTTCAAAGAGGACATGTGGTGAAAGCCTACTTAACTGGGGGAATTGCTAGTTTTTTACCAGTCCTGGTTTCTGTGGCTAAGCTTCTTGGAGATCTTCTTGGCATTAAGATTAGAAAGACTCTATAATCCTATGAATGCTACAAACATTGTTGGATCCTTTGGGTTTTTTAAAAATGATGTGGATACTGGATTTTATACATGGATTCTATAGAGTTAGAAGGTAATAGGAAGTACAGCAATAAAGGAAATAACATGAGTAATAGATTTTATGCTCTGGTTTTTCAATAAGGGGAAGAAAGGAAATGATATAAAGGGAATATGCCAGTAACAAATTTCCTCTATTGGTTCTGTGATGCAGTGGTTAGAGTTCTAGTACTATAATGAAAATGATGAGGTGTGTAACAAGGTATAGGGGTAGGGTAATAAAGTGAAGACCCAGCTGATGTTATGCAGAGCAGGGCTGTTCTGTCCCCAGATAACCTTTGTAAAGCAGTCAGTAACATGTTTGCAAACATCCTCATCCTGAAAGTCATATACGGGTAAGTCAACAATTTAAAACAAAAGGTATGCATAGTCATACTCTGACACAGTCAATCTACCAATCCAAAGTGTTTTATGTCAAGGAGGTAATAACCCAAGGTTATTGCATTTAAAAATGCATATTTATTTTGTTAAAAAGGTATTCTATAAGAAATGTCCAATCAGCAAAAATATTAAAAGCAAACACTTGCTTACTGTAGCTAACAATATATATATATATATATATATATATATATATATATATATATATATATATATGCACACGCATACACACACACACACACACACACACACACACACACACACACATCTGGAGTAGCCATTACTGTAGTATTCCCATTACTGTATTAGAAAGATGTCCTTCCATATCACTGTTGCAATATTTCTAACAAAGAATCTCTTGCCAAGGATAGCCCAACATCTGGCCATTATACTACATAGTCACACTTCAGAACTTCTTTGTCACCATTTCAAATGCCATCATTAAATGTTGGTCTGAATGCCTTTCTTCTGTGCTAGTTACCAAGCCTTTTTTCAGACAAGTCCCCATCAAGGTTCTTCCTTATCTTTCTCTTTTATTTTTAGTGTTGCATATTTCATGTCATCAACAAAGGAAAATGTCAATATAGGAGGCAGATTCTCCATAAAAATTATCACTACCAGTGTCTTGTCTGTCTGGGTGTTTCCGATGACCATACACAGTATTCTATCTGCCAAGTGTTTGTCCTCAAAATCCAATGTACTACTTGCATCTCCTCCTTGTCTATTTATCTTGACAACCATCATTTTAAACTGTTGGCTCAGGGTTGTATGGCAGAGTCATTCCGCCCAGACAGTCTGCCATCAGCCAAGAAAAAGGCCAAAAAACACAGGTATGAGATCACTGCTTTCCAACCTGCCCTGGATATCTCCCTTGAGACTCGTGAAAGCCCAGAGGATCATCTAGCCATTGCCTATGATTCCTCTTGCCATAATCCCATTGGAGGGCAGCTTGGATCCAACTTCTCTCATGTCCTCACAGGCATTCCTGTATGCTCCAGACATTGAGGAGGAACCTTGGCTGATTATACCTGAGGACCCAAGGGGCATTCTGCACATCTTAGTGAGGGAGGAGATCCATACTAAGCTTATTGAGTGTTGACAAGGGTCCAACCTTCCCAGAGTTTTTCATGCTGATGACCCACAGAAAAAGAAACAGAAAACCAAGCATATTTCGCCTGCAGTTAAGGATTCCAAAATGAGAATGGCATGATTTTTCTCAGGGGTTGTTTAAAGCTTTAATAGCTTTAAATCCTCCTCAAGTGGTCTCTGTACCTGCCCCTCCCTGGTCTTCCACTCCTCTTAAGAGACCTAGGAAACAGGACTCCCATGATGAGGAGCAAGATTTGGTAGAAGAGTGATTAGCCTACTCTTTTCACATGGCTTCCTCCTTGGACTATGGTTCTGATGAAGAGGATTCTGTTAGTCCAGATTCCTCTTTAGAGGAACTGTCCTTTGGAGATACAATTTCCCAGATGATGGGATTCCTTAAGTGGTATTGTTCTCAGGTTTCTGATATCCAGAAGAGATATTACAAGCTCCTCCAGATGGAGTCTCCCAAGCCTTCTGCCGTTATTCCTGTTTTGGATGCCCTCCCCGATACCTTTTCCACAGCTTCTGTATCCCCTGATTCTCAGGCCTCAGCTTCTATGATACTTGACAGATTTTACAAGGTGCAGGATGATTGTAAATTTCTGCATGAGTTCCGTTCTGACCCTTCTGTGGTGTCTGTCTCCTCTGACAAAGCTTCCAAACTGTTTCCCTCTACCAAGTTGCTTCCTTCAGATCATGATAGCAGGGCCATGGAGAGGGTGGTCAAAAAGATCTATACTGCTGCCACCATGTTTTTTAGGGTAATAATTATCACATTTGTATGACCAAGTATGTTTTAGCCCTCCTTTTCAGGTTTTTCAGCTGATTTCTGACTTTTCCAATTCTGAGGAGATGACTTTGGCCCTTTCCTTGTTGGATTCTGCTTCTAAAGTTGCCGGCCACTCTATTAAGTGCAGTTATGATGCAGCTGATGTTTCTTCCAGGGCTGCTGCATTTGGTTATGTTATGAAGCGTTACTCTCGGCTTCATCTTCAGACTTTACCTGATGATATTAAGACTAAATTATTGGATGCTCCTTTGCATAATTAAAATCTTCTTGGTGGTGCTGCTGATGATGAACTTTTTAAATCTCTTGAGGATAAGGGCAAAGCCTTGCAGGAGTTGAAACATATTTTTGTACCTCCTATTCCAAAGTTTCAGAGGAATTACCCTTCCAAATCTGCTTTTGTTTGCAGACTGTCTTGTCCTCTGCCCAAAGGAAAAAAAGGATTTTAGATGTGTACCTGTGGTGGTACGGCAATAGCACTGTTACCTCACAGCAAGAGGTTCTCCTGTTCGATTCTCGGCGTGGCTTAGGAGTGCCTTCTGTGTGGAGTCTGCATGTCCTCCCAGTGGTTGTGTAGTGTTCGAAAGACATGTGTGTGTAAATCTGAGTGCTTTCTTTGAAGGTTGGGTGTCGAGCTGGCACCTCGGCATTTTGTAAAAAACATCTACTGCCAATCATTAGTGGAACGGAGTTCTGCTGTGGCGACCTCTTACCGGGAAAAAGCCAAAAGACAAACAACAATAACCTGCTGGTAAATCTACACAGACCCCAATTTCTGAGAAACCTACTTTTCAGGACAAACCCGGTTACATTTGACAATTTGCATTAATTTTCCCTCAGCCAGGTTCCCTTAGCACTTCATCTTTCCCATTCACTTCCAAATTGGCTAAGGATTAGAACAGACTCTTGGGTTCTGTCCATTACCCACCAAGGGTATTTCATGGTTTAGGAGTCTCTTTCTGGGCAGGTCTCTACCTCCCCACGAACAGCTTCCTCTATTCCCAAAGGTGCTGCATTCTCTTTTGACTGACAGCATATTTCAGGCTGTGCTCCCTGCCCAAAAAGGGAGGAGATTTTATTCCAGAATGTTTCTGGTTCCCAGAAAGGAGAGCACCTGGAGACCAATTCTGGACCTTTCTCAGCTCAACACTTTCTCAAGGTGCCTTCCTTATGGATTTTTTCTCTTCAAAATTTATTTCATCTTCTTCTTCCCCAGGACTTTCTTGCCTCTATGGATGTCAAGGATGCCTACTTTCATAATCCATCCATCTCCTTTTCAGAATAATAATTTTGCATTTCTTTGTTTCTTCTTTGCATTTTCAGTTGTCTGCTTTGCTTTTTGGCCTCTCTACTGTCTCAAGGGTATTTCCCAAATGCCTTGCTCCTGTCATTGGTTTTTGCAGGATGAGAGGGGTTCAGATCTTTCTTTATCTGCACAATCTGCTTATCCAGGCATTGTCCCTTATGGCTCTGCTTCAGGATCTCCAGTTTACTATTTCCCTGCTGCACAGTCTGGGGTTCACCATAAACTTTAAAAATATCTGTCTTGGTTTCTTCTCAGGATCATGTCTCTGGCCAGACTCTGTCGGAGAAAGCTTCAGTGGTACCTCAAGTCAGTGTGGCTTCAACATTGGCACCCCCTGAATTTCTTAGTTCCTGTCCTTTCCTGTCTCAAGTTTGAGATTCAGTGGTTTAGTCATCAACTTTCTCTCAACCCCATTCCAGTCTCCAGTCCCAACTCAAGAGCTTCTTACAGATACCTCAGACAGAGGGTTGGAAGCTTCCTTCAGCTTTGTCAAGTTTCAGGGTCTCTGGCCTCTTCATCAGAGCTCAGACTACATCAAAATAAAAGAGATGAGGGGGGCTCTGATTCTGGCTCTTCAGGCTTTTTTGTCCCTTTTCCCATCTGACCAGACAACTTCTTTTCCGTTCTAGAGTCCCAGGTCTTCTGGCTTGGACAGTGGATACACTGTTTCTTCCTTGGAGGCGATGTTTCTGTATGCCTTCCCTCCCCTTCCTCTGTGTCCAAGAGTCTTGCACAAGCTCAGGCAGGGTACTCCCAAAACCTTGTTGGTGACTTCCTTTTGGCCCAAACAGCAATGGTTCCCCCTTCTGCTAAGGCACCTGGCTACAGATTCAACAATGATTTGAACTGTCAAATTATTTTAGAACTTAATATGAAGGGTTCATTAAAATAGTGAGGTGGGCAAGGTTAACAGAATTAATGGGTGCTATACCATCTCTTGCGATAGTCTTGATCCTAAGTAGGGCTTTAAAGAGTTTTGATACAGAGACAATGACTAAAACTAGAGAAGACGGATGTATTCTGTTAGAAAATGAGTTGGATGATGTCATCTGAAAGTGGTTGTGTTAGTTGTAGTGATATGCCATCAAATCTAAGAGACTTGGAATTTTATAAAAATATGTTAATACTCAGCAAAGGCTGGAAACGATGTTTCCAATAGTAAATGTCCATTTTAAAAGGTATGAGGAGAGGATGCTTAGTTCACATGAGCACATTTTTATCATTTTCTGGTTCAACCATTCAAGTCTGTTGCAGGAAATCTTGTGACATGAGTTTTAAGGAAGGAGTTATGACTTATAAAGATATTGTGGCTACTCTGATATGTCAAGACTACAAATTGTTCTAAGTATGAAAGAACTATATAGTGTTTTCAAGCTGTGACAAAGGAATAGAAGTTTACAGAAGCTGTAACAAAGGAATATCATATAAAGAGGAAAGGTGGTGGTATTGCTTTAATATTTCCCAATACTACCACATTTCCCCCTACAAAAAACCTACACCAAAATTCAGTTTAGCAGAATATCTTATACCTTTGCTGAAATTCAACAACTATAAACAAATATGTATTACTGTTCTTTATATTCCTCCTTGTGATAATACAGGTATACTGGAAGATATCCTACATTGGATATCCTTAACAATGTTACAAGAAATTATACTACTAGGTGATGTGAATGTGATTTGATTGGTCATAAACTCTAACTCCCCTACATCTAGCATCAACTTATATAGTTTTACATAACTAATTAATTGCCCCACACATTATAGCAAGACTTCAAATTCCCTGTTAGACTATATTCTATTGGACCCTAGCAAATAAACCACCTCAAGTACAATGTCTGACTGTCTCAGTGATCATCTCCCAATCTATACAACCAGACATCGCACACATCCACTTAAACAGCATGTTTATAAAATAACATGCAACCTTTTCAAGTTTAACCCAGAAATGTTCATTACTAACTTATCATCTATTAACTGGCACTTCCTAACCCCTCCCCCCTTTATGCTGCTGTAAATTATTTCAATAGAACTTTCCTGAAATAGCCTTGGACCTCTTAGAAGGAAGAGACTGAAAACAAATGATGCAGTTTGGCTATCCAAAAAGCCAAGACCAGCAATCCAAAAAGAGTAGAATGCTAATGCAGCACTGAGAAAAAAACATGGAAAAATGACAAACATATAAAACATGATAAACCAAACAAAGAGCCAGCACTGAGAGGCAAAATAAATATTTTATTCCTTTCCTTCCTTCAGACCGGTTTCGGTGTCAAACCTTCTTCAGTGATGGTACAAACCTAAGTCAGGAAAGATATTTATACATATTCTATCTCAATAATGACATCACTTTCCCATTTCACTAATTAAGCCTCCAAATACATATAAAGTGTTTTAACAAACTAAAAAACATTCATGTGGTTTCAGATGAAATAAATATATAATCAACTTCATATTAGTGAACCATTGATACATATAATATCATTCTTAAATGTACACAAATAATGAAGCCTCATAATTTATCATTCAGTCCTGGATGAAATAGGGCGCCCAACTTAATAATCCATTTTCTTTCTTTTTGAGTCAACATAGTATGCCAACCCTGTTTGGTTGATCTATTCCTCTTGACCTGATCTATAATGATAAATACAAAAGTGGCAGTTTTATGTGACTGACAGTGTCTGTATAATGCATTGGTCATTTTATTGTGACATAAGTCACTCAGATGTTCTGAAATTCGACATCTCAATTGCCTAGAGGTCTGCCCCACATAAAAGGCAGAACATTGGCAGGTAGCCAAATATACTACCCAATCCGTACTGCAGTTCCCAAAAAATTGGATGTCAAAACTTTGGCCAGTGTTTGTACTACAAAAGGATGTGGTTTTGAATATATATTTATACAAACCGCAATGTCCACAAGGATGCAAGCCAACCAGCCATAAGAGTAAGCTGATATTGGTTTACATAATCTGAAAAAGTCCTTTTGTAATGGGCAAAATAAGATGAAAGTATTCTGCCCCTCCTGAAGGAGAACTGGCATCTAGTTGGCAAACACTGACCCAGATCTGAATTGGCCCTAAGGATGCTCCAATATTTGTTAACAACATCCTTTAGCAAATATGTATTGCTGCCAGATGTAGTGACTAGCCTCATGGGTCCTGATTTGTCCTCTTTAGTTTTGATTTTGTACTCAAGTAAACTAGATCTCACACAATTTGTCACCCAATCGCTGGCCTTTTGTGCTACCAATTCCTTATAGTCCCTATCAATAAATCTAATCTTGAGATCCTGCCTAGCATTTTAATAATCAATGTCTGCTGAACATATTCTCTTTATTCTCATAAACTGAGATTTCGGAATGCTTTTGATAATATGTTTGGGGTGCGAACTAGTTGCATGTAATAAGTTATTATATTGTGGGTATTTTCTATAAACTGAAGTTTTAAGTGTACCATACGCTTGTTTCAATATACTGACATCCAAAAAATTAATCTTCTTACTGTGATATGTAACCGTAAATTCAATACCCCACTGATTACCATTAAGGTATTCCAAAAACTCCAACAAGTAGTCCACTCCCCACACCAGACAAGCCAACAATCATCTAAAAAACATCTCCAAATATCCATCTCAGGAATGAAAATGTTATGCATCTGATCATATATGATCTGATCTTCAACACAGAGGTCAGCATAAATAGGGGCAAAAGATGCCCCCATAGCTATTCCATGCTGCTGCCAATAGCATTCTCCCCTGAAATAGAAAACGTTTTTTGTCAGTACATGTTCTGCCAGACATATGAGGAGAGTACTGAATCCTGGTGCATATAAATTAACCCTATTAAGCCAATATTCCAAGACAAGTAGTCCCGCCCAATGGGGGATACAAGTGTATAGGGATTTAACATCAAGTGTACACATAAGCCAGTGAGGTTCCAATTGGGAATCTGAAATAATCTGTAAGAACTCTGTAGTATCCTTTATCCTTGCCCTAATGTTAGATAATAATGGTTTTAAATAGCATGTCAGAAAAGAATAAATCAGAAATAGGTTCAGTTAAGGACTCTCGCCCTGAGACAATTGGCCTTCCAGGAGGTCTATTCAAATATTTATGAATTTTGGGCAAGAGATATAGGTACTGTCGGGTCGGATCTTGAACCATAAGCTGTTCTTTCATTTTCACATCTATAATTCCCTCTTGCACTGCTTGATTCAAAAATGAATAAATTTCAACCTTAAATTTGGGTGTGGGGTCTGTAGGCATTCTAATATAGTTTTGGGGGTTGGATAATTGTCCATTTCCCTCATTCCAGTAATAACTGGCATTCATTATGACTACATCCCCATCTTTATCTGCCAGAAGGATAATTAAATCAGTGTTGGAAAATAACTTTTTCAGAGCCTGCTGTTCTCCTCTTGAGAGATTATGTCTAAAACCCAAAGAGGAACTATAATTAAAATGCAAATCCCTCAAAACGGCTTCCTGAAAAATGGCCACATGTTTGTTCATTGGTGGCATAAATGTAGATTTGTGAAAATGAAATTCAGTCAATCTTTGAGAATTATCTGAAGTTGCAAAGAACAATTTTAGGTTCAATACTCTACAAAAAGCCACGAGATTTGAGACCAAAATATGTTCACCTACCAGAAAACTTGGAACAAATCCTAGACTTTTATTAAGTAGAGATTTTTCATCCTTGGATAAAACATAGTTTGAAATGTTGTGTACATTATAAAATTCAACCCCTACTTCATCATTGACTGTAGTAGATTTTCTAAAGCTGCCACCTTTGTGTTTACTTCCACCCCTATGGGTCTGTCTCCTAAAGGGCCATCCTGAATTTGTACTTTTTTAGAATCAGGAGAATCACTAATATAAATTTCTTCCATATCAGTCATGGAAGATTCTTCCCCTGAAGTGCTAGAGCCATGTGTGAATCTTTTAAGTATCTATCTTGGTCTTTTCTTTCTAATATTGGATCTACCCCTATTATTCTCAGTAAATCTAACCCCCCTCTGAGAATCAAAGGGCCTGCCTTTCTCATAATCTTCCACATCTCTATGAAATGTATGTAGCTTTTTTTCTTTTAGTCCATTCTCAAAATTGAGAAGATCACTGGATATTTTTTCCAGGCCCTCCACAAAAAAAGGCATACTCTCATATTTTTTCATGTTCTCACATGTCTCAGTCACATCCTTGATATTTTGTTCAATAGTCTTTTGATAAAAGTATGTTAAAATATCTACAAAAGCCATAGTGGCCCTTTGTTGTGCATTGTGCCATTCTTCCATCAATAGATCATCTGGCTTACCAACCAGGGGCTGGGTTTTCATCCTCAAACCCAGTGGAGTGATACCTTTACATTTATATGCCTTGAATAATTTCAAGTGCCATATATTGGTTCTTAGGATTCTCATCTCTTTATTTAGTTGGTGAAATAGCAAGTTACAGTCATCATGAACATCTCCTACTTTTTCACCAGGAGCTCCCTCTATATTTATTCCAATACCAAAGACATTAATGTCATCTCAATCCGCACAGAGCCCCTGTAAAATCTTCTGGAATTCCATGACCATAAGCCCCTAACTTGCACGATTTAGCCTATGGATCCAAACCAAATGGATATAATCTAATCTAAATATAGACCAAAAAGTACAAAATACCTATTTATGCAGGGTCTGAACCCCCCCCCCCAGTCTAATTTCCAAAATATTAAATTTGGTTATATGAGAGAGGCAACCTTCTATGAAATCCAGAAGAATAGTTTAAATTGAAATATAGCTAGATCCAAAACAAAGAATCCTGGCCTCACCAATTGTAAAAAACAATATGGTGTTATCAGTGGGTTTATTTAACAAAATCCTGCCCTCACCACTTGTAAAGAACAGTATTGTGTTATCAATCGGCGTGTCTAACAAAATAGAACTTATTGTGTATGTTTTTTTTATATATATAACAAAGGCTTGTCCCCACAAAGGGAACATGCTTTAGAATATCAAAAAATAAAAACTTAGTATTCTGACCAATACAAAGGTATTCCAAATATGGCCCCAAAACACTTGTATAATAAAGCGAACAATAAAAAGTATACAATATTGACCTTTTAAACAATCCTAAACATTACAACATGCCTAAAATGCACTCTAATGATTGTCCATGAATAGTGAAACTATGGTTTAACACTTGTGGAATTATTTGTAAAATGTTTCCCATTAATTCGCCTGATTCATATCCCAATATTTACACATATAAGCATGTTATAATTGTAAAAATAAACAAGTATAACAAAAATCCTGAGAACTACTTCCTCATTGATTAAGTATACATATTCTACTAATCAATGTATAAATTAGATTAAGGAGCCATTCACGTGGTTCCTGTCCTGATGTTTGCACATAAATAATAAATAATAACTGAGAAAAAATCCCAGTAACTGTTCACTCATTAACTAAATACTAATTACACACTCTCTGCTCATGTACCAATCAGGTCCTTATTGACAATGTTCATATGTACCTGGAGATAGAACTATTTGCATGTTTCCATAGTCAAAAAAAGACTAACACTAACAATAACATGCTAAATGTCATATATAAAACACCACATTATCTTGAAAACATCAGAATTCTTTGCAATTGTGCTAAAAAGCAAATTAATGAAGACAGAAAACTATACTAAAATAACTTTCAGAATAATAGTAAACGCAACCCTAAAAACTTCTAGACTGCCATTACAGAAATCTTGCATCCTGGCCTTAAATTCAACCCTAACCCCTCTCCCAATATCTCATCACTTTAAACCAGAATACAGTTCAATTCTTATTTCATGGAACCCTGCCCAGCAGCCACATACACCACATCCACGTTCACCTTCAAACTTGTGCCCACATCCTATATAAAAGTGCTGCTAAACGATCTCAAATGATGCAGCACATCAGCTGACGCCCATCCAAGTGAATACCTTAAAATAGCAGCCAATAACATTGCCTTCCATGTCTAAATCCTTATAAATAAGTCACTCAATAAAGCCCACATTCCCTTTCGCTGGAAAAAGTCAGACATTATCCCTCAGCACAAAGAAGGAAACTCAGACATTACTAACTTTAGACTTATAGCAATCGTATCCCTTCCCCTCCAAAATACTGGGAGAATGTATTCAAAAAGAATTAGTAAACTATTTTGTGCAGCAAGAACTCCTGTTCTCCATACAATATTATAAAATAGCTTCCCATCCATCCCATAGTACTAGCACTGTCCTTCTAAGCTATATGGATACTGTCAATAAACCTAGAGATAATGGCAAACTAGTCTCATCCTTACTTCTAGACTCGTCTAAAGCCTTTGACACAGTTTGACACAACAAACTTCTACTTTGACTGTTCTCATTAGGTTCCCTCTCAGCCCACCCTTCTATGATTCAAAATCTACCTATCCAATAGGTATCAGTCAGTAAAATGGCACTTCACCCTGTCTCCATACCTCCTAGTCACAACTGGTGTAGCACAAGGCTCTGTCCTTGGTCCTCTTCTCTTTAACATTTTCACCAGCACCCTCCACACATCCATACAACAAGCCTTCCTAATACAGTGCACAGATAAATCCATACATCTGACAACATGGCATACCTCAAAAAAATTACACAGGAAGCTTTAACAGCAACTGAAACATGGCTTTGTAACCCACAAACTCTTTTTTTCTGACTTTGTAACTCACACCTCATGTTCAACCCTTAAAAAGACAAACTACTACTTTGTTCCCCAAACCTCTTTCCCACGAAAAAACAAAATTTAAAGTCCTCTCTCTTAATAATACAACAGTTGAAGTCACTTCTCACAATAAATTATTTGGAATGATAGTGGATGATAATCTTGGGTGGCCACGGTGGTGCAGCGGTTAGCATTGCCGCCTCACAGCAAGAGGTTATCCGGTTCAATCCTTGGCTGGGGTGCCTTCTGTGCGGAGTCTGCATGTCTTCCCTGTGGTCGCGTGGGTTTCCTCTGGGTGCTCCGGTTTCCTCCCACATCCCAAAGACATACTGTAGGTGAATTGGACACTCTAAATTAGCCCTAGGTGTGAGTGTGTGCATGTGTGTGCCTTCTGTGGAAGGTTGGGTGCTGGGCTGGCAACTCGACACTGTAAAATTCCACTGCCAATCATGAGTGAACAGGTGATCCGCTGTGGCGACCCCTAACCAGGAAAAAGCCAAAAGAAGAAGAAGTGGATGATAATCTTAAATTCAACCTGCATATACAAAACTGCATAAGAAAATCTCATAAAAACTAGGTATACTTTACAGAGCCAAAAACTTTCTCACTGACACAACTAAATTACACTTGCCACTACTTATTTCTTCCCCACACTTCTTATGGTACTCCCATCCTTACTAACCTTCAGGCATCACAAAAATCAAAGCTTGAGCATTGCTATAACAAAGTAGCTAAATATGCAGCAAATCCTTTCAGAATCCACCACTGTATATCACTTAAAAGCCTAAACTGGTTAGATCTACCCAATCAACTAACATACATACAGTTTCTTACCACGTATAAAATTATCCAGAATCAATCTGCTTGTCTAGCACTAAATAACATTCTAGACAACTATGTTCCTAGTTAGTAATTATGATCTAATGACCAAAACCTCCTGTCTGTTTACAAAACTATCCAATTTGCTGGGCATGTCTGTACTCGTACCACGTTGCTAAGGCCTGGAACTCCTTATCTCTATCCATCAGGTCAATACCCTCCCTCCCATCTTTCTGAACTATTCTGAAAGACTTCCTAGCCAAAAGCTGTCTCTGTTCTTGCTCAATCCCACGATAAACTATATCCTTAAATGTGGGTAAATACCTGTTCATAGCTTACACCTCCTTATTCTCAATTTCTTACTGCTGTTATTTTCTCTTCCCTGGACTTCTCTCTAAATAAACCACAAGCCTGCTTTTCTCTCAGCTTGTTTTGCAATTACTGTTTGTATTATGCTAACTTACTTTTAATTTCTGTATAAACATGCTAATATTTCTATAACAGTTAAATCATTGTCATTTAACCTGTCTCTACTAATAACCAATGTTTTCATATTATGTTAAATTTGGTATAATTGTTTAAAACATATTTGTTTTATGCATTATTTTTAAAGACTGTAAAATTATTATTCTTAAAATGTTTTGTAATAATTTGGAGGCTTTCTGCCCAGACATCCTCTGTAAATGGACTCCTACCCATTCAGACTTTCCCAGTAATCAAATAGCAAGAAATAAATAAGGAAATAAAAAATAGAAATTGAGAATATCCCTGATAATGACTGATGAAACAGAACTTATGAATGATTTAGATTAAAGGAAAAGTCATATTGCTAAAAAGACTTCATGGGATAATTATGCTTCTTAATAGTTGCCACAAAAAATGTATAAGGGCATAATTGTCAAATAGATGTTTTTCATGATTATCTCTTCAAGAGGTGCAGCACTGTGTTGTGACTAATAGGTTCATATATGTGTACTAGGCTAATGGCCCTGGTGCCTTTACAAGCCTAGCCCATAGAAGTGCCCTGGCATCATGCCACCCAACGTTAATTCCCAGTGCCTCTATCAAGTAGACCCACTGAAGTGATCCCCAGGGTGAACTCTTTATTTCCCATTCACTCATCAAGATTTCTCTTGAAGAGGGCCAGTGAGGTGCTTGACATGTATGAGAAGTCTATTCCAGAACATGGGCAGTCTCTGGGTTATGAACCTGTCCCTCCAGCATATTCTGTTGATTGTGGTAATGAGGGTGAGGTCTCTGGACCGTGTGGTGCAGAGGGATTGGGATTTTTTTAGACGTAGCATTTCTAACAGAGCTGGGTCAGACATGGCTTGTTTAAAAAAAGTGATCTGGTCTGGACTTTTATATGCAGATTGTGAACTTTCTAATATTCAAGTACAGAATTCAGTGTACCTTAACATTTATTTACAATTATTTCTTTGGACCTATGTGTATGTGTTATTGTTTGAATGTTTTAAGTGGTTTAAGCTATTTGTAATAATACAAAACTGCTATAATTGTTAACTTTTGATCCACCTGCCAAGGTTAGTATGTATATGATATATGTTAATTTGGATTGTATTTAATGAATGAGATGAATGGTAAAGTTGTTTCTGAAGAAGTTCACTGGTCATTAAATGTGAATGAAAGCGCTAAAACAACTTGGTGTCTCTTATTGAGCTGTGTTTGGTACTGCAGTTGTGGAACTTTGAATTATTTGGTGTATGTGTTATTGTTTGAATGTTTTAAGTGGGTTAAGCTATTTGTAATAATACAAAACTGCTATAATTGTTAACTTTTGATCCACCTGCCAAGGTTAGTATGTATATGATATTCATTTTGCTTTAAGTTGGAATAAATTAGTTAAATTCTATGAAATGTAATGCAGGTAATGGAAAAAGAAGATGAATTCTATGATTTCTATAATCTACTGAAAAGGTATTTATTAAATTATACATGCAGTAAAAAAAGATTTTGTCAAAATGCCATCAGGGAAAAAACACTAATTTCTGTTAAACAGATAAATTATGGAGAAGAAAACGGTTATTGCTCTTCCTGTCATTAGCTAGCTGTAAAGGTTAAAGGAAACATAGCTATCAGAACATAAGAAAATGTAAGCTAAGGCAGAGTGGGACAAGAACAATATCAGTGGGTGGAAGGAAAGGTAGTAAGTACAGTAAAGGTCATGCTGGGGAAATGATTGCCAATGAATTAGGTAAATGAGATAAAACTTTTGTAGCTATATCAGTGATAAAAGGGCAAAGAGAAGGAGTAGAACAATATAAATGAAATGAGTAAACAAAGAATGCTGGAGGAGTAAAGCTCTTAAATGAATATTGGTGCTGGCATTCATCAAGGCCCGCAATTAAAGGGTAGTTTCCCACATGTATCCCACTCAAAGGGATTAAGGCAACCAAATCCCATCCATTTATATAAGAAAAGCCTTGAAGAAGTTCAGAAACCGAAGTTGCACAAGAAAGTGCAGCCTGATACAATTCAACAAAAGAGGAAGGTCTAGCAATAGCAATAACTAAACTTTAAACAAATCATATGATGTAAATGGTAAAGAACCCTAACAAGATTGTTTTTCATAAGAATGCAAGTGATAACATTTTGGAATATCCAAACACCTGTTTGATACTGAACCTAAGGCAGTATGGCTTCACAAAAGGCAGTAATGCTAGACAAGAATAACAGAGTTTTTTGATGCAGTACCTGATGCTTAAGATATTAAACAAATTACACAGCTTTGGAACACATTCTATCACAGTGCAATAGTGATTAGATAGTAAGTCACTGAAGGTCATGGTAAACAGAGCCAAATAAAAGGGCAGTGACAAATCACATATGACAAAAAGAGGAACTGCCTGTTTAATGCCTTTATCCATGCCATGCCAGAAAATATGAAAAACAAAGTTTTGTATATGCTAATGATGCAAAGATATATACAAAATGTACATTAAAGCCAGCTTTCTGGTACAAAGTGATACAGTCCTGACACTAATGCTGCCAACTTAACATTGGCCAGTGTCCTGGACACTGAAAAATCTTTCAAATGATAACTGGAGTAAGTGGCCAGCATCAGCTCACACATCTTCAGGCAAATAATCACCTAGTTTGCATCACTAGTGATTCTTGGTAGATACCAGGCTAATTCCACTAGATGTATGGGATGCAGCTATGTACAAGGAACTGGCAAGCAAAGTTTGCCCAGTAGCTCTAATAGCACCTGCATGAAGTGCATATAAATCTAAAACCAGCATTGCAGTTGACATGCTTGCAATGCATTGTGCAGACTGATAAGGGGAGGGGTTTAGTTGCATAAAGACAAATCACCTATTAACTGCCAAGGATGCCACTGCCTTATGGATCTAACTCATCACAGTCTCATGGAGTTAACTAATCACTGCATCATGGAGCTAACATGTCACTGCATCATGGATCTAACTCATCACTGCCCCATGGAGCTAACTCGTCACTACATCATGGATCTAACTCATCACTGCATCATGGAGCTAACTCGTCACTGCCCCATGGAGCTAACTCATCACTACATCATGGATCTAACTCATCACTGCATCATGGAGCTAACTCGTCACTACATCATGGAGCTAACTCATCACTGCCCCATGGAGCTAACTCGTCACTACATCATGGAGCTAACTCATCACTGCCCCATGGAGCTAACTCATCACTACATCATGGATCTAACTCATCACTGCATCATGGAGCTAACTCGTCACTGCATCATGAAGCAAACTCATCACTGCATCATAGACATTCCTATGTCACTGGATGGCCTCAGTCTGGGACAAAAAGGAAGATACTATTGCCTCAAGGGAAAGAGGGCTCTCAGTAAGGATAACCTGATGGTGTCAATGTTGTGGTAGCATCAAAAGAATTACTATGAAAATGAAACTGCAGGATTAAAATGTACAATTAAATAAATAATACTAAACAAAAGAAGTATGCCACAGAAAGATTTGGCATAGAGAGCATGTCATAACCTAATACGTTTTGTCACACATGGAAAAATTAAAGTTGAGAGAATTATTTCAGAAGTATGACAGAATCAAGTAACATAATACTGTTTGAAAGATGAAAGAACATTAGAAGTATAACAGAAACAAGTAACACAATTACTGACTGTCAACATAAGGAATGAACCACCATTAATACTTGCCAATGCAAACCATTTCTTCTGTATAATTATCATTTGAGAAATATAGACAACATAATACAAGAATGTTTTATAATGCAACGGCAAGGACTGAATTTCCACATAAGTCCATAATAACATTTCTCATTGGAGTTTTTAGGCACATTTGAAAGACATTTACCACATTTTAAATGAAAGTCTGTTCCAGAGCCTGCAAGTGTGCATGGAGAAGCATCAGCCATAAAATATATTTTAAATTTTGCAATAGGCATGAGATGAGTATCAGGTGACCAAATGTCATGATGTGATTTATTCCATTCCTGGATATGAGCAAATCAGGACCAATTTAGGTAATGTAGAACTGTATAGGAGCATTTTAGTTGAATTAGGAACAAATGTCAGTTGAATTCATGCCAATATAAATCGCAAAGTGAGGAACAAGTTGTGGATTATGGCATAGTTAGCTGCTTGGAATTAAGCAATCCAGTTTGATCCCTGCTCTAGTTTGTGAAGAAGCAGCAAATGAATATTACTGAATATAGGTACAGAACAGAGAACAGATGGAATTAGGTGTACTGATGCCACAAATAATCACTGACTAAGATAAGAAAGGCCATGGACACAGACAGATAGCTGAGTTTCTGGTTTATTTTCTTATCAAACCTTTGCTGATTATCAATGATCAGTAAAGTAGCATAGCAAAATTAACAACTTCTGTCACAGAACAATCAAAAGAATTAATGGATACATTTTGTACTTTGACAATAGTAGGATTTCTGCCCTCATTCCAGTGGACCTTCCAGGTAAAAGCATGGTTTTGATTTGTTAGTGTTGAGTTGTATTCCAGAGGAACTTAATCAGGACTCTATGGGCATGACAGTGCACTGCAGTTTTAAATTGATAACAAATGTAGGATCATTCACTGAAATGAGAATAGTTGGCTACATATTGAACCATTTTGGCATCTGCACATTGTATCACCATCACATTAACAAATATACTGAAGAGTAATGGGCCAAGCACTGATCTCTGTGCAACACGTATAGACAGTACCTGGGGATGGCAGACTGCATTACCCCATTGGACACATTGAACCTCATTTATGAATCATCCATAGACACTCAGGGAGAGTCCATATGAGGTTAGAACTTCCAAAAGGCAGCAATGATTGACTATAAAATATGCCTATGACAGGTCTAAGAACAATGATCCAGCAACTTTGTTAAAGTTTAGATGCCTACATAGACAGTGTTGTCAATTAGATCTGTACCTGTATCTGTATCAGTACTATAATAGCACATTGTTTCCGAGATGTGGAGTTATTCATAATGAAGTTTTAGAAAGGCAAACATGCATAGAATTTTTAAGAGAAGAGGACAGGAAGGCAATAGGGTGATAACTATTAAGAACAGTCATGGCACCGCCTTTCAAGTTGAGGTACATTAGGCTACTATTAGGCTAACTGTCCTACAGGCCATTTTAAATCTAGCCAGTTATCCCATTTGAGAATTAAACCCTACACCTTGTGTATGTAAGGTAAACACCTTAACCATTATGCCAACCCCCAAGACTTGTAAAACAGAGGTCAAAATCAAACCTTGTACCTTGTATCTCTGAGATAAAGAAATTAACTATTATCTGTTTCAAACTGCAGGTGACTTTCATTCTTTGATCAAGGTTTTGACTGGACTTGAGGTACAGTATGTTACACAAACAGGTACAGCTTGCAAGAATTCTAACACAACTTGTCAATGGAGGTCAATACATGTTTAAATGTATATTGTAGGGGTAAGCAAAGCATGCAAACAGGAAAATGACATTCAGACAGTCAAATAATGACTCAGAGCCATAACTAGGGTGGGGTGAATGGTATGCCTGCTCAAGGGGTTACAACTGGCAAGTGACAATGGTGCGGAAGTGCAGTATCAAAAATAATGAATGCTGGTGTTGCATTTATAGCTTAATAAAATAAAAAAAACTTATATGTGGAAACACCAGTTTAATAGGACACAGCACAGAATCCCAACTACTAAGCAATTTCACCATAACAGTGGCTTCATCAGAAGCTCTGATGAAGCCATTGTTATGGTGAAAGAGCTTAGTCGTTGGGATTCTGTGCTGTGTCCTATTAAACCGGTGTTTCCACGTATAAGTTTTTTTTTTTTTTATTTTATTTTCTTGGTTTTTGCTTCGTTTGAAGTGTTGCTTGCATTTATAGCTTAGTTGAAACAGTGAAGTGCTTAAAATGATGTGAAAGTTTGTGTGGTAGTAAATGTAGTAAGATGCTTGTCACAGTTTGTTGCAGTTTTCAAGACACCACTGCAACTGCAGGAGCAGAGAAGAGCTTTACAATAGGGCAATAAATTGCAGTTTACTTCTCTTCTGTGCTAAAACTACATTAACATAAAAACTGACAGATTGAAGAAAATTGCTAGGAAGTGTTATAGCTGGATTATTTTTATCCTCTAAATAAAAATATTTCTTTTAAAAAGGGTCATGGGAACTTCATCTGTTCAACTGACTCAAACCTATTAGCTGTGGGGTATCACACTACTAGCAGTCTACAGGCACCCTGAGATTCTTCTTCATTTTCTGAAAAAAGTTAAAATGTCTTAAGTCAAACGAGTATAAAAAAATTGTTAAAAATAAATGTTGTTAAAATGAAACCAGCAATGTTATATAGTCTACATTCTTTACCATTATGCATTCAAAGTTTTTACATGAATGCAGAAATCTGCTATAATGCAAATCACCCATTAGCTGTTAGATGTTAGGTAATGTAACTTCCTTGAAGTGATGCTAGTACAGAGTGCTGAAGTTATTTGCAAGATGCACTGCTCAGGCTAGAATGGTGCATGCCTAATTTAGCTAAAGCCTCTACAGTGACAAAAACATAAGGATATCAGTCTGGATAGCACAAATCTTTTGTAATGAGTGTGTGAGTATGTTTAGGTGCCAGCTAAGTCAGTTTTCCAACAGGGCGTTTCACAGCAGTTTGTTTAAATAATCCTCTGCCTGCAGGATTAGCAGTTTGTAGATACTACTTGACAATATATCCTAGTTGATAACAACACTTAATGACAATTATAAAAAGCATGGAAGGAGACCAGACAAGGTTTATGGAACAGCATATCATATTAAATATGATGTACAATACTTCATATAGGAAGCTGAAAGCAAAGGAAAGGAACAGGCAATCCGAGAGAAAGCAGCACCACGTGGCTGAACAAGTGAAGGAAGGGACCTCTGAGGAGTATCAGATGCCATGCTGGTTAGCAGTTAGTGTAGCACAGCATCAAGGAATGCTGCTGGGATGCAGAGGAAGAGGCAGCATAAGGCACAGATTAAGATCTGTCAACCAGCAGTCAGTGGGCAACATGCAGCCTTCTGCTTGTCCTTACGTGGTCTGCAACTTTATGTGTGGAATGTCACATGAGATCTGTGGCTAGTCTTTGCAAAGTTTGCGATCCATCCAGCTGTAAAATGAATATTATACCATGACCCCCCCCATTAATATTCCAAAACGTGCACGCTGATTGGCCAGTGTTCCCGTTGTAAATTGACTTATACTAATGGAAAAAGGTCCGGTCGCCCGGTCTTTTTCCATTACTATAAGTCTCTTTTAAAACACTGTCTCGCTATGTTAAAAGAGTTTAACATAGCGACACAGGTTTAAACAAAGCAACGGAGATCTCCGTTGCTTTTTTTAAAGCTGTCTCGCTATGTTAAATGCCTTTAACATAGCGACACAGTGTGTAAAAAGCAACGGAGATCTTGCTTTCTCCGTTACTTTTTTTTTAAAACCTGTCTCGCTATGTTAAATGGGTTTAACATAGCGAGACAGCTTTAAAATAAGCAACGGACATCTCCCCGTTGCTTATTTTAAAGCTGTCTTGCTATGTTAAACCCATTTAACATAGCGAAACAGTAAAAAGCAATGGAGATCTTGCTTTCTCTGTTGCTTTTGGCCACAGCTCTGATGTACTGAGTAGGCATGCGCAGTACATCAGAACTGCCGTGGATACCAGACAGCTGCGGAAGGGCAGCAAAGAAGCATTATACAATGCCATTATTTAAGAAAAGTAATTATTTCTTTTCTTAAATAATGTCATAGTATAATAGCAATAACCCACTTCTGGGTGTGGGTAATGCGGGATTTACCCACGGTTGTCTTTGTTTGGTCCCTCGGGCGACCAAACCACGCCAACCATGGGTAAATCCCGCATTACCCACACCCAGGTATGGGTTATTGCTATAATAACAGATATCACTGTCAGAGGGAACAGAGTCAATGTGAAAGGTGAATTAAAGTCAGTTGGCAACCTTAGAATCTGAAGGTTTTTGTGCACAGAACTTTGGCCATTGACATACACATAACTTTCCTTCATTTCAGCTCTCTGATAAGTACTCAACTCACAAGTGCTCCTCTAACTCAGTCATGGTCACAAATGAATTAAAGTTTCAAAATGCAAACAGCATTCACAAGTACAGAAAAAATCACATAAAAAAGTGGTTTTGCAGGGAAGCAAGACCATCACTAGTCCCAAAGTGAAGGGCTGTACCCCTTTAATTATGTATACCAAGGTAACTCCATCATTGGGCAGGGGAAATCTCTAGTACACTAGCATTTGAACCTTCTAGGGGAAATGCTGGCCAGCTGTACACTTGTAGTCACACAAATGTTTTCATAAAAGTGTTTCACAAATCACTTTCTTCTTCTCAGTTCATTGTGTGCTTATTACTGGAGAGAAGTACTTGTCTGCATACTTCTCAACCTCTTAATGCAAGAAACCTGGACAAAGCCTAAACAATGGGGACAAAAGCCCAAAAGTAGGGATACATTTTAAATATTTTCCTTATAAACTTAGTTGCTAGAATAACAGAGTTTGTGTTAGCATGCATTTTCTGAAGGAAACTCAAACGTATGTCATTAGTGATTTTCTAGAAACAAAAACATTTATGAGGAACAGACCAAAATATGAAGCAAAAATCTGAACATTTTGTGAAAATCTGGACAGTTAATAGGTATAGTCTGGTCACATACTTGAGCCACTGTAGTGCAGAGAGTGAAAGGTCAGATGATGCAAGTCTAAGAAAAGGTAACAGAAGGAAGTAGTAGGAACTTTGGACACTAGTAGCAATGAATTTATTGCTTGTAAGAGGAAACTTAAAGCAATTGACTATCATCAATATTGCTTGAACTAGTTCTGTGTATAGAATTAAAAGTGAACTGATACTTTACATGGGGTTTACTCACTCTTTATGTCTCTCATTATGGCTGGTGCAGTTGGTGTCCCTAGAATACATGGAATATGTGTGACTTAGATTGTACTGCTCAGAGCTGGCTCAGAAGGTAAGAGGACTCAAGTAGTAATGGGTTGCATAGATTCATAGGTACTTACCAGAATACTGATCTGTGAGGATAGTAAGAAGATTAGCCTTACATCCCCATGGTAGTTTTTAGCCCTTACATTTTAGATACAAATTATTTATTCATTTATTCCAGTTTGATGACTGGGGAGGTCCACTGGGCTCGGGGAGCTCGTTTTCAGTGAAGGTCCAGGGAGAAAAGCTCCAACAATACATAGTTACATAAGGAATTACTAAGAAACTTTGCATTACTGACAAATAAACAGGTAGCATTCATAAAGAAACAAACAATTACAATTTTGTTTAGGTGTAAAAAACAGGCAAATGGCCTTGAGGCTAGATTTTACAGTATAGTTATTTATACATAATACAAATGAGCAAGGTTAGCTAGGTGAGAGGTTAGCCAGGAGTAAAAGTGGAGGACACCTTGAGAGGTATAGGGTGAAGTGTACAGCTGCATTTCCTGTTTGAATAAAGGTAAGAATGAAGAAGAGTTTTAAAGTTTTCAAGGTTATCGCAGGTCCTAAGAGTGGAAGGAAGAGCATTCCATTTTTCGGCTAAGGTGAAGGAAAGCAGAAGTTGACCAGCTGGGCGCTTGGGTTTGTGGATGGTGATTAGGTTTTGTTGGGTAGATCTAAGTGTTCTATGGGGAGTATATGGTTGGAGGAAACTGGAACAATGCAGGGCACTTGGTAGGTTGGAATGGTAGTCTATAGGCAGTTGTGATTTGGAGAAAGTCAAGTTGGTTATGGAGTTCAAGCCAGTTTAATGAGTGAAGGGAGGAACAGTGATGAGAGGAAGATTTGGCTTTGGTAGCAAATCTGGAGATATTATTGTAACATACTTCTAGTTTGGAGGATAGTGGGAGGATAAATTAGTAAGCAGAGGGACGCCATACAGTAGAGAGGGAAGAAGATAAGTAGTGGCAAGAGTTAGTCTGGTAGCAGGGGAGCAGAAGTGGTTGTTTCTATAAAGTAGGCCGAGTTTTATGTGGATTTTCTTTATGTTTAGCTGGACGTGAGTATTAAATTTTAGGTATTCATCAATGGTTACACCAAGAAGTTTGGCGGCGGGAACGACCTCTAAAATGGAGTTGTTATGGCTGATTATTTGGAATGAGTTTTTATTAATAGGGGAGGACTTAGAAGGAGAGAATAGAAGGATCTTAGTTTTGTTAACATTTAATGAGAGGTGATTTTGGAGCATCCAGTTTTCGGTAGTTGAGAAGGCTGTTTGTGTCAGTAGTTGGAGATCTGTTAAGTTGGAGGAGCAGAAGATCAAAGTAGAATCATCAGCATATTGAACAATTTTAGTATTGGGTATGGCCTTGTAAAAGTAGTTAATAAAGATGTTGAATAGAATTGGGCCAAGTATTGATCCTTGGGGTACTCCAGTGGGGGTAGGATGGAAGGTGGAGGTGCCCTGGCCCCATTTGACAGCCTGGGACCTGTCGGAAAAATAGCTGGAGAACCAGGAGAGAGTTTTGTGGGAGAGATTGAGATAAGAGAGATGATTTAGAAGGTGGGTGTGGGACATGGTATCAAAAGCTTTAGATAAGTCCAGCAGAACTGAGGATACTAAATTACCAGAGTCATGGGCTAAATTGACAGTATATAAGAAGGAGAGAAGGGCGGTGTTGATACTATGTTCTGGGCGGAAGTCGTGTTTGGTTAGGAGAGAGTAGCTGGTGTTTGGTAAGGAATGGCAAGAGCTGGAGGTGGATGCATTTTTCAAGGAGTTTAGAGAGAGAGGAAAGGATGGCTATGGGGCAGAAACTAGATACGTTAGTGGTTAGCTGCGGTAGAGTTGCCGCCTTACAGTAAGATGCTGTCCAGTTTGATTCTCAGCTAGAGCGTCTTCTGCGTGGAGACATGCGTGAATGGACGTACCTTCGTTGAAGGTTGTGCATCAGGCCTGGCAAGCCGGTACGTAAAAATCAACTGCCAATCATTAGCGGACCGGAGTTCCGCTGTGGCGACCCCTAACCGGGAAAAGCCGAAAGACACATACATACATACATACAGTTTTTGCCACCCTTGTGAAGTGGAAGAAAATATGCAGAGCACCATAGACTGGGTACATAGGATTCAAGTAGGGATCTATTGATCAGGATGCTAATAGGGAGAGCAATACCATTGGAGGTTATTTTTAAGAAGGAGGAGGGAATGTTGTCGGGGGCATTGGAGCAAGGCTTTTAGTTTAGAGAGTAGTTTCTTTATTTGGTAGGTGGAGATGGGTTTGAGTTCATAAGTGGGGGGGGAGAGGAGGGAGAGGATGTTTGGTTGGGGTGGGGTTGAGGGTTGTTAGTGGTAAAGGTCTTGGTTAGCTCAGCAATAGAAGTGGTGAAGAAGGTGTTGAATAGTGAGGCAATTTCAAGGTCAGATTTGCTGGTGTCAGGGCAGGGATTGTTTTTAGTACCTGGCCTAAGGAGAAAGTTGATAGAGTTCCAAAATTTGGGGGGGTTCTAGCATGATTTGTTTGCATTTTGATGTAGTAGGACATTTTATCTTTGATAACCTGTTTTTTGGCAAGGTTTCTTAGTTGTTTGTATTTAAGTAAGATGTCTGGTTGTTTAGTTTGGAGGTATGTTTTCCAGGTTTTATTTCTTTGTAGCATTATCTTTTTGGTGTCTTTGGTAAGCCACGGGGTGGTCTTAGTTTTTACTCTTTTTGTTCTTACTGGATCTAGGGAGTTAAGGACATTTAAGAAAGTTGAATTGAAAAAGTCAATGGCTGAGTCTAATGGAAGAGTTTTCAAGGGGTTCCAATTAGTATTCCTGAATGAATCAGAGAAAGTAGTAGGGTTAAAGTTAGAGAGGTTCTGAGTGTGGATAAACTGGTGGGAGTGTGGGGGGAGGAGGGAGGGAAGCTTGATGGGTGAAGGCAGGGAGGTGGTCTCCTAATGGGTCTGGTATGACACCAGATTGTATCACTTTATTGGGATGAGATACTAGGAACCAGTCTAGAATGGAGCCTGGGGGGGGGTTGGTGTTGTTGGGTCTAGTGATGGTGTTAGTAAGTTGAGTGTAGTTAAATAGATTGATTGACATGGTGGGGTTAGGGTTGTTGATTATGTTCCAGTCTATATTTTTCATCACCCAATATGTAGGTTTCCACTTTAATATTTGAGGAGGCCCAGGACAGGATGTCTTCCAGGGTGTTGGTGTTGTTACCTGGAGGAATATAAAGGGAAATGAAGCAGATGCTTTTATGATTGTTAATTTTTAGAAGGCCTGCTACAAGTTCAGCATTACTGAAAGAAGGGATGGGATTAGGATATGGAGTAAAGGACAGCTGGTTGGAGAAGACTAGCGTGACACCACCACCTCGAGTATCAAAGTGATTGAAATCCAGGGGGAAGGAATTCAGAGTCACTTATGTGAGGTTTTAGCCAGGTTTCAGAGATGGTTACAATGTCAGGTGAGTTGTGAGTGAGCCAGGCATGAAAGTGGGTTATTTTATTTTTTACGCTTTGGGTGTTGATGGTGAGGAATTTGAGGTATTTATTGGTGGAATTATTGTGGGAGCTAGTGTGGTTAGTAGGAGAGAAGTTTGGTCCTGGATTAGGGTGAATGTCACCGGCTAAGCAGAGGTAAGTGAGATAAGGAATAAGTTGTTTTGGTTTGTACTTAGATGTGTCTGGTAATGAAAAGGTCTGGGTTTGTAGTATTTAGTAGTGATTGGAAGACGTTTTACTTTGAAGACAAGGGTGGCGGGGGGGTAAAGAGACTGAGATGTTGTGGAAGTATGTTGTGTGGGGGAGGTGGGGAGGCAGTGGTAGAGGGTGTAGATGGAAGTGAGTATAGGAGATGGCATGGTATAGAGGAAGTAGAAGGATGAGGAAGGAAGTGGAAATAAAGGTGGGTTTTACCACACGAAAAGAGAAATCTTTGTCAGCAAGTACTAATACAATATGGATACAGTTGGGAACAGCATCTTGTAGGGCATTGAAAGATTTAAAGAGCTCAGGAACTGGTAAACACCGATGAGCATCAACCAAAATGGTAAGTCCCAAAGCTCTGATTTCAATACTGATAATACTGGAGAAATACAAGATTAAATGAACAAGGTCACAGCAATTACAATGTGGACTCAGCCAAATTGGATTCTTTGTAGAGATTATTATGACAGCACATCCATTTCTGTCTCTGGTTCCAGGTAGACAGGCAACTCCAGACCGAAGAATGTCAAGATTAACGTCTTGTGCTTTAGAAGTAGTAGTCAATGAAAGTCTTGCCGTAGACAGGGATGTTAACAGCAACCTGTGTTGCATAGGTACATTCTCCTCACCGGGCAGCAGTTGTGAAACGAGCACATCTTCCTTTTTTTCATTCATGTTTTGTTCACCCAGACATAGGCTGAATGCAGATATAATGTGTCTTTTACCTATTTCCCTTATCTACGATGGACATGAATCTAAACAGGTATGAATTTTTGGCTACCCATCCATTCATTTAAATTAATATTGAATAGAGTAATAGAAGTACTTTGCTTTATCTACAGTGGAAGATGGTTCTATATATGTGGTATTCTCTTTAATTCAAACTTATCCCTCCAACATGTTTTATTTATTTTGCAAAAGAGATTGAGGTCCCTGAGTGGGTGTTTATGATACCACTGGACTTGCAAATGTCCAATAGGTTTGATAGAATAGAGTCTGTTGAAGCTCTATAAACAAGACAGAGGTCACATCTAAGTAGCTTGTATGATATTGAGAAGAGGGAGAAGGCTTTGAAATAGTCTGCACTGTTTTTATGATTTAGGCCCTTGATTTGAGAGAGTGAGAAAGTGTTGTGGTCATTCCAGTTGTCACAGGTGTTTAGACAGGTATGTTTTGAAAGTTGCATTATAATCAATAATACTTAATGATTAGCGTTTAATTAGATTATAATGATACCAGAGAGTGGGATGGTATTGTGAGGTCAGGAAATGTGGTGTGTACTGTTTTGCCATCATCCATTATTTCAGTAACTTTTTTCAAAAAAGGTTGAGCAAGTTAAGTGGACACAGCCTGTCCTTAACAAATCCGAACTGGCTTGGGTCAAGAGCCTGTAGTTTACTTATATCTCTATATATTAATTCTGTAATGATCCTTTCCATAGCATTACAGATGAGAGTGGTCAAGCTTATGGGTCTATAATTATCTAGGTCTGTTAAAGTCCCACCTTTGTGCTATGGAATGATTGTTGCTGTCCTCCATTCATCTGCCACAAAGACTGTTTTGGGACTGATTTTGTTTAGCTTCTGTAGGGGATCCAACAAGCCATGTTTCAGGCTGACCAGCAGCCTGGTAGGTTATCTGTCCCCACTGATGCAGCATTCTTAGCCTTAGATAACATCTTGAGAACTTGTTCTTGGGAGATCTAAGTAGAGGATATATGTGTGGGAATATTGTCTGAAAATAATGGAAGGGAGAGGGAGGTGAAGTATGAGCTGAATTTGTCCACTAGTTGACTGCCTGTGTCCTCTAAGTCTGAGTATGTGATATAATTTACTATTAGCTCTGCACAATGCTGGGCATTGTTTCTGACACTTTTAACATCATTAACAAATGTTTTTTGGATATACTTCACCTGAGTGGCAACTTTGTCACATATCTGGTTTTGGTTGATTTGCTCAGGGTTTGGATTTCCTTGCAGAGTTTAGCAAGAACATGTTTGGCATCTTGAGAGATAAATTTATTATTGTGTGCAATGAGATTTTTTTTTTCTTTTATTATAGAGCTTGCTTATATTTGAGTTCCACCATAAAGGTTTATTTTTTCCACTAGCAGAATGGTGAAGCCCCCTGGTTCCAAGTATGTGATATCCTTTATTATTAGCCCTGCACTTAATTTTTACCTCATGTCAGACTTTGATTCATTTGATCAGGGTCATGAGTTCCTTGTTTAGTTTAATAGGAACATTTCTGGTATCTTGAAAGTTAGATTTATTATTGTGTGCAATATTTTTTTTGTTAATGTATTTTGGTCCTATTTCATACCTATGTCCATAAATTTGATTTTTAAGACACCTCTTGGTCTTCCCAACATAAAAAGCTGAGCATTTACTACAGGTAGGTAAACAGACCACTCCTTTACTAGTGCAGTTTCCATATCTAGATTAAATAGTACTCTTAGCTGCATCTTTCAAGTAAACAACTGGTTGTTCTAAAATATGTTAACATTGCACACAGCTACCACATTCTTTCATACCCTTGTTGTGTCCCTTACTACCTGTGTTGTTTTCCAAAATATTCTTTAAATTGGGGGGGCTTTTATAGGGAAGTTCCATCAATGCAGTCTGAAAGGGCAGATGTATAATTGAGACATGACAGGAACAGCTAAGCACCTTAAGAGAAATTAAAGAATGTAAATAGGCACAATGTATGACATGCATGAGAATAAAACTGAGAAACTGATACAAGCGGCAGGTATAAGGTGGAGAGCTCAGGGGACGCATGGCAAAGCATTATTTCATAATAAGCCTGTAGGATAACTGGAGCAACATTCATGAACTGATAGGCTGAAGCAATAGCTTTCTAAACAATATTTAAACAATCTTATTACCATAAGACCATCTAGTTGTCTCATCTCCAGCAGTTCTTAGATTGCAATATTGAGAGTGACTTCCATTTCAGAAACAGAGAACGTAACCCATCATTAGCAGAGACAATATACCAATGAAGTCTGATAAATTCTCTCACCTTATTTCACATGTATATGTTCCAGAATCAGCAGGCACTGCTGGAAAAAATGTGAGGGAATATCCTTGCATACTAATTCTTGAATGCTCTTCTGTAGTTATTTGTGTAGAACCATTTAAAAACCATGTCAAGTTACAGCTTCTATGTACAGGCAAGGAACAGCTTAAATTTTCTGTTATTCCCAGAGGACATTTCAGCAAGACAGCATATCCATCATAGGCAAAGTGACGAGACTGTAACCATGGGGTTTTTACACCAAAGTCAATGCAGTTTTCTGAAAAAAAAAGACAATAATTTGTGAATAATTATTATTGTAAAATAAATAGTATTGCAATGGCTGCTGACATACTGAGGCCTTATTTACAATATTACTGCTAACATTCCAGTCACTAAAGTCAGATGCAAGTTCTCATGCTCAACAACTTTTGTCAATTATACTCAAAGTAAAACTCTGTCACTAATCTCGTGCCTTGGCTGATATTAAGAGAAGTATGCTATTATTATTTTCTGATAATAGATCAAATACTTATATTACCTAACCTTTTGTGGAAAATAGTAAATGTTAGACTACATGAATAACAACTGGATAGTCTATTAAAAGTTCACTAACCTGATACATGCAGAGTATTGGCTCTAATGATAAACACTAAAAAGACAACACAAAAGGTGAGGTACATGCTGTGTATGTAGTAACACATACATTAAATGGTAGTTTTATGGGTAAGTAGTAATCATGGAAAACAGTTCTATGCCCAGTAGTTATTGGAAAGGACTAAGTCTATGAGCTGCTTCCTGTGGCACAGGTTTGATTCCCTCAGTCAGACAATGATTTCAGGAAATGGGGCTAGGCTCCTCAATGGCATCTCAGACTGCATGCCTAATTACATATGAACCTAATGTATTAAATCACTAATGTAGGAACCTATTAATAAACAGCACTTTACAAGGTTCCTTGAGCTATCACTTTAATCATAGGTTCATAGGTAAGTCCTAGACTGGCTGCACTTAAGCCTAGCCAATTTCCCTTTTGTGCTCAAAACAGACTATCCCATTTGGTTATAGCTTGGCCTTACCCATCCCATGATCAATAATTCTCTAATGAGAATAACTGGGATGATACCGTAGATAATTTGAGGGGACCCATGCATGTGATAAAGCATTTAGGAGCTGCATCTCTCCATTAGTAGTATCATGGGTACGAGATGGATAAAAGCAAAATAATGGTCATCGGGAGAAACAAGAACTTGCTGCTGATCTTTAAAATCAGTAAGTATAATCTGTTAAATAGTGTCTTGAGATGGAGAGAACTGCTTATACATAACATAGTTGTGTTGTAGTGCTAAAGAAATAAAAATAGTGTGTCCGACTCTGGTAATGTGAGAAAATCTACATCTATGTATGAGTGTCAGCTTTCTGTGTATAACATTAGTTGCTATTTCATTACATTTTAGCAGCATGTATGCTTAATTTTATTTTAATGTTGTACAGGAGAAAAAGCAAACATATATTCATACAAATACTTCAGGCATGGGCAATGATGCCCTACTATCCAAAGAAACAAGAACAGCACATAGGTAAACCAGGCAGGATACAAAATGACCCATCCACACAAGATGTTATTACATAGTTAACTGTCTTCTTTTTAAAATAGGTTTAATGCTTACTGCTGTATTTAAACCTGGAAAACACTCCGCTTCTAAAAGTATGATCCGTGAGTATTCACTTACTTCTAACTCATTTTTAAGCCCCCCCTTTTTCTTCTGTCTCATGTCAATCAATCTAAAATTAAATGTATGTCTAGTTCCTTTCTCCCTCATATGCTTGCCCAGAGCATTAGTTGCTACCTCTCTACGTATTTCAGATTTGTGTTCAATAATTCTGTCCTTTAACCTCCTTGAGCATTTCCTTATATAGAATGCTTGACACACCTTATAGCATGCCATATACATAGTGACAACAGTATTGCAAGTTGCAAAACACCTGAAAGTATATTTCTTCTTAGTGTTAGGATGTATACATTTACACACACTGATGAAGGGTTGATCCCAAAAGCTTTGTGATTTTTTCCTGTTTGGAATAAATGCTGCATTTTACCTTAACGTTTCCAGCCTTTGGATTTTTTTATTACAATAATGTCCTACTATCCTGTCAATATACCAAAACAGTCATTTCCATAGTAAGTGTCCAATCTTTTTTGAAAATATATAGACTAGTCCTTTAATATAGTTTAGTAGTCTATATCATTCATCCACCATTCTCAGTGATCAATTAGTATATCTCTCATTCCTATATTATCTCTTTTTTTAATTTCTCCAAATCTTTTGGGTTTCTAATACCATGACTGGAATGGACCCCATTGCTAATTCAATGGACACCATTGCTAATTCAAAGTATGATTAAAGTTCATAGGTTCACAGGTTGGTACTGGGCTATCTACCCGAAGGCATATATTAGCCCAGCCACGTTGTGCGGTATTCACTGCCCCTTTGGTAGTTCCCTAGACCCTTGTACTAGCAGCTAGTACCCTTGGCGCCTATCTAGTAGTGCTGTTGGTGTGATCCCCGGTGTGAACTTTCTGTTACCCATCCACTCATCAAGGTTCCTCTTGAAGAGTGAAAGTGAGGGGCTCTGTCTTATGTAGATCGGGACCCTGTTCCATAGTAAGGGAAGTCTCTGTGAAGGGAATCTATCCCTCCAGCATGATCTATTCATTGTTGTGTTGAGGTTTATATCCATACAGCGTGTAGCTCGAGTAGATTTGGTTTTGCTAAGATGGAGCATGTTCAACAATTCTGGGTTGGACATGGCTCTGTATGTTAGACAGAGATCGCCTCTGAGAAAGTGGTATGCAACAGAGAACAGTCTTAGCTTTTTCAATAATGCTGCATAGGGCAGCTGTTTGAGGCCAGTAATCCTCTTGGTTAGGTACCTTTGTGGTCTCTCCAGCTGCTAGGTACATTCCAGTTGGTGCATTGTATTCAATAATGGGTCTGATGAGGGAAGGGTAGAAGGGCATCATTACATCCTTAGATCTTGATGTGAACCCTTTCGTGAACAGATGGGTCACATAGAAGGATTTTCTAACCACTTTGGCAACATGGTTATCAAAGGAAAGCTGACTATATACTTGGGTCCCTAGATCCCTTATTTCTTCTTCAGATTTCAGGGGATTACCTCCTATGTTGTAGTTTGTGGGTACTCTGTTTTTTCCAAAGGGGATTACTACGCATTTTTTTGCATTTAGCTTGAGACCATGGCTTTGACACCATGCATCAGTCTCATTTAGGCCCTTCTGGAGGATGTCCATGTTGGCTGGAGACTCTATTATAGCACCCAGTTTGCAGTCGTCTGCAAACTTAGTCAGCCACAGCCCTTCCGTGCTTGCCTGTACTTCTGAGAAGTATATGCCAAACAGGAGGGGCCCCAGGACAGAGCCCTGAGGCACACCACTCATTACTGGTTTGGATTTGGACATAGATCCCGCTATTCTTACTTTATGGGATCTGTCTGAGAGCCAGTTTGTGATCCACCTTGTGACGGAAGGGTTTATGCCGAGGCTGGTGAGCTTATCAATAATACCTGAATGGGGAATGGTGTCAAATGCTTTAGCAAGGTCAAGGTAAGCCGTGTGTACCTCCTTTCCCTTATCTATAGCCTGAGTAACTGTCTCAAAGAAATCCACCAGGTTCAGGAGGCATGATCTGCCCTTGACGAAGCCGAACTGTGTGGGGTCCAGCGACTGGAGGTTCCCAATCTCTCCATTTATGAGTTCCATAATGATTCACTCCATAGCCTCACAGATCAGACTGGTCAGGTTTATTGGTCGGTAGTTCCCAGGGTCAGTTGTGGCCCCACCCTTGTGTAGTGGGACCACCGTTGCTGTGCGCCATTCTATGGGCACATATCCTGTGGAGCGGCTGAGACTGAACAGGGTATTAAGATGTGGGGTTAATTCCTTTTGGAGCTCGCGTATGACACAGCCTGGGACACCATCTGGTCCCATAGAGGCAGTGTTTTTAGCTTTAGATAAAGCCTTGTTAACCAACGTATCAGTAATAATTGGACTTACACAATCCCCTGGAATGGTAATAGGCCCTGTAGGTGGTGAGGGGGGGGGGGGGTTGCACTGAACCTGTCAGCCAAGATGTTGGCAATGTCAGAAGGGTCAGTGTATTTTGTTCCATTTTGTACTAGCTCAGAACAGACCTGAGCATTGCCATTTAGGTTTTTGACATAGCCTTATGGTTATCCTTGGCATCCTTGGCAACTTTCTTTTCAAAATTAGCTTTAGTTGACTTGATGTGGGCCCTCAATTTCTTACTAATGCTGATCAGGGATGATTTTTCTACTTGAGATTTGGCCTTTTTTTGTATAAGTCTCCTCCTTTTATTGTAAAGTTTGCTTATGGCCAGGGTCCACCAGACTGGTTTCTTCTTGCTTGAGGAAGGAGTCTTGGTTTTATTTGGGATAGCACAGTCCATGCAATCCTGAAGATGCATATAGAGTGCCTTGGTGTAGGATTCCGCATCCTGAATATCATTATCATTCTGCAAGGGAATAGTGAAGCTTTCCACTTCGGATGCAAGTAGTTTGAAGTTTGCTTTAGAAAGGTTTTTGACTATGGTTTCTTTGACTGGGGGAGGTGGAGGGGTGAGGATGTCCAGGGTTATCAGATTGTGGTCGGATCTGACCAAGGAGGGAGTGATAACGGGTGTGGTACAATAAGTGCCCATATTTGTGATGATTAAATCCAATATGTTGTCCCCTCTAGTGGGGAAACATACTAGTTGTTCAAGGGCATTTGAATTTATAAATTCTATGAATCACTGAGCATAGGATTTGGAACATTGATAGTTTGCCCAGTCTATACCAGGGTAGTTGAAATCACCCAAGATTATGGTGTTGGGTAGGACCTCTATATTTTCCAATGTCTCAAGGAATGCAGAGTGAGCATCTTGGGACATGGCGGACGATCTATAACCGGCTACGACTTGAAATGTGGTTTTGCCTGCTGATAGTTGCACATGGATGATCTCTGGGGCATCATGCTGCGCTACTAACCTGGAGATATGGGTATCCTTGATGAATATGGATACACCTCTGCCCTTTGTACTGTGATCCAGTAACTGAGTCCAGAAGGTATGATATGAATTGTAACCTGGTTGTGCTGGGGTGCTCTCTTGAGCCTTGATCCAGGTTTCTGTCACTGCACAAACATTGATTTTCTCCATGTTGAGGAGAGTCTCGAGTGTTTGCATTTTGAGGTTGAGACTTCTGGTGTTGAGTAGCATTACCCTTAGTTTTTGGTTACCTGTGCTGGTTATGGTGGTTGGTTTGTCCTTTGAGCCTTGCCTAAAAAAGGCACTATGGGGATGGCAATAGCCTTGGCCAGTATTCGAAAACCTAGGGGTGACAGGTGCAACCCATCTCTGTCAAAACAGCGAGGCTTGTCTATCATGTCATCCTAGGCAGACAGACACTGGATCCCCTTAGAATGACACCAGAAGCTTAGCCAATTGTTGAAATTGATCATTTTGTCTTTGTATTGTGGTATCATTCTAGGTGAAGGTAGTATGCTACTCAAGGTCAGGGTCATATCAGTTTGGGCTACATGATCAGAGAGCTCCTCAATGTCTCTTTTCACGTAGTCCAGGGAGGTACTTCTTAGATCATTCACACCAACATGTACAATGACAGCGTCATACTTGTACTTGTTCTGGCGTGACCAGTGCCTGTGTTATGTGGCGGATCCAAGCACCCGACAGGCAGCTGACAGTAACCTTCTCCTTGTTCAGCCTGGTGAGTGGAACATCCGTGTGCCTTACTATAGAGTCTCCTATTACTAGTGTGTTAGGTATGGTGTTTTGCCTTAAGGGCTGTTGTGAGGCACACTGCTGAGGTGAATTATGTGTTTTCTGGCTTGTGTTTGGGGGTGCAAGTTGCTTGCTTGTCTGCTTTGGAGTGAAATGAAATTAGTATTGTTTAAATAGCCAAAAGTGCTCTTCCCAGCACCCACAATGTGCTTAGTAATGACTCCTTTTGCAATTTGCATGGATTGGTAACATATCCAAGTATGATTGTGAATTTTTTTTTATGAAGCACATTGCTCCTATTACTATTGGAACTCTCTGGTTATTTTTCTTCCACACTGCCTTCATTTCTGCCTGCAAATCCTGATATTTTATAACTTCATCTCTCTCTGTATGCAAGACACTGTAATCATTGGCTGTAGCAATTTCAGTAATCAATGCTAATTTTGCCTTCTTTTTATGGACTACTATATCTGGTTTTCTACCTATTCTTTGAACTGTTGGCAGTGGGTGATCCCATGTCATATAACCTTCATCATTTTCTATGATGCTTTTGGCTTATGTTTCTAATGTTTTACAGCTCTTCAGTACCATAATGTTTGCACAATCTCCAGTGCAACAGTCTTGCCATATTGTTATGCCTTTCAGTATACAATCCTTCTGCCATTAGTATATCACAACCAGCTACAAGATGTTTGACTGTTTCCAGTTCTGTTTTACAAAACCTACATTTTTCCATTTCCCCCACATGTTCAATGGACTTTGTAAACCAACATATGCGTAGTCCACTATCTTGGGCCGCCAATATTAACCTTTCATCTTTTGTTTTAAATTGACTGCTCCATAACCATTCCTGTATTCAATCCTGATCAACATAAGGTTGTTCCAAGACTTTCCTATACTTGCAGCTATATTTATGCATTTTCCACATTTCTTGCCTTCTCATCTGATCCTTAACCTTAGATTCTTTCTTTTGTTTTTTGGCACATTCAGTTGCTGCCTGACTTTTATCGACTTCTGGTTTGATTTCCATTCCTGCTTGACGTTGATATGCTTCTGCTAACTAAGCAGGGAAGTCATGTTAGACTTCTTCTCCGCATGTTTAAGAACTTTCACTATATTTGGGTCTTGTGAAGTCAACAGATATGTGTACAGTCCCACGATTACAGATCTATACCTGTAATCAATTTTGAGGAGGCCCATACCTCCTGCAGAACATGGGATATATAATCTTGGTATGCACTGATTTTATAAATCATTTGATAAGCATCTTTTTTTTCTCAAAAATTTTTTTATTAATTATATGAATAGCAAGACAATTAAAAGATTATACATAACAAGAAGGCATAAATGAACATATAACAATTTATCTAGTGATAACAACCTTCATGAGATTTTGATAAGTTATTTAGAAATAAAACATACACCATATGTACACTATATACAAGTTAGGCAACCTGAGAGAAAAAAAAAAAAAAAATATTTAACATTAACTATTTAATATGTTTAGAACCTTTTCTAACACAACCTTTCTAATAGCTTTTTTTTTGGACTTCCACCTAAGTATCTTTGAGCATCAATAAATTTAAAAGCCATTTTCTGGAAAGTAACCCATTTTAATTTAGAACGATCAATCCAATTTTGTATTATATAAAGTTTTAGTAATGAGCAAATAAAATGATAACATGAATATCAACTTTTGAAAGATGAATCAATGGAATATGTAGAATAGCAAATTCCCGTCAACGTGGATTTTGATATCCCATTTTCTGCAGTCTGACTTTCAAAGATGTCCACAATCTGTGAGAAAAATGACAATACCATAGAATATGAAGGAGGTCTGCTTGGGGATGAGAACAGCATGAACACGAAGGGGACTTATTTGGGTTAAATTTGTTTAATTTGATTGGGGTAAAGTAGGCATCATTATTAATCATTAATTGTGTGCATGCTAATTTTTAAAAGGGATAAATTCCTTAGTGTGTCTAATAGCCAGGACTTTCTGAGATTCTGACAATTGGGAATTATAATTCAACCAAACATTAGATAAAAGACAGTTGTGGTCCATCATTAAAGAATTAATTAATTTATATGAGTTTGAGAGCATTTTATCAGATGATGAAAGTATTTTGATAATCGTGTTAAGGTTTTTCAATTGTGAGTCTATGGGGACCAGAGATACAAATTTGTTTTTAATTATTGCTCTTAGTTGTGTAAGAATTGGTGAGTAATTCCAGTTTACTTTCAATAACTTACACCAGTCAGATAAAGGCAAGTCAAGATATTTCAAAACATCTCCTACTTTTAGATTTTTAATTAAAGGATAGTTTGTTAAGTTCAAAAGTTTATTGTCCAATAATATATTTGGGTTTAGATGAATTGGCTGAACATGGTGCGAGATCTTTTCTAGTTTACACATTTTGAGTAAGGTTTGGAAATCTCTAATCTTTTGTTTAAATACTGTAGATATATTTTTAATAAATAAACTATCCAGAGAGATAAAGGGAATAGCTTCAGGATTTAAATTATTAGAAATGACATAATTATACCATAATTTTATCCATAAAGAGTGATTTGGATAAGAAGTGTTATTGAATTTAGAGATAGTAAGAAGTTTATTGGATGAGACAATCAAATAATAGAGATAGAGATTAGGTAAACCCAAACCTCCCTTATCCTTCGAAAATGCCAATCTAGAATAGGAAATTCTAACAGATTTAGGGAACCATATGAATTTTGCCAAAGCTTTATTTACAGACTCAAAAAATTTTTGAAATTATCTGATCAGATGATGAGAATTGGTAAAGAAATTTAGGCAGAATATTCATTTTAATAATGGCCACCCTTGAAAGAAATGAAAGGTTTAGATGCTTCCATCTGTCCATATCAGACAATATAGAGTTCCATAATTTATTAATATTATTTTGAAAGGAAGAGTTATTATTGTGTTCTAAATTGATTCCTAAATATTTTATATTATAAGTAAACTGAAAATGATCGTCTGGAAACAAAAAGATTTGTGTGCTAAATGATTTAAGGGAAAAATATGAGTTTTGTAGAATTTAAAAGATAGTTGGAAACCAAAGAAAAATAATCAATAGAATTCATTATTTTCTGTAATCAGATAATGGAGTTTGAAAGTAGATTACTAAATCATCCATAAAAGCAGAGAAATGAATATTAGTATTAAGAATTCTAGGGATGTTATGAAAAGTATTTTGAGTAATAAACAATAGCAAAGGTTCTAAGTAAATGTTGAAAAGAAAAGGGGACAATGGACAACCCTGTCTTGTTCCTTTAGTGATCTTTATCGAGCAGAAAATTGACCATTAATGTATAGTCTAGTAAACATATTCTTGTATAAAACTTTTAAAAAAATTATAAAGAATAAGGGAATATTAAAACATAACATAGTTTGAAATAGAAAGTTCCAACATACTCTGTCAAAGGCATTTAATGCATCTATAATCAAAGCATATATAGGGTTTGGATTTTTCTTAATGAGATGAAGTATAGTCTCTAAAGATAGAGTATTATCCCAAGCATGTCTCTGAGACATAAAACCTGATTGATCTGACGAGATAATTGAGGGTAAACTCCGTTTCAATCTGTTAGCCAGAATAGATGACAGAATCTTAATATCCACGTTAATTAAAGAAATGGGTCTATAATTTACTGGGTCAGATTTATCTTTATTATTTTTAGAATTAGAATGGTTTTGGATGTGTTCCAATGAATATCTGAGATATCATTAACTCTTATATGATTGTAAACTTTAAATAGAAAGGGAAGAACTACCAATTTGAAAGTTTTGAAAAATTCTGGAGTAAAACCATCAGGTCCCGGAGATTTACCCAATTTAAGATTATCTATTGAATCCGAGATTTCTTGTACCGATATAGGGGTAGAAAGTAGTTTTTGCTGATTATCATTAAGTTTAGGGAACTGCAAAGAGTCTAATAAGAGTTTTGAGTGATTATCTTTAACAGAATTAGAAGAACCTGAATATAACTCAGTGTAAAGAGAGGTGAAAAGTTGAATAATCTCTTCATCAGTATTATATAATCTGTTATTATAAGATAAAGATGTAATATTTGGATTTCTGAAGTTAACTTTAATAATTCTCGCTAACAATTTAGATGGAACCTGGGCCCACTCTGAATATGAAGCAAGTAGCTTTTGTTCAGCTAAGGAGAGGTTATTTTGGTGAAGCAGAATTAAATCTTTCTGACAATCAAAAATTTGTTTTTCTAAAGTAGCATCATAGTTCAGACTAAGATGATTTTCCAACGAAGAAATTCTTGATTTTAAGAATTCCTCTTTCTTAAAGTATTGTTTTTTGAAAAAAGCAGCTTTACTAATAAATAAACCTCTTAATCTTGCTTTACATGCAGCCCATTGTATGTCATAATGAATGTCTGATGATTCAAGACTATTCACCATTTCATTTAGGATTTCTGAAGCTTGTTTGCAAATATCTTCATTTGACAATAAGTTATTATTTAAGGTCCACTTATTAAACATAGTTTTATTTTTGATATTGGGTTTTATGTTCAATTTTAGTGAAATTCTTGAGTGATCCGAAAAGAATCTGGGTTCTGTAGTAAAGTCCACAATATATTTTGAAATATAATCTGAAATTAGAAAGAAGTCTAATCTGGACCACGAATTATAGCACTTAGAATAATAAGTATATATATCATTCTTGTTTATATTTTTAACAGTGCGGAGGGATCTATTAAATTATATTCTGTCATCAAATCATTTATAGCCAGAGTAGATTGAAGATTATAGGTGACAGTGGAGCGAACGATCAATTACAGGGTTTATAACTGCATTCCAGTCACCACCCACTATAATATGATGATCCTTATAGGATGCAAGAATATTGTAAATTTTAAAATGAACAAATGTTGTGAATTACATGGGCCATATAGATTTAAAATTAATAAGGGTTTGTCCAAACCAGCAATAGAAGCGGTAAATAAGCACCACCTCCCTTCATCATCAAATTTCTCATCAATAATATTCCCAATTAATTTTTGTTTAATGATTATAGCTACACCTCTGGAGTTAGATGAGTCACCTGAAGCTATAATCTATTTGATCCATTTTTTTTTAACTCTTTATTCCAATCAATACGTGAAATATGGGTCTCTTGAATAAAACAAATGTTAGCCTGTGATTTAAAGATCATATGAAATAATAGTGACTTTTTCGCTTTATCTTGAATGCCTCTAACATTCCAAGAATCTAAAATTATATCAACAGGCATATTCTACAAGTATAATCATTATTGATGCTATAAAAGTGAACTCAAGGTGCAAATCCAACACAACATTAAAAAGAAGAAGAAAAAAAATAAAAGAAAAAACAGTCTTTAAGTATTCAAGCAAGTCATCAAATAACATTTGTTGAAAAAAAAAGAAAAAAGTTTTTTTAAGAACCATGAAATGTATAATAATAACCTTTATCCTAACCCTAGTGCCTACCCACCAATCCCCCTGTGATAAAGGAAGAGCAGAAGAACATGAAAAAAACATTGTAATTATAGATAATAATAACCTCAAGTTAGAATACAAATTACTCAAAGGAAGCCTAACATAACATAAAGTCCAAGTAATACTACTAAAAATATATACAAAATTAACTAATTTCAAGACGTCCAACATGCTTAATCCCTACTTCTAATACTAATCTAAAGCTCCTATCCTTAAATTGAAATTTATAGTGATTAAATGTATTTCCTCAAGTATTTCAAGAGAAAGAGAAACAAGTAAATAATAAATAAATCACACTCTGCTTAACTAAAACACTCTATCATAAGAAGTAATACAATTAAAACTGAAAGATATGTAAGATAACATATATAAGTATAACAAAACCAACTGGTAACATTATAATGTAAGTAAATAAGCATAGCATTACTGAACTAAAGATAATAGTCATGCACTATCTACTGAACCTTCTTTAGTACTTTAGTGATAATTTCATTAATCAACATGACCATTAGTATGATAAAAGCACTAATACCTGTAGAATGAGTATTTAGTTATAGTTCAAATAAAGCAAAAAACAACTACCAAGCAACCATATCTCAAAATGAAAAACAATTCAGTCTGGAGATGCATCTATTAACTAGATAATAATAGTACAGGAACTATTCAAAATGAAATATTATAAGCTGTGAATAAAGTATAATTATATTATTAAATAGTAACTTAAACAGCATCATATATATTGGACTGAATGTACAACAATGTGCATACATATAATTTTAAATCTACTTTTTGAATATTTTACTAATGACTCTGTTAGGTTATGTAGCCATACTATTCTTCTAAGCTATAGATGTAACATAGCAAAACAGCATGAAAAGACAAGGCTTTTAAAGTAAACATTTTGGACATCTAATTAAAACAGAAACAAGCAAGCTAAATGCAGTAAATCTAAGGGCTTAAATATATACATGTAGGGCCAGATTCAGTAGATTCAGCTAATCATATTAAAGATAGTTATTTCAAACCTTTCAAATAAGTAAAGGCTTTCTTAAACATAAACTACTAATCATAAATATCACATCCAGCCTCTGAGAAGAGAGAGAGCAGAGAATAGAAAGAACATGAAACTTTCATATGAACAGGTATACTTTGTAACATTTGTCAAATTAAACACTTCAGTATAATATAAAATATTGTATGAAAAAATATTCTGAATAGGAAAATATGTTCATTTCTTTACACATCCTTTAGAATTTAATATATAAAACTAACCTGTTCATTTGTTTCCAGAAACATTTTCACTCTGCTTTATGAAAGTAGCAGCTTGCTTTGAAGTCATGCAGACACACTAAAAGTCACTGAATATATTATGTGACATGAATCTGTTTAAATTTAAAAAGCAACCTTCATTTATGAAGAGAAAACACTTTAAATAATAGCCAGATCTATTAAAAAGTTAGTACTATTGAATACTTGTTGAAAACAAGCAGACTTGTGTATTTGAAACTGTCCTTCTTTCCTCACAAATGATGACATCACCATCCATCTCAGAGAGACTCTAGTGTGCGCATGTTCATGCAGAGCATCAGCTGGAACTCTGAGGGGAAGATTTTCTTGCTAGAATGTTGAGATGGAATGTTTTTCCCTCCAAAAATCATTTAGCTTACACAGAAGGCTGTAACTCCAAAGCTTGTAGTACAATTAACATATTATCTATTTACACAGCAAGCATATGTGAGAGAAAGAGAAAAAAGTAAATACAGGAATTTAAATGCTTCTATTAATCCACACAAATCTAACAAGCATATATCCTGTCACTGCACACTGTCACACCAAATCCATCATGTGTAAATTACATGACAAGTTCTTAAGGTAATATAATTATGTCACACCAGAATTACAAATCATGTAACACAAATACTGTCAGATTAAAGAAAAGAAAAGATCAAACCTTATTGTAGTTCTTTAACAGTAGAATATTAAGATACAGCGTCAGGAAGCTTTTAAATGTTTTAAGAAAAATGTCTTTTGCATCTTTAGGATCTGAACATACAAATCTTTTGTCATTAGCTGTGAAAGACAAGGTATTAGGATATGCCATTCGAAATCTAATCCCTCTTTTATCAAGTCAGCACAATAGGGGCTAGTTTTTGTCTATTTAATTTGATCTGTGCAGGAAGATCTTGGGAAAATGATAGTTTGTGAGACTTCCATATGAATTGTTTCTTTGTATTAGCAGTTTCTAGGATCTGGAAAGTGTCTTGAAAGTTTAGTAACTTAGTATAAATTAACCTTGGTGTGGAAGAATCTTGCTTTGTGCAGTGCTCTGTGTGCTCTCTCTACAATTATAGATTTTGAAGAAGCTTCACAATTTAACAGTGTTTCAAAGATATTTTTAGTCACAGATAACAAGTTTTATTGTCATAAGATTCAGGTAAACCACGAATAATGATGTTATTTCTTGACTCCTGGCTTCCAGATCCAATATTTTAGCTTGTAAATCTGAAACAGTTTTATCTCTAGATTTAAAGTCACTTTCCAATAAGTCTGTTTTAACCTCCAAAGCTAAGATTTTATTTTCAATAGTAACAATACTATTGTTTATTTGCTTTAAAGATTTACTAAAGTCTGCAAACTGTTCTGAAAAGTTTTGTATAGCACTTTGGATTGGTTTTAATGCTATTTTTAGTTCTTCTAAAAGGAAATTTGAGCCATTTAAATCTTTATTACTTACATTAAAAGTTTCTGTAGGTTGTCTAGATGATTTCAGTCTTTTTGAACCTGAATCTTTTTCAGGAGAGAGCATTGAAGTATATTTGGCCTTTGTAGGCTGAGTCTCCATGGAGTCAGATTTTATAGCCATGCCCAGAAATGGAATGCAGTTAACAGGATACCAGGAACCAGGAACAGACTGGAGCAGTAGGAGTCCCAGCAGCAGAGAAACCAAGAATGTTCTGAGGTAAAATAAATCCCAGGATAATAATTCCAGAAGAAAAAATAATCCAAATGCGTAGAAAAAGATTTATAAAATCTTTTAGTATAAAAATTTGAGGAAAAAGGTTGATGTAAAGTTGTAAAAAAAACCCAAAAGTTAAATAGCTGTAAGGAGCTCAGAGAGTAAGGACTAGACTAGTCGGCGGCCATCTTGGAATCCATTTGATAAGCATCTTTCTTGTTTTCCTGTCTAACCTGTCCAACACATTTTGGGGCCAATCAATCACTCCAAAGCTCTAAGTTAAGACAGCTTGGACTTTATTCCTAGAAGTCAGTACTGTTTTAGTATTAATTTAAACTTTCTAAAATATCTCTTACTGAGTTTTATTCTCATTTGTTCATGTTTTATTGTTGATCATTCATCAGTTCTGAAATATTTATACAGTCCCTCTTGCTCAAGTTCTTTTATATCACATTCCTGTCCCAAACTGATGGTTACGTGATGTTGCAGCTCCCTTGCTTCAAAGGTTGCTTTTGTACATTTATCAAGAGCAAATGACATTCTTAAACATCTGAAAAGGTTTTAACCACTTGCAGCTGTGCTTTCAGTTCCTCATCTGATGAACTATACAGTTTTAAATCATCCACAAAAAGAAGAGGAGAGGTCTTTACACTTTCTTGTTTTCTAGGAGCTAAATTATAGCCATGGCCTAATGTGTTAAGTAGACAGCTTAATGGATTAAGGGAAAGGCAGAACAGCAGTGGCGACAGTGAGTCACCCTGAAATATCCACTTTGAATGTTTATCCCTGGAATAATAGTTTGTCCTTTACTATGCTGTAATTGCAAAGTAGTTTGCCACTGTTTCATAGTCACTGTAATGTAATCAATCAGTGCAGGATGTATCTTATACATTTTAAATCATTCTTTTATCCATGAATGTGGGATAATGTCAAATACTTTTTTGTAGTCAATTCAGGCCATACTTAGATTATTCACCTTTTTACAGTTCTCCGTTATGACTTTATGACAACAAATGATCCTTTGTTCCATATGGCTTCCTTTTATCACCCTTTTATTCTATTGCCATGATAGAGTTTTTTTCTAAATGACTTATAAACTCTGTCACCATCAATTACGGTGCATAGTTTATGCGTTGTTGGAAGGCAAGTTATTGGTCTATAATTTTTGGATAACTTGGAGGTACACACTTAAGTAGGAGCATTGTTTTTCCTGTTGTTAACCAGGCTGGTGTCTGTTTGGGGTGTGCATATAAATAGTTCTTGCTCATGGCTAAATCTTCATAAAAGATGTTAATACTTTTAGCCAGATGTTAGGTACTGCATCTGGGCCTGGGGTTTTCTAATTGGAGGTTTTTCTTAACTTTATTTCAATCTTTCTGGCTGTTACCACATCCCATTTCATATCCTGTACATTTGAACTTTTTATTCTCTCTTTTTCACTTCTTCTATTCATTTAGCATCTTTGTTATGTTATGTTACGTTATGTTCGCACTTTTAATTTCTCCAAGTCTTTTGGGTTTCTAATACCATTACGGGAATGGACCCCATTCCTAAGTCAAAGTACGATTAAAGTTCATGAAATTAGTATTGTTTCACTCTTTGATGTTAGCCAAAACTGCTCTTCACAGCACCAACAATGTGCTCAGTAATGACTCCTTCTGCAATTCGTACAGTGTTACATGAATTGGTAACATCTAAATACGATTGTAAATTCTTTTTTATAAGACCAGTTGCTCCTAGTACAATTGGAACTGTCTGGGTATCTTTCTTCCACATGGCTCTCATTTCTGCCTGAAGATCAAGATATTTTATGACTTTGTGTCTCTCTGTACACAAGAAACTGTAGTCACTGGATGTGGTGATTTCAATGATCAATGCTACTTTTGTCTTCTTTTCTTGGACCATTATATCTAGTTTTCTAGCATCTCTCTTTTGAACTGTTGGTATTGGGTGATCCCATGTGATATAAACTTCATTTTCTATGATTCTTTGTGGCTCATGTTTCCAGTGTTTTTCAGCCACTTAGATCCCATAATGATTGCACAATCTCCAGTGTAACAGTCTCGCCACTTTATTATGCCTTTCAGTATACAGTCCCTCTCCCATTAATGCATTGCAACCAACAACAAGGTGTGTGACTGTTTCCAATTCGGTTTTAAAAAAACCTACGTATGTCTATTTCTCCCACATGTTCAATGGACTTTGTAAACCAGTGTGTACGTAGCCCACTGTCTTAGGCTGCCAATATTAACCTTTCATTTCTTGATGTGAATTCACCTCTCCTTAACCATTCCTGTGTTTGTTTTTGATCAACATGAGGCTTTTCCAGAAGTTTTCTATACTTGCAACTATATTATGTGTTTTCCACATTTCTTGCCTTCTCATCTAGTCCTTCACCTTATATTCTTTCTTTTGTTTTTTAGCACATTCAGTTGCTGCCTGGTTTTTATCCACTTCTGGTTTGATTTCCATTCCTGCTTGACGTCAATATGCTTCTGTTAAATTAAGCAGAGATGTCATTTTAGATTTATTCTCCTCATGTTTCAAAACTTTCACTACATTTGGATCTTGTGAGGTTAGTAGGTATGTGTGGAATCCCACAATTGCAGATCTATACATTTAATAAATTTCAAGGAGGCCCATCCCGCCTTCAGAACAGGGAATATATAATCTTGGTATACACTGATTTTTATAAATCATTTGGTGAGCATGAAGCACCCTTCTTGTTTTAATATCCAGTCGAGCCAACACTTTTTGGGGCCAGTCAATCACTCCTAAACCATAACTTAGGACAGGAAAAGCAAATTGATTTATAGCTTGGATCTTGTTCCTAGATGTTAATGTTGTTTTCAGGATTAATTTAAGTCTTCTAAAGTACTCTGTACTGAGTTTTATTCGCATTTGTTCATGTTTTATTGCTGATCCTTTATCAGTTCCCAAGTATTTATACACTCCCTCTTGCTCAAGTTCTTTTATATCACATTCTTGTCCCAAACTGATGTTTTCCCGGTGCTGCAGTTTTCCTTTTTTAAATGTTGCTTTTGCTCATTTATCAAGACCAAATGACATTCCAATATCATCTAAAAAAGTTTTGACAACCTGCAGCTGTGCTTTCAGTTAATCATCTGATAAGCTATACAGTTTTAAATCATCGACAAAGAAAAGATGAGAAGTCATTAGGCTTTATTGTTTTCTAGGAGCCAGATTGTAGCCATGGCCTAAGCTAAGTAAACAGCTTAATGGATTAATGGCAAGGCAGAATAGCAACGTTGACAAAGAGTCACCCTGGAATATCCCCCTTTGGATTTTTATCCATGGGATAATAATCTGTCCTTTATCTTGGCTTAATTGCAAAGTGGTCTGCCACTGTTTCATGGTTATTGTAATGTAGTCAATCAGTGTAGGGTGTATCTTATACATTTTTAAGCACTCTTTTATCCGTGAATGTGGGATACTATCAAATGCTTTTTTGTAGTCAATCCATGCCATACTTAGATTCTTCTGCTTCTTACAGTTCTCCGCTATAACTTTGTTTAACAACAAATGATGCTTTGTTCCATATGAATTTCTTTTATTGCCCTTTTGTTCTACTGCCATAATTGAGTTTTCTTCTAAATTACTATAAACTCTGCCGGCTTCAATTACCGTGTATAGTTTATACGTCATTGGAAGACAAGTTATTGGTCTATAATTTTTAGGGTAGCTTGCAGGTTCACTCTTAAGTAAGAACATTGTTTTTCCTGTTGTTAACCAGTGTGGTGTATATTCGAGGTGTGCATATAAATAGTTCTTACTCATGGCTAAATCCTTGTGCAAATAAGTTAACGCTTTAAGCCAAAAGTCAGGTACTGCATCTGGGCCTGTGGTTTCTAGTTAGAGGCTTTTCTCAACTTTGTTTTAATCTCTCTGGCTGTTATTTCATCCCATTTCATATCCTGTACTTTTAAATTTCTTATTCTTTCTTTTACTTCTTCTATCCATTTAGCATCTTTGTTATGTTCCACAGGATCTTCATAGATACTTCTCCAAAATGTATCTACTTCCTCTTTTTTTGGCGGTCTTTCAGTTCCTTTTACCTTATTTCCCAATTCTCTATAAATCTTTTTTGGGTCATCAATAAATTGCTTATTTTGTCCTTTTCCCTTATATTTATCTTCGTATCTTCTAAGTCTTTCCACCTGTTTTGAAATTTTTAGTTAGTTATCCTCCAGTAGTGCATAATAGAACCTGGTCTGTTCTAATACTGTGCATTGCTTTTATCACATCTATCTTTCTTAGTATTTTGTTGATCTATTCTCTCTTCTATAATCTTCTAACAATGACACTTCTTGTCTTAGCTGCTTTATAGTTTTCTCTGTTCGATATTTCCATGATGGTATTCACTTTCACCCCCTCTTTCCCCTCACTACCCTGTATTCCTGCGCTAGAACCTTATCAGTTATTAATTTAGCAGCACAGTAATATATTCTCTTTACTTCTGTTATATCGCATGGGTCTCTATGGACAGTCCTTATTACTGTGTTCATTTGTTTTATCAAGCTTCTGACTTTTGGGGTTTTATTAACCATTTGCAGTCTATTTCATTGATCTTGATATATCTGTCTTTGTCTATTAAATCAAGCAACTCTTCTCTTAACTCATTTTCTTCCATACTGAGGGCACATCCCTTGTTTTCCATTTCCTGCAGGCATTCTATAGAAAGCTCTATAGCATCTTCCTGTGGCACATTAATTTCAATTTCATCCTGTGTCATCTGTTGTTCTGTCATATGGGAACTCACTGGCCTATCACTCCTCAACATTGACTGCATCAGAGTTTCCACTGTTTCCTGTTCCTTTCCTTGCTGTCTAGCTTCAAATGAACGTTTATACTGGTTTCCTGTAGAAGACTCCAAAATATCTTGATATGGCACCTGACCAACTGCTTCCTGTTCCACTGGTTTCCCCTTAATTTGGATATCCATTGCCCTATCCTGTTGTGGTGGTTTCTGTACTCGATTTACTACACTGAATCCTTCTCTTTGCAGCAGTTTCATAACCTCAGTTTCTGTGTCTTTGACGTCTCCATTACTATTCTCTTTTTCTTCTTTTCCTCTGAGTCTTCTAATTTTTTGTATTGTAAAGTTTTCCATGTCCAGATTCCTTTCCCTATATTTTTCTTCAAATATCTTTGGTGCTACTCTTTTTGTATTGGTTAGTTTTGCTTTCTCCTTTGCATAAATATTACACAATATTAAATCTCTTTTCCTTTCCCCTGTCCATATTTCTTCTTCACATGTCTCCTGATCTTCTTGCTTTTCCTTATTTTTGGGACTCACTCCATCATGTTGTGTTGTAGTCTGTTTTAGACCTTCTACTTTAAATCCTTCACTTCGCAGGAACTCCATAACTTAACTTCTGCTTTACTAATTGTCTTTTCAACATTATATCTTTGTGCTATTAATCTTTTTATTGTGAAATTTTCCATATCTAGATGCCTTTGTCTGTGTTTCTCTTCGAATATCTTTGAGACTGCCTTCTCTATATTAGTTAACTTGGCTTTCTACTTTACATAAATATTGCACCATATCATATCTCTTTCCCATGTCCATATTTTCTTATTATATTTTTCAAATATCTCTCAGATTTGTTCTTTATATTTTCTTACTTCCTCAGATGCTTCTTTTTCCAAAGAGATCAAACTTTCTTAACCTATATACTGTTTTTCAAAAATCTGTTGCATTAATGAATGCAAATTTGTATTTGAAGCTTCTGCCAGCTTTTCCCGCAGAAGCATTTGTCTTTCCTCTAATTTCTGTCTTAATTGTTATGTATATCTTGTGTCTGAAAATTCTGGGCTTCTTATATAATAGTAACAATGCATAATTTCTTTATTATCCTCAATAGTCCACTCTATCATCTTTATGGCCCTTCTTTGGCCAATCAATTTTTGTTGTTTTTGTTGACTGCTACTTCCTTCTACAACAGGGTGACATCCTCCTCCTTAGCCTGGCCTGGCCCCATTGTAGGAATGTTTCCATATTTTGAGGATTCTACACTGTCATTTTTTCCAGTCCTGGCACCAGTGTGTCTACCAGGATTGGGCACTTTTTTATCCTGGGTCTTATGCGCCCAGCTATCTTTTTTTTATTTTTGATTTACTTCTGTCCATGATATATGCGATATAAATACAGTCTATATATCAGTGTCACCTTAGAGAGATTTTGTGAAAAACAGGGTCCACCTCGCGAAGGTACTCACCAAGACTTGAGGATGAATTCAATTTCAGCACTACTACTCTCCTTTGCTTACTGACTTTTCATCTCTCCATCAGGGCCCCCACCCCACCCCTTTCTCCTTTGTAGGTTGTCTGATGATTCTCTACAACTCTTTGATTAACACCAACCATTCTCAGAAGTAGCAGTTGTCTCTACACTCCCTGTATGCCTGAATAAGGTAAATTTTCACTTCCATGGATGTTGTTGATATATTTCTGCTGTACTCTTTCTAATTTACTAATACTTCTTTTCTTATAAGGTTTCCATATTATTATTCTATACAGATGTTTGGGTATAATGTAATTTACAAACAATGATTTAATTATTTTTGTTTTCCTCGACTTTATACATATTTCTATGGATTCTATTGTTTTATAACTATCATTAATCAATTTGTTGATATGATTAGGCAAACTGGATATACTCATATACCAATATACCAGGATCTTTACTCAGATGTACAGTTTCAATCATTGTGTGCTGTATTAAATATTCAGCCTCTAATGTAAATCTCCCAAAACTCTTTTGCATAATTTTTAATGTATTTATCAGCATATTATTACTCTTGTGCCCAAATGGTCGATTTAGTCAAGTTCTTTTTCAGACATGCTCTATCTGTAACACATGTAATCAACTTACCCATTTTCAATCCTCTTCTTACAGATTGTAAATGCCTTAGATGAAAAAGAGCTGAAAGATACAGCCTAAGCAGAATGGCCCTGGGATAGAGTCTTGTGGGACACCGTAACTGTAAACTAGAGTTTCACCTGTCCAATTACTGTTATGATACTTCCCATGCCCTATTTGAAAATCATGCAGATATCCATCTTGTAAAGATTATATCAATACTTACTTGTTCCAATTTATTGATCAGTGTTTTGTATATGACCCGATCAATTGCTGAAGTTTGGCTTATATAAATTATATCACAGCATAATTTTTCATTCATAGCTGTTATTATATTATTATAAAACATCATGTTAAAGTTTTATAGACATATTTTTAACATATGCATGCTGAAATATGGTTTAAAGTCCCAACCTTTCCAAATTTAACAATAATTTATCAAAAATAAACGGTTCTATTATTTTTCTACAACAATAAACACAGGGGTCTATAGGACTCTGGATTTGTCCTATTCCCCTTTTTCTTAAAGATAGATTTAAAAAAAAGTGTATGTCTTTAATCCGTAGAGAATAACAGATATAAAAGTACTATAAGTTCATGCTGAAATGCTCACAGGTCATTATTACTGATTCTATCTCCTCCCTGCTTTGTTTGGGTCCAGTTTACATAGTTCTTTCTCAAAATAATCTAATTTAATGTCAGTATTTAAAGTTACCTGGATGTTACTAGAGCAATTTACCAGCCCATCTGTGGAGACAAATTGTGGAGATTTTGTAAATATCTTTATAATCTGTTGTGCCTGAGAATAATTTTAAGAATCTACACACAGTTTATCAATTTGTATTCCTTTACTCCTACCATATCTAATGCATGTATGAAATAGATTCATATTATGCTCAGTATCTTTATATAAATTTTCTTAACTCCAATTAGTTTTATTTCCATATAGTCTGTTATTAATCTGCTGTGCACTGGTGTAGATTTCAAGTTTGGCAGAATTATGTAGCAGTAATTTAATCTTTATAATACCATGATCACTGCGTCTCAACAGTGGTAAACTTGACATGCAGTAACTGCCATTTTCTTAGGAACACAAACAATATCCAAGATATTCTATTGCGTGGTAGTTTTTGTCACAATATACAGCAGTTGTTGTTACTAAATATGCATTTTAAATAAACTAGTAAACAATCAGTCCATTACTCATTGATATTCAAAACTGTGTGTCATTATCCATTTAAATAAAGCTGGGAAGTAAGGTCTGTAACTTCATGACAACATCAACTTGTACATTAAAATTGGAGACTGCAATTCACGTCTTAAATCTTTATGTGATTAAGTCTGAGCTATGTAATCATAATATGACAAAGAAAACAGTTGTTGATACTAAATGTTGAATGGATCTTTGACGAAATGCAGAAATATGGTAAGAAAGAAGACTGTGGAAGAGGCAAAGAGATTAGAAAGACCTAACATAGTGTACATGTAAACCATGGTATACAATAAAATTGCAAAAAAAAAAAAGAAATTAGGGAAAAAAGAACAAAGAAAAAGAGAAAAGAAAAACATAATGTCAAGAGTATTGGGTTCACATTGATTTCCCTATTAAAGGTGTTAAAAACATTTGCACATTATAAATTGTAGATCAATGTGTATGTATCTACCTTTAAGAATTTGATTTAAACTGTGTTGAAGGAATATTTAACTGAACTGGCAGTTATTCTGCTCTTCAGTAACTTGAACTGAAGCTAGTGTTTGCTGAATTTTGTTATTTGCTAGTAATTACAGGTGTGTGGGTAGCCACATTCTTTTATTTCCTGTCCTTGCCTATTTAAGTGGTGCATTGTGAAATATTTTCTGCTTAAAAACCACAGCTTTGGCTGAATAAGAACTTGGTTATATTCAACTGGACGTATAAGAGAATTTAAGTACCTTTATCTGCACTTTTTAAAAAAAAAAAAATACAGTATTTAATTTGATTGAAACTGTGTTGAAGGAATATTTAACTGAACTGGCAGTTATTCTGCTCTTCACTTATTCCCACCCACCCTCCCTGTTTTTGTTTTGGTGTTAATCTTAGTGGCCTTGAAACTGCCCGCCCCTCAGCCTGCCTCTGGGCTCATCTCATTTGTTCACTCAACTGAGTGCAGTGAGATCATATTCTGATTTCAGGCACTCCTACTGTGTACAAAGAGAGCATCTGGGAAACAGACAAAAAAAATTAAGCTTATTTCCTGCCTTTCCTGTTAAGTGGTATAGACTATTTGTAGGCTTCTGAGCCCTCAAGCCCTTCTGTGTTTGAGGGAAGCCTTCTAGCTTGTTTTTTTCTTATAACTAGCCAGTTTTCTAGTTTCAGCACTCAAATCTGTTTCTTTGATCTCAGCACTTGTTCAGATTAAAAAAAAAAAAAAAAAAAAAATTTCATCTGCTTTTACTGTACTTGTGTTTCTACCTACTTCATTTTACTTTTGCATCATCTTAAAAATACTCAATTGTATTTATTACTGCTTGGTGTAACTCATTCTAAGCCTTTTGGTTTAAACACTTGGGCTTCGGACCAGTTGTTTTGCACTGAGAGGGTTTGTGGTCTGCACTGTTGTGGCAGAACAGGTAGCTTACATCCTTCTAGGTTGGGAACTGCTGATTGAGGGCTCAGTGTCTGTTATTCTAAAAGTGTATTAATTCTGGTTTAAGCACTTGGGCTTTCAGGCCAGTTATTTTACATTAAGAGGGTTTGTGGTCTGCACTCTTGTGGGAGGAGAGGCTGGACTCTGCCCTTCTGAGCTGGGAATTTCTGGTTAAAGGCTTATAGTGCATGCATATCTGAACTGCTTCTTACTGAAGTTGGTGCGCCTTGTTTGCTGTGGCATAGACTGGATTCGGGCCTGCTGGATCTAGCTTTGTTTGTGTAACTTGAGCACTAATCCAGACATTCTCTAAAGTATTCAATTGTATTTATTACTGCTTGGTTGTAACTTGATTAAAGTGTAGCTATCATTCTAAGTCTTTTGGATTAAGCACTTGGGCTTCAGACCAGTTGTTTTACATTAGGAAGGTTTGTGGCAAGCACTGTGGTGGCAGGACAGGTAGCTTTCATCCTACTAAGTTGGGAACTGCTGATTGAGAGCCCAGTGTCCAAGTGTATTAGTTCTGGTTTAGGCACTTGGGCTTCAGGCCAGTTATTTTACATTAAGAAGGTTCGTGGTCTGCACTCTTGTGGGAGAAGAGGCTGGACTCTGCCCTTCTGAGCTGGGAATTTCTGGTTAAAGGTTTATAGTGCCTGAATATTTGAACTGTATCTTACTGAAATTGGTACACCTTGTTTGCTCTAGCATAGACTAGATCCAGGCCTGCTGAATCTAGCTTTGTTTATATGCTTGTTGTTTGTTTGCTTGTTATTTCCCTGGAAGCTAATTCCACCTAATACGCGGCTTCTCAGCGCTTCTGTGGATCACTAGTGATATCCGCATTGCTTACTGTACTTATTTCCTTGTTTCACTTGAAAGAAAGTTACTGTTTGTCATTTTGCATTTAGTTACTTGTAACACATTGCACTCAAGTTACCTGGCACTTGCTCACTAAAGCAATTATATAAGTCAGCACTAAAATTAAAAGCACTACACCCTCACTCCCCACTGGCCCTTGTTTTCAATTATTAAGGAATTCCCAATATTATTCTAGCATGTCCAAAGGTCAGTTGTCAATCTCCTCTCCGGTCCAGCTGGTGAATCTGGGAATCTTGAGGCAATGTTATAACTGCCTCATGTACACAGACAACCCTCTCCTCCTCCCACATAACACAAATACTTGCAAGAGATGCAGCTATTTAGCCAAACTGGAGGCTGAGCTCTCTCAACTCAGGACTGGCAAGACCAGACAGGAGGAGAAGGCAACTACACACACCACAAAACCAGCCTCACATAATGCTACCACACCACTGAATCAAACACATAAACACACAAAGACATACTCGGAGGCTCTGAGTAAAATTTACCTAAACAGCAGAGGCCTCCAAAGCAGACACCCAAACAACTGCTACCTCAAGACACCCCACAAGCAACACATAAACCACAAAAGCAGTGTGCAAAGCAGTCACAGCCCTTAAGGCCAAATACAACACCAAACATACTTGTCATAGGTGACTCCATAGTCAGACACACTGACGTCCCACTCACCAGGCTGAACAAGGAGAGGGTCACAGTAAGCTGCCTATCGGGCGCTAGAATCCGCCACATAACACAAGCACTCGGGTCACTCCACGGCAAGTACAAATATGACACAGACATTGTCCAGGCTGGTGTGAACGACCTGAGACATACCTCCCTGGACTACATGAAAAGAGACATAGAGGAGCTCTCTGATTATGTAGCCCAGGCAGGTATGACCCTGACCCTGAGCAGTAACCTTCCTTCACCAAGAATGATGCCACAATATAGAGACAAGATGATCAGCTTTAACAATTGGCTTAATGTCTGGTGTCATTCAAAGGGGATCCAGTGTCTGTCTGCCTGGGATGACATGCTTGACAAGCCACGCTGTCAAGGGACGGCTTGCACCTGTCACCCTGGGATTCGGATATTGGCTAAGGCTCTTGCCACCCCCATAGTGCCTTTTTTAGGCAAGGCTCAAATTCTAAACCTACCACCCTAGAAAACAAAAATGGGAAGAAACTGAGGGTAATGCTGCTCAATGCCAGAAGTCTAAATCTCAAAATGCACGCACTCGAGGCCCTTCTCAGTATGGAGAACATCGATGTCTGTGCTGTAACTGAAACCTGGTTCAAGGCTCCTGAGAGCACCCCGGCACTATTAGGTTTTACCTCATATCATGCGTTCCGGCCCCAAAACCCGGACCACACCACAAAAGGAGGGGGTGTATCCATATTCATAAAGGATACCCACACCTCCAGGCTGGTGGCAACTCACGAAGCTTCGGAAACCATCCAGGTGCAACTAACCATAGGCAAAGCTGCTCTACAAATTGTAGCATGCTACAGGCCGCCCTCTCAAACTCAGGAACCCCACACAGCCTTCCTGAAGACACTGGAGGGTATAAATGTATCTCCAAACACCATCATATTGGGTGACTTCAACTATCCGAATATAGACTGGGAACATTACTCAAGCCCTAACTTTCTAGCCCAACGGTTCCTGGAGTTCATAAATTCAAATGCCATGGAACAGCTAGTCACTGTTCCCACGAGAAGAAAATATACTAGATCTCATTATCACAAACATGGGGACAAAATGCTCCACACCGGAAGTATATCCCTCATTGGTGAGATCTGATCATAAACTAATCTCACTGGAAATCCACATCCCGCCCCCACCCCAAACAAAAGACCACAGTGAAGAACTTCTCTAAAGCAAACTTCACACTACTCAAGACTGGTGTGGTATCCTTCAAGGCCCCTGAGCCAGTGGAAACCACAACCCAAGCTGCGGAAGCCCTTACAAATGCCTTCTATGAACACCTCCAGGACTGCATGGATCAGGCAATCCCAAATAAAACCAAGACTCTTTCCACAAACGGCAAACGTCCAGTCTGGTGGACCCCAGCCATTAACAAACTTTACAATAAGAGGAGAAAGCTATTACATGATAGAACAAAATCCATAAAAGGGAAGTCACCCCTGATCATTATTAGTAAAAAATACGAGCACTCATAAAATCAACTAAGGCCAATTTTGAGAGAAAAATTGCCATGGATTCAAAGGACAATCATAAGGCCTTTTTCAGCTATGTTAGGAACCTGGGTGGAAACTCCCAGATATGCTCAGAATTAGTCCAAAATGATACAAAATCACTGAACCCACAGACATTGCCAACATACTGGCAAACAGGTTCAGTGCAAACTTCACCCCTCTCCCCTAAAGGAGAGATAACTATCCCAGCGGAGTGTAGCCTCCCAGACATCTCAAATGCGCAGGTGAAAGCTGCTCTCTCTAAAGCTAAAAACACAGCATCAATGGGACCGGATGGTGTCCCCGGCTGTGTGCTACATGAGCTAAATGAGGAATTAAACCCGCACATAAGGCAGCTGTTTAATCTCAGCCTTACGACAGGATACGTGCCCAAGGAGAGGCGTACGGCAACTGTGGTCCCACTCCACAAAGGCGGTGCCTCTACGGACCCTGGTAATTACCGCCCCATAAGCTTAACAAGTCTAATCTGCAAAGCTATGGAGAGGATCATAATGGAGCTCATAAACAAAGATATAGGGGACTTGCAGACATTGGACCCGACCCAGTTTGGCTTCGTCAAGGGAAGATCATGCCTTTTGAACTTGGTCGACTTCTTCGAAACAGTCACCAAGGCCATTGATGAGGGAAAGGCAGTCCATACAGCCTACCTTGACCTTGCAAGGCTTTCGACACAATACCCCACTCGGGTATTGTAGAAAAACATACCAGCTTAAATGTAAACCCATATGTCACAAGATGGGTTGCAAACTGGCTTAAGGACAGAACCCACAGGGTTAGAGTTGCTGGTGCTATGTCAGACTCCAAGCCGGTCACAAGTGGTGTCCCACAGGGCTCGGTCCTTGGCCCCCTATTGTTCGGCATCTACTTCTCAGAAGTACAGGCCAACATGGGAGGACTTTGGCTGACAAAGTTTGCAGACGACTGCAAACTGGGCGCCATAGTGGAAAGTGCATCGGACACGGATATCCTTCAGAAGGGATTCACGGAAACAGATAGCTTGTGCCAGAGCCATGGCCTGAAGTTAAACGCCAAAAAATGTATAGTCATACCCTTCGGGAAAAACAAGGTAACCCCAAGCTACCATATAGGTGGCAATCCACTAAGCACAGAAGAGGTTATCAGGGACCTGGGGACCCAGGTTGACAGTGGCCTTTCTTTTGACACTCACGTTGCTAAAGTGGTTAGGAAGACCTTCTACATTGCCCACCTGATCATGAAGGGATTCACATCCAGATCTAGTAAGGTCATTGTTTCCCTGTACTCTTCACTTATCAGACCAATGATCGAGTACAATGCCCCATTCGGGATGTATCTCACCCAACATCTGCAGCAATTGGAGAGACCCCAAAAGTTCCTCACCAAAAGGATAAAGAGACTCCAAAATCTGTCATATGCTGCCAGATTGAAGAAACTCCAGCTCTATTCAGTCGCATACCGTCTGCTCAGAGGTGACATGTGCCTGACATACAAGGCCATGTCCAACCTGGGAATTAATGGACATGCTCCACCTCAAAAAATCCAAATCCACCAAAACCACTAGAGCAAGTGACTTAAACCTTAGCACGGATATAAATAGGAAGTGCTGGAGGGATAGATTTATCACTCAGAGACTCCCTATGCTGTGGAATAAAATCCCGGTCCATGTGAGGCAGAGCACCTCGCTGGCTCTGTTCAAGAGAAATCTTGACCTGTGGATGGGAGATCGTAGGTTTACCCCGGGAATCATCTCTGTGTCACTGCTGGACAGAGGCACAACAAACTAACGGGCACAGTATTTTTTCATATAAGGGGTGGCGTAAGCCACAAAAATTTGGGCTAGGCTTATAAATGCCTTAGGGCAGATAGCCTAGTATAAACCTATGAACCTATGAAGAAGCTATCCAAGGGCATACACAAGTGTATAAATACTGAGCATGTGCAAGTCTGACTGCCATTTTATACTAAGCTGTTGAGATGTGAGCATGTATGTATGTAAGGTCTGTCTGTTAGCTAGTTTCTTTATATTTTATGATGCTGCTATCTATCTTGATGTGTTTCCATGTATTAAGGCATCTAAACGAACTACCCCACCTGCTTGTCATCTATGTTAGAGTGGCACGAGCGACATAAATTAAATCACCTTGTATAGAGAAATAAACTGTATTACTGCCATCATTATAACCTGATTACTATCCTAATATTCATTGCATTCTCATGTGTTTGTGTGTGTGTGTGTGAGTATGTGTGTATGTGGAAATCTATCTAGATATCATACATGAGTATGTATGTGGAAATCTATCTACATATCAAAAACGCGCACACACACACACACACACACACACACACACACACACACACACATACATATAGAGAGAGCTTTCCTTCACTGTATTGTGAAAGTAAATAATAAAAGGAACTGTAGTAAATATACAGTAGGCCAAATACCGTGTGTGTGTGTGTGTGTGTGTGTGTGTGTGTGTGTGTGTGTGTGTGTGTGTGTGTGTGTGTGTGTGTTTGGTTAGGTGTGCAGTGCCATTCAGTTAGAACTGATTCATGGTGGCCCATTGCATGTATCTGAACCATCCATGCAGTGTTTATGTTGAAGATTCAGGACTAGATTGCCAAGTCTTCCTGTGGCCCAAATGAGTCAGAACTGACTGGCAGGGTGGATAGATGAGAATGAGCTCACATGTCAGTTTCCTCATCCTGGGACAGGAAAGGACTATTAACTGTTTTGGTAGCAATGCTTCTTACAGGATGGATGGTGTAGCATCAAGAAAGAGGCTGACAGTGTTCTCTTGTATGTGAACTGACATACATGTTGTATTCCAGTACTATGGTATGATTGTTGGAATCACACGTATATATCAGCCCATCATTGTAGACACTTGATACTTCTGTCTTACTGACAAGGCAACAGTGAAAATGTTCAGTGAATTAATAAGAGTGATGCTAATATAGAACTGCTTAGTTTTTCCCAAACTTGGAGACAGCTCCCTCTCAGAAGTATGAAACCTCATCTACAAGTTCCAACATATTGAAAATAACTTTAGCTGAAACAAAAAACTCATTGCTAACCTGTTATACCTTTAAAGTATTTTTTTCACCCCTCATGCCCACCCAATGGCAAAACAAGTTGTCTGAAATGTAATTTTAAATAAATATGCCAAACAGAGAGCTACAGTTATAAAAGTATGTGTGTACGACATGGCCTTTCTTCACTCAGCAAATCTACAGTTGTGGATTTTGGGCATTTACTAAAAAAGATCCAGACCACATGTCCTAAGAAAGCTAAACTAGGTTCTTTTGAGCAGAAAGACCAATTGCTAAGATCAGGTGTTGAAATCAAACTTCTTACAGCAACCAGGATTTACCAAAGCACACACCTATAAATAATGGTCAAAGTAAGTATGTAATAAGACATGAAGAGATGTGAATTAGGTAGGCATTATCACACTCCAAGGTATATTTTGAGATATGAGCTTATATGGTTATTGCCTTAAAAGTTATTGGGACTCTGGTAATTTCTGCACAATGTACATCCATGAATAATTTACTGCAAATATAAAATGAGCAGATTTTATACAAAAGTATGAAGTTTTCTCTCTAGTAAATACACACACACACACACATATATATATATATATATATATATATATATATATATATATATATATATATAAAACTTTGATACTCATATTAACACCACAATAAAATCAGTTAACCAAAAACTTGGCTCCTTCTATAGAATTAAACCTTTCTTTACACCCATAGCAAGAACTTCTATTGCCCACACCCACCTCATCTCAACACTCTTTTATGCATCCCCTATATATACTAATCTATCAAAAAGCAACCTCAACAAGCTGTCAATCGCCTACAACAACATTGCCAGATTTGCTACAGGCTCTCCTGTTAGATCCCACCTATGCCAAATTCTGAAACAACTGGGTTGGCTGGAACTACAGAACCATAGTCTACTTCACCAACTAACTATTACCCATAAAACCCTGTATCATCCAAGTAACACACCAATTCTCAAAAGTCTAATCTGCCCATATAAAAATCTTACAAACCTACGCTCTGCAAACAAACTACTCATCTCTACTCAAAAATCTAACAATAAAGCAGGAGAATCCCTCTTCACTAACACTGTAGGCAAAAGCTGGAACCTACTTCCTGGTGAACTTACATCTCTTTCTTCAACTTCACCATTTAAAAAGAAACTCAAATTATACCTTACAACTCACTGGCTATGTCCCTGTACTAACCCTGACTAATGTATCTCCCACTGTTAGTCTTGCCCAACATCTTCTTTTTATTACATCTCTCTTTCTGCAACTTTAAGTCTACTACCATTTAGGCTGACTTACTGTAACTACGAACAACTGAATTGGCCATCCAACTGTCTTATCAACAACTTACTACCCTACACCTAATTCTTCCAATCCCATTTTTAACTACTTTGTTCTCTTATTCCTGCTCATCGCTTTGCTCTGTGTGTCTACTACATACTTCTAAAGCCTTCTCCCTCTTCTCATAGCACAAAAAAAAAAAAATGTTTTATATGTTTTTGTTACCTTGGAACACATGTTATCATCTCACAAGATTCTTGTAATTAATGTTTAATGTACTGTTTGTGTAAGTCTTCTATGTGGAGCTTTTCTCCCCGGGCCTCTACTGAAAATGGACATATATCCAGCTAGACTAGCCCGGTCAACAAATGTAAAATAAAATAAAATAAATATATATATAATATACACATGTGTTGATATATATATATATATATATATATATATATATATATATATATATATATATATATATATATATAATAGCTATATAGATAGATATACATATACACACAGACAGATATAAATAGAGACCAATAGATATAAATTGCATTTTGATGTAAAGCAGTTCCTTTCCTCTAATGTTAGGCATGATTTTTGAGTGTGTAAAATAAATTTTGTGCATTTTATTTAAACATAAGTATTGGCCTCTAAACCTTAGCAGGTGCTTTCATATCTATTCTTCCTGTTAGCATGGTAAGTGCCTCTGTATACCACCCACAACACAAGGTTCTTTCAGAAGGTATTGCAAACTTAGGCTTACACAGACCATTATCAGATCATCAAATGGATGAAAAACATTTCTCATATTGCTTGTTTATCTGAATTCTATATGTTTCATTTTTAAAACTGGCATTTATCTCAGCTCCAGTTCTCATCTGTTGAATTGTTAGTTGTATATAACAGAAAGTAATAGTTTAATTGCTCACTGCACATTATACTTGCCATATTATTCTGTCCCAGATTCATAAGGGTCAGTTAAGTATAATGCAGAGTCCATATGATCAGGGCTAAAAGAAGTTGCTTTTTCATGTTGCTATCACTCAAATGTATTTCTGGACTTTTTAAGAAACAAGACATGTTATATGGAGAGGCACATTTCATATACTTTTGAAATGTGGCTATGATATAATAACAGCCTTGGAAAGAATTGATAACTATGCAGTGAGCCCTATAAGTATATAGTATATAACGTCTGTGATTTGCCATTTCCAACACTGCATCATGTAATGATATTTAAAAATGACTGTGATTTGTCATTTACAACACTGCATCATATCATATTTAAAAATGGCTGTGATTTGCCATTTATAACACTGCATCATATGATATTTAAAAATGGCTGTGATTTGCCATTTACAACACTGCATCGTGTCATGATATTTAAAAATGTCTGTGATTTGGAATTTACAACACTGCATCATGTCATGATATTTAAAAATGGCTGTGATTTGGCATTTACAACACTGCATCGTCATGATATTTAAAAATGGCTGTGATTTGGCATTTACAACACTGCATCATGTCATGATATTTAAAAATGTCTGTGATTTGGAATTTACAACACTGCATCATGTCATGATATTTAAAAATGGCTGTGATTTGGCATTTACAACACTGCATCATGTCTTGATATTTAAAAATGGCTGTGATTTGGGACATTCAGACTAGCTATGTTTAGTTTTATTTCCATTTCTGCAGATAAGAGATCAGAGCTATAACTACTACCTTTCTATGTGCCATCTATATCATTAATATTTTGTGGTAGAAATGCTGGCTTTATATGCACTCAAATTCTGATGACCACACTGCCACATTCTCTGAACATAGGTCAGTTAGGACAATAAGGGGTAAAACCTCATGTCATGCTGTCATTAAGTAGTTAAAAAAGCTTAGCAGTAGTTCCACAAAGGATTGCAGTAACAGCAGTGGCGGCAGTTTTGGGTAATGTTCTTCAAAAGTGCAAGTAATACCTCATAATCTGGAATTACCATATAAACAATACTCTGACCTAATTTAACTGGAACAATTAAAATTCATGCCATTTGATGCCACTGTCTCATACTTCAATGAAAATTTCAGAAATATTCTTAGCAGCCCAGCCAGCTGTACAAATAAAGAGTCAAATCACACCCTGCACTACTACTAAATAAAGAAGCTAAAAACACCATGCTTCAAAGTGACAAAGCCCGGAAAGATTGGCATAAAAGCAGAACACAAAATACATTTCATACATTTAGGCATCTCTAAAGTCTCACTAATAATTGCATTAAAATGGATGAATAAATCTATTATACCCACCTCCAATATAAACATCAAAAAATCCAATACTTTATTGGTCATCACTATACAAATACATCTTTGCCAAATCACTACATCCTCTCCTTCTACTTCTAACACCACTGATTCAATGCCATCTCAAGTCAACTTTACACAGACAGTACAATCTCTTATTAATAAAAATTCACCTCTTCTCCCACGAGTCCTCTGCCAACCAAACTGATTCCTTCCCATGCCACATGGTCTCCACATCTACTATAAGAGAACTTCTACTGAAACTAAAGCCACCCTCTTTAGCTGGTAACCAATTTCCAGCATATTACCAAAAATAGCAGCTGATGCCATGGCTTCCCTTATACCCGTACTGATAAATCAATCAATATCTGAGATATATGTCAGTCTTGAAAAAAACATCATATATAATACTATTCCACAAAGGTGGTACTTCAACAGGCTTTTCCAGGTAGAGACCTAGTGCCATCCTATCCCCTCAGTCTAAACTAATAGTAAAATGCATCCACTTGTGATTTGTACAGTACATTATCTCTAACAACCTTCTCTCCAAAACACAGCATGGACTTAGACCTCACTATAGTACTGCCACTGCTCTCATCAACATCGTAAACCAGCACAAGAATGGCAGCAACCTGGTATCTTCAACATTTTTAGACTTATCAAAAGCATTTGACAACTTACCTCATCAACATCTCCCTGCTGAATTTCCTTACCTCAAACTAACCTAGCCAATTGTCTCTCATGATTCCATACCTGACAGGCATCAAGCAGTCAAATGGAAACAAAATACCTCTTCCTTCCTACCAGTCATTGTTGGCATCCCACAGGGATCAACATTAGGCCCCCTATTATTCAACATTTTTAGAAACAAACTGCATGTCGCCACCTACCTCATTAGCATAGTTCAGTATGCTGATGACTCAGCCCTTATATGTACAGCCCCAACACTAACTGCTGTTGAAACTTGGCTAAAACATGCACATTTATTTTTAAATCCTAAAAAAACAAAACAAAACTTAAGCTCATCACTCATAAACAATACCAAAATGAAAGGCAATCGTTCTTATATATTCATCCAACAACAAACCACAAGGGGAGCAACCAGTGTAAAAGCACCAACAACCAAAAATAACAACACTGGTGCCACAGCCAAACAGGATAAATAAGTTTTCTTTGTGGTGTGGATTTATCCTGTTTAGCTGTGGTACCTGCATTGTTTTTGGGGTTTTTTTTCTTCTCATCTAACTACACAAAAATTTGAAACTGTAAACCAAAAAAAACTTTGGGTTGTCCTAAATGACAATAACCTCAAACATGACCAATACAAATCATAAGGCATTACCAAAACAAACTATAAACATGGCTCCCCTCTATAGAACCAAACATTGCAAAACAAATAATAGCATCTACCTACCTTCTTCCATCCCTATTATATGCTTCACCTACTATTACAAACTGAAATATACTACACTTAAGCTAAACTCCACACCTGTTAAAATAAAGTAGCCAAATTTGCTGCCAGCCTTACATGTAAGACAAATCTATGGAGAGCCATGAAACAACTAAATTGGCTTGATCTACCATTACAGTTGTAGTCATTTATATACCACCATGGGACAACATTCTACTGAAAAATATACTTTCCTATCTCTCCCAAAACATCCCTAATAAAACCATCCTTCTTTGGGACATAAATATTAATTGGCTAACCCTAAGCAATCCTAACTCTCCACAGTCTCTATGGATTTGCACAACTAATCTCTCAACCTACCCATATAAATAACTCACATACTACAAGCTCCCTAATAGACTGGATACTTGTTTCCAGTCCTAGCAAATACCACAACTCAGAAACACTACCTGACTCCTTGAGTGATCATTGTCCAATAGAATTCCTTAGGTATACCCCCCCATTTCACTAAACCACACCGGCACATCATCTGCCACAAACTTTCCAACTTTAACCTTGATACATTTAGAACCCTTCTTTCTTCAGTTAACTGGAACTTCTTAATACAGCTCCCACTAGACAATGCAGTTAAAGCCTTTAACTCCACTTTCCTTACTATTTTAAACTCACTAGCCCCAACTAGAAAAGTTTGGATAAAAGCAAACATCTCACCCTGGTTATCTAAAGCCACCCGCAGCCTTATGAAAACCACAGATAGGGCTTGGAAATTATGGGTACAATCCAAACTTCCAAATGACTTGCAAAGGTACAATGAACCTAGGAACCAAACAAAAAAGTTCATCAACAAAGACAATTTATATTATAATCCCCCAATAACCTTAAAATCTAATCCAAAAAAATTCTGGAATGCAATAAATCAGATACTTCATCCTGGCAACCTGACCTCACCTTATTCATGTCCAGTCAGGTCACCTGAACAGACTGCTAATAACTTCAACACCTATTTTATCGAATCAGTTTCCAAACTATTTCACCCTAACCCCTCAAACAACATTTTAAATCTCCCTAAACCTACTACAACTACTAACTCAAAAAAGCTCCTTTTCCTTTGAACCTGTTCCACTAACTATATCAAAACTCTACTCTCTAAGCTCAAACCATGCTCTGTATCTGCTGATGATATACCTTCTTATTTCTTCCAGATTGCTGCTCACTCCCTTGCTCTGCCTGTATCTATCCTTATAAATTGCCTCATTTCTGAATCTAAAGTCCCATCAATCTGGAAACAGTTTTACGCATTCCTTATTAATAAAGGTGGCAACTCCACAGAATTCTCTAATTGCAGACCTATTGCTATCCTTTCCCCTCTCTCTTAAGTTCTAAAGTCCTTGAGAAATGTATACACAAACAAGTTATGCATTATCTCATACAGGATAAACTGCTCACTCCCACACAGCATGGCTTCCGTACTAAGTATAGCACCACCACAGCTCTACTATCCTTTCTCAACACTATTACTCAGCCAAAGATTACCATAAGCTCATACCTTGCCTATTCCTTGACCTATCTAAGGCTTTTGACATGGTCTCCCTCCCTCTGCTACTAAACAAACTAAAGGAACTTAACTTCACCCCTGATACAGTTGCCTGGTTCTGTAGCTATCTCGCTGACAGGCTGCAATCAGTGCGATGGGGGTCTACACTATCTACCCCCTTCCAGTAAGAATGGGTGTCCCCCAAGGATCCATACTTGAACCATTACTTTTTAACATCTTTACTAACTCTAGTTCCTCTGCTTGCCCTCAGTCTAACATTGTTCAATATGCTGATGGCTCTACAGTCATCACTATTGCCAACTCACCCTCTGAGCTCCAGTCAAATACCCAGTCATCCTTTAACTCAGTAGAGACTTGGCTCACAAATAACCAGCTCATCCTTAACCCAAAAAAATCAAAATTACTACTCTTTCTTCCAAAAACTGTAAACCACATTAAATCCTCCTTCACCATAACGTCCCTAAATAATACTCCTATAGAAGTAGAATCTTGCACAAAACTACTTGGCATTACCATTGACGATCAACTAAAATTTGATCTACACATTAACAATTTCATCAGAAAAACCCATCAGAAACTAGGGCTACTGTATAGGAATAATAAATTCCTGACCACCGAAGCCAGGATTTCCCTTACCCCTACCTTTTACCTTGCCTAACCTACTGCTCCCAAATATTCACAAATCTGAACTCCTACCTTCTTAGCAAACTAGAATCTACCTATCATAAGATAGACAGATTTGCAGCTCAACAAACATATAAATCTTACCACTGTCTCTCCCTAAAATATCTGAATTGGCTAGAACTACCTCACCTGCTTCTCCAATCTCAGCTCCAAATTATACACTCTATTCTATATCAGCCAGCTTTCTGCCCAGTTGTATCATCCCTCATCTCCCACTATTTCCCTACAAGAAATCCCCGAAGCTTAACCCAAGACCTATTAAATGTTTACAAACCTAATTCTAAGACTGGATGCTACTTATATAGCTACCACCCCTCTATTTCATGGAACAAACTCCCCCTAGAAATAAGGACCCTTACACACCCTAAACAATTTAAGTCAGCCACTAAAGACTACTTTAAAAAACATTGGACCTGCCACTGTTCATACCCTCCCTGACCACAAATAAACTATAAAGTACTGTTTATGAAACACATAATACATAATATAAATAGCTTACACCCTATGCTTTCTATATAGCTTCTTTGTAACTTCCTAAGCTTTTGTAATACACTGCCTACTGCTCTCTGATTTACAAATCTTTTTTATTAAAAATCAGTGTACTTCATGTTTCTATTGCTTTTACTGTGGTATAATTATGTAACTACTGCATGAGATCTGAAATTTACTTGTAAATCTCAACTGTTAACTTAAGCTAAGTCGGACATTCCCAGTCAACAAATGTAAAATAAATAAATAAATAAATAAAATATACCCAGTATTTAACATACAGTGTATTACTACACACAGCCTTATACATGCACCAGAAAAATGTCCATTCCTAAAACATAACCTGACTCACTACTCTCCAGGTAGAGACCTTCTGTTAACCAATAAGCCCTTAATAATCACTACAAAGTCTAACGACTCAGCAGGTGACCCACTTTACTTTCATTACATATCTAAACTCTGGAACATTATCCCAACAAACCTAAAACAGACCATACATCTTTCTGTTTTCAAACCCTTATCAAAACAACACATACACCACATGTGCTTATGCATATGCTACTCACCTGGCTAACATTTTCCTTGGCCAGATCATACCCCATCTCTTTAAAACGCCTTTCCATTCCACCACTCCTCCTCAGTTTCCTTCCTGTGTTAATCTGCACTTGACATTTCAGTTTCTTTCTGACCTTCCCATTTTATCCAAGTCCTTTAAATCCTCTGACTGCTCTCTTATAACCATATTCTATGTCAGTATGTACCCTACTATTCTTACCCTCCTATATCATTGACTCATCAGCTATACAGTGCCTCTCTCCCTAGTATAGCTTTAACTACTCTCTAGCTATTGACTAATAGTAAATACTCTACTGCAATTTTATTTATTTGTAATTCCTATTTATTGGATTTAATTAATTTTTTATGGGAAAGTATAACTGGGCAGAAACTCCTGTTCTGCAGAGGCCTAGGATGAAAAGCTCTATACTGCAACCCTCCTTACCCATCTCTTATAAATCATATCTAATGTCAGCTTCTTGCATATATTGCACTTAAACTGTTTGCATACTAAATGCTTTATACTTGAAATTTAATATCATCTATAATATCGCCACTGTAGAAATACCTATTTTATCTTTCTATAGTCTTAGTATAAAACAATTACCTCATATCTAGATGTCTTAAGAACTATCTATATAATGGTAAAAGAATTGTTTTGTCATGAGTATCTTAAGTGTATGTGCTGGAGCTTTTCTCCCCAGGCCTCTGCTGAAAATGGGACTTTTCCCAGTCAGACATTTCCAGTAAACAAGGACAAATAAATATTTAACCAGTGTTTCAGCTGGCAGGGAATATATGAAACTGGTAAAAGAAAGGAAATGGTAGCAATAAACCTGATAAGCATTTTTTTTTACATCACACACACAGACCCACATAGACACACAAGACATACAAGACACACACACACTTTGTTCGTTGTTCTATGATATTTTAAATCAGATGGAGTTGTTTGATGAAAGAAAACATCATGATCTTTGCGTTTGAAGATGCCCTCTTCACATTCATTTAGTCTGTAATGTAGCTGGGACAGAATATACTATTGTTATTTAAAGTGCATGGTACATATGAAATACTCTGTAGCTGATTAGACTCTTGTGCATGGCACTTATAAAACATTCTTTTTGTAGCTGATCAGATTCTTGCCTTTTTAAACCCAGCATTTCAATATATTTACCCTGAGGTAAAAGATGTCAAAAAATGTAACCATGCTAATGATAACCAATAACATTTGCTCTGAATACAAACAGAATGCACTAGGTTTAAATCGGCATTAGTTATAGCGGCACATGCAAAAAGTTAATAAGTTTCAAACCTGCCATTAAAGTACAGATTTTGGGAAAAGGTAGAAACACAGGCATCAGCAGTTAACTGAGTCAGAAAAGGATGTTTCCCTGTGGATGTCTTGACTTGAACACCTTAGATGTCCTTCTATTCCTATGTTGAAGTATTCTAGTAATGAGACAATCCTTTCAGGCAAGAAGAAGTCCCAGTAATGCGTGACTGCCTTGCCCACCTTCCCCTCTTGGCTCGCCTTTCCCACTGTCTTCCCCTTTGGCAATCATCACCACAGACCAATGGGTCTTATCCATTATCCAAAAAGGGTACTTCCTATCTTGGAAAGTAAAACCCCCCAGGAAAAGCATTCAATTCCCTCCCACAAAACAGGCCCACCTCACGCCACAAGTTCTGGCAGACCTTCTAAAGCTAGGCACCATAGAACCTGTCCCTTCAGGACAAGAAGGAAAGGGGTTCTACTCCCATCTCTTCCTGGTCCCGAATAAAGATGGGCCCTGGAGACCCATCTTGAACCTGTCCTACCTAAATCTTCACCTTCAGGTACCCTCCTTCAAAATGCTTTCTCTTCCCACTCTGCTGACCCTAATTCCAGCCAAAGATTTCATGGCCACCCTAGATCTAAAAGAGACATACCTGCACATACCCATCAGGTCCTCTCACAGACAATTCCTATGTTTCTCTGGACCTTCCTCTCACTTCCAATTTACTGTCTTGCCCTTTGGTTTATTCACAGTCCCCCAAGTCTTTACAAAGTGCCTAGCCCCAGCAATTGTCTTTTGCAGAACCCAGGGAATCGAGATTTACCCTTATCTGGATGACATCCTGATTCTGGTAGAGTCCAGAGATACTCTCTCAAGGCATCTACACTTACCATGTCCCTTCTTCAGAATCTAGCATTCACTATCAACCTGCCAAAATCCTCCCTGGTCCAAGGCCATGACAAGATCTGCCTAGGCTGTAGAATCAGAACAGACAAAATGAAGGCCTTTCTCCCACAGGACAAGGTTCTTTCTCTGACTTCCCACTTTCAGGAAACCCTAGTATCCCAGAAGGTGATGGCAAGGCAATTCCTCCGTCTCCTGGGTTTAATGGCAGCTACCATCCCCATGCTGCCACTGGCAAGAATGCACATGCGCAAGCTTCAGTGGCATCTCAAAAGCATCTGGGCCCAACATCTTCATTCCTTAGAGCAGGTCATTCCCCTCCTTCCCTGTCTAAAGGCAGAAATCAACTGGTGGATCCAGCAAGTCCAACTAAACCCGGGAATCCCTCTATAACCACCCACCCCAACCCAAACAATGCATACAGATGCCTCAGATACAGGTTGGGGAGCAACCCTGGCTTCCTACAGGATTCAAGAAAAGTGGAATCCCTCTCTACAGGCCAAGCACATCAATATCAGGGAAATGACAGCAGTCTTCTTAGCGCGGAAAACCTTTCTTCCCCTTCTGGTTCCAGGCGTGCTCCTGATAGTGACCAACAACACCACGGTTATGTGGTACTTCAACAAACAGGGAGGAAAAAAGGCCCATCAGCTGTGCAGCCTAACCCTGCTGATATGGGACCTAGCCTCTCACCACAACTTAGTCCTGCAGGTGGCCTACATCCCCTCACAGGACAACCACCAAGCAGATCACTTGAGCAATACCTCCTTACCTCAGCATGAATGGATGCTGAACAGAGAGGTCTTCCTGGACATAGTCCACTGGTGGGGTGCTCCACAAATCGACCTGTTTGCCTCCCCCCAGAACAGGCAACTGCAGACCTTCTGCTCAAAAGCCTACTCCCCTCTAGCATGGAGAGTGGACGCTTTCAGCATCTCTTGGGAGGGGAAGTTCCTTTATGCCGTTCCCCCATTCCCACTAATTCAGAAAGTCCTCCTGAAAATACAGAAGGACAATCCAAAAAGCTTGTTAGTGACTCCCTACTAGCCAAGGCAACACTGGTTCCCCCTACTTCACAAGCTAGGCAAGGACAATTACTTCAAGTTACCCTACAAGGACACAAGACAAAGGAACTCTCCTACATCCACACTTGCAGAAGTTGTCCCTGACTCTGTGGTTGATGAACTTTTAATCCCTTTCAGACACCACTACTCAATGGACATGCTTTCAGTTCTAAGGGAGGCAAGGAAACCTACCACCAGAAAATCTTACCTGGCTAAATGGGAAAGATTTACTAAATGGTGCCTGCACAAGAGAAGGGACCCTTGCTCTGCTGAGGTCCCCCTGGTTCTGTCCTACATGCCTCAGTTGATTAAAGGTGGACTCTCTTATTCTTCAATCAAAGTACACCTTTCTGCTATATCAGCTTGCCTGCCCCTCAACCCCCCTTGCTAGCCAGGCTTGATGTAAAGCTCTTCTTTAAAGGGGTCTTACACATGAGACCACCAAAGAAACCTATCTCTCTGCCCTGGGACCTGAACTATATCCTAGAGAAACTGACCCAGCATCCTTTTGAACTGGCTGGGGCCTCCTCCCTACAGATGTGTACATGGAAGATGGTCCTGCTGGTGGCCATCACTTCAGCCAGAAGGGTGTTAGAGTTGCAGGCCTTAATGGCCTGACCCCCCCTATACAGTCTTCCACAAAGACAGGGTAACCCTGCGAACCAATCCCTCTTTTATGCCCAAGGTAGTCAATGACCTGTCTCTTAACCAATCTATCCAGTTACCCACCTTCTTTCCCTCCCCCTCTAATGAAGGGGAGAAAATTCTACACTCCTTGGATGTGCGCAGGCAGTTAAGGTTCTACCTGGACAAAACTAAAATCATTAGGGAAAACTGACCAGCTCTTTGTCTCCTTTCACCCTTGAGCCCTGGGCAAGGCAGTCTCCAAGCAAACCATCACATGCTGGATTAGGAAAACTATTTGCCTCTGTTACTCCCTCCATGGAAAGGTCCCTCCAGTGGGAGTAAAGGCCCATACCACTAGGGCAGTGGCCACCTCCAGGGCCTTCATGAAAAGTCTAGACACAGCATCCATTTTGGAAGCAGCCACATGGTCCACTATCCACACTTTCACCAAACATTACAAGCTGGACCAAATTTCTAGAGCTAGAGCAGGATTCACCAGAACAATCCTCCAGGGTCTTGTTGAATCCTCTTCACATAGCACCACCCTCTCATCCGTATAAGCTACGGTACGCTCCCACTACTAGAATACTGCAGCATAGGAATAGAAGGACATAGAATAGCTGTGTAAAATCTTACCATAACCATAGATGTCCTCCTCTTCCATTTTTCAGCATTCCTTCCCACCCACCAGTCCCCTCAGCTCTTTTCCCTTACCTGTCCTATCCAGTGTACAGTAAGTCACCATGTCACACACCTGAAAACCACTGGCATTCCTCCTGTGGGGCCCTTTTTCTTTGCCTGCTGGCCTTCAAACTCTGAGGATTGTGCGTAGCAGAAATCACATTTAAGGCCTCTGGTTTATGGCCTACTTGTGACGTTTCATGCATACTGCAACAGCCAAGCTGAAGCTTTTGTATAGGAGCCGACATACGAGTCACATGAGGGCAGTCATCTAATGTTAACTACTTGTCTCAGTGCTGTCTTTGGGTGTGGCTGTACAGAAGAAATGTTAATGAAAGCAAAACAACCACTGATGTGAAAGCAGGTATTACGTGAGGTCATTAGGAAAGCAGTAATAGTAACAAAGATGGCATATTCCTGATTAACACTGAAACACTCCATACATATATATATATATATATATATATATATATATATATATATATATATATATATACATACATACACACACACACACACACACACACACACACACATATATATATATATATATATATATATATATATATATATATATATACCCGCGGTAGTGGTGCTGAGGTAGCGTTGTCGCCTCACAGCAAGATATTGTCGTGCTTGATTCTCAGCTAGAGTGTCTTCTTTGTGGAGGCATGCGTGAATAGGCATGCCTTCGTTGAAGGTTGTGCATCAGGGCTGGTAACTCGGCACATAAAAATCCACTACCAAACATTAGCGGATCGGAGTTCCACTGTGGCGACCCCTAACTGGGATAAGCCGAAAGACACAACAACATATATATATATATATATATATATATATATATATATACAAATAAAATGACATGCAGGCATATATTCAGTAATGTAGAAATAAGTCTGATCATATTAATCAGTTTTAAATTTCCATTCATCCATGTGTACATCAAGTGCCTTTGACGCTGAGAAACCATTATAATTTTTTCACAATTTCCAAAACACAATGAGCAGTATACTCTTTAAATGTCTAGCTGTCCTTAACCTAAAATGGAATACCTTTAATTTTCAGGAGCAAAGGTATTTCAGTTAGTCACACATATTTAGACAATTGATCATTCCTACATGCTTTATTGATGAACATATGGTCTTCTATTAGATAGCTTTAAAACAGGCTATACAGATTTAAAGCCTTCATTCTTCTTGCATAGTAGTATCCACCTAAACCCTTAATTTATTATAAAATCAAAATTGGATACTCTATTTCAGGTTATATGTTTCTTTTTTTTTTTTGAATATCCACTGTGTAACCCAAGACTCAAGCCAGCCTGAGACTAAAGTGATACATATTTGTTATAAAATCTGTATCCCTTGATAGGATATTACTAAACACTAACTCACAGAGGGGTTCTTACTGGGAGTGGGCTTGCATTAGGGCTCAGCTCTGAGCCCACTACTGTTCATACTAGTGATGAACTACATTAGCAAACATGTCAGAGGGGACAGATCAGCAAAAATGCTGTATGCAGCTGATGTGGCATTACAGGCACACTCTGAACAAGAACTTCAGCAAATAAGAGGGGAGGGAAATGGAATGCAAAATTGAAGGCACATGGGATAAAACGGAATAGGTAAGATAGTTGTGATGGCAGCAAATGGGAAGAATCAGAAGAAGCCAAAAATTGAGTTAGAATGGGAAATAAGTTGATCAGGTTAACAACCTCAAGTATTTGAAGGGAGTAGTTGAAGAGAAGAAAAGTCTGAATGAGGATGTCAAAGATAGGATCAGAGGGGCTGCAGTCAACTGGCACAGTGCCATGGGTAGTGTGTGAGAAAGGAATGCCAAAGAAGCTGAAAAGTAAGGTGTGCAAAACAGTGGTGTGACTAGTGCTGCTGTATGGTACAGAAACAGGGGCAGTAAAGGTAGAGCAGCTGAGGAAGCTAGAGGTGATGGAGGTGAAGTGTCTGAGATGTGTGGTAGGATGCACATGGTGAGGCAGACAAAGAAATAAGGACATCAGAGCAGAAGCTCAAGTAGTTCCTGTTGCAGAGATGGTCACCTAAAACAGGTTATGGTGGCTCAGGCACATGTGCAAGAAAGCAAAAAACAAACTGGTAAAGAAGATTTGGGACAGGCAGGAAGAAGGCAAGAGGAAACAACAGTTTCCAGCAAAGAGATGAATGGATTGTGTGTGAGAAGACCTGTAACAGTCAAGCATAACTATTACAGTAGGTAGGAGAATGGCATTGAACTGAGACAGATGGTGACAGTTGACCCAGCCTATTAAAGAAAATGGGGGCTGATGATGATGATGATGATGATGATGTCTAATGCTTTGAAATGCTGTACAATGTCATAGTGGTTAGTCATTCCTACTTTGCGCAGCTTGGTTCTCTAGTTTCACTCCTGGCTCAGATGCCCTCCGTGTGGAGCATGCATGTCTTTTCTGACTGGTACTCTGTTTTTCTTCTGTGCCCAAAAGCACACCATTATTTGAAGTTGTGAAAATTGCCTGTTAGTCTGTGTGTTTGTGCGTGCATATGTGCAAATGACTATGTATGCACATGTCTTGCAATAGACTCTCATTCTTTCCTGGAATGGGTGAGTGTCTCATGTCTTTTACCTGCAGATACAGTCTAGCCCACTCATGACTATTAATAAACTAAAAATGGTGTTGTGACTGAATGACTGAATGAAAGATTTTGTTTGCTGTGTTACAAATTTCATTATTTTTTGTTAGAATGCCAAAATAACTGAACTGTGAATATTTTCAGGCAGATAATTTCCTGGGCAATAGACATCGGAGTGTACATAGGTTCATAGGTTGGTACTAGGCTATCAGCCCTAGGGCCTATACAAGCCTAGCCATAACAATTCCCTGGATATTTCTTCCCATAATATTTACTTCCCTAGACCCCTGTCTAGCAGGGTGACTGATGTGATCCCCAAGGTGAATTTCCTATCTCCCATCTAATTGTCAAGGTTCCTTTTGAAGAGGGCCAAGGAGGCGCCCTGCTTGACATGTATGGGCAGTCTATTCTAGAGTATGGGGAGTCTCTGGGTCAGGAACCTACCCCTCCAGCATGTTTTGTTCATTGTGATGACAAGGTTTAGATCCCTGGAGCATGTGGCTCTGAGGGATTGGGATTTCTTTAAGTGGAGCATGTCCAACAGCTCAGGGTTTGACATGGCCTTGTATGTTAAGCAGAGATCACCTCTGAGTAGACGATATGCCACAGATTATAGCTGGAACTTTTTTAGACAAGTACATGCAATATTAGTAGAGTATACAGCATAAAAGCTGCCTTTGTGTACTTTTACATAACAAGCAAATAATGTCACAGATGCTGTGTCAATGCCAATGGAGTAAAAATGAACTTTTAAAGTGATTCATCAATACAAGTATTTAGAAATGAAAGCACTGAGACAATAGACAAAGCTGACTGCACTTAATATTAGTAAAAAGAAACAAAAAGATCAGACTTTTGACTTTGCACAGATGTTGTAGAGGATAATGACATTTGTCCATACTGTCTACATGTGTTTTATGGACCTGAAGAAGGCAAAAGGCTGCACCCCCTAAACTGCATTATAGTATATACTGTAACCATACCAGGTACTAGGACTGCTTCTCTGTGTCATCTGGATCCTAAGTAAATGATGCTAATCCTTCCAAAGAATAAACAGTACTTCTGAAAACTACTTTTGGCTGACTTATTTCTACAGAAGGCTGATCTTGTTTGCCTAACCAAATCACTTTAGTTACTTATCTTAATCTGGATTTCTATTCAAAGAGAGACAGAATTGTGCCCACATTGTCATTGTTAAGTGAAATGCATTGAAGGTGGATGTAACTCTCAGCAAAGATGTGTTGTATTCATTCTCCTTTTTGTAAATTCAGTAGATATCAAATGGAGCTAAACTCCAGAGGTTATCCAGTCTGAGAACAAGTGGACTGCATATTTTTATTTGCATAAGAGGCTGTCCTGTTTGTCTCAAGTCAATGTGGTCTCCATGATGCATTGGAGAGGTTCACTGTTGACTGTGACACATTTGGGATAAAAGTAAGCACTGCATTATTTTTGCAGAATGGGATAGACTGCTGACTGCAGGTCAGAATGGCCAGCTACCTCAGCTAGAGAAATTAAAGTACCTTGGAATCCAGGCTCATGAGTGCAGGTAGACTGGAGTAGACTGAGGCAGTGACCAGCAGATTGGTACAGTGGAAGTGGTACTGCAGTGTTTGCACTATACTGTGGTTGTGTAGTGAGAACCGAGTCATAGGATGAAGGTTATAACCTAATGATCCACCCATGTCCTCATCACCACATATGGTCATGAGTTTTGGGTAGTAATCTAAAGGGGTGAGATTATGGATGTAAGTGGTAAAGATAAGGTTCCTTTGGTGGACAGCTAGGCTCATTTTTTTAATATAATTAAGTGTATAGAACTCCACTAGAATTCAGAGTACAGCTACTGCTCCTCTGGTGTCAGAGAAGTTAGTGGAGATGATCTCGGTACTTTGTAGTTTCCTTATGGGCACTGACCATGAGACATCTACCAAACAGAGCCCAGTGGAAAGTAGTCCTTAGTTAGACAAAAGACATCTTGGTGCAATCATATTTGTCAGCTTCCCAGGGAATCCCACAGGATGTCCTGGAAACTGTTGGTGGAAGAAATGTGGTCTAGCTTGCTGTTAAGACATCCCACAGTAGGATAAGTGGTTCATGGATGGATGGATGGATGGATAGATGGAAGGATGGATAGATGGATGGATGGATGGATGTAAGTCGCTGGATGGAGAGTTATACTATGAAATGTGCTAAAAGTGAATTTTGAGACCAACAGATTCCAAGTGAGTTCACCTTTGCTTGGGAATGAGAATTGCTGTCTTGCACTTAATTTAAATGACCAAAGTAGTACAGTCTAAGCATTTTACTTAGTGTTGAAAAATCAGGCTGCACAGTTAGTCAGGTGGTGTCTGAGTTGCTGGATGCTTTGTATGGAAGTGGAGTTCACATAGTCATAGGGGTCATAATATGTCATAAATGACACGGGAGAAACTCAGTGCTATAATAATAGGAGTAACAACTACTGCAAACCACATAGCAATGCTATAGGACCAGGCAGGATTCTGCTTATAATAACTATTGAAATAACTACACACCAACTATCCCTAATGTGAACGGGAGATATGAGCAATAGTGCAGAAGGAATGGACATGGACAGGAAGTATTTCTCCAGTCTGGCAGCCTTGACTTACATGGCACAAAAAAAATGAATGAATTATGCAATGATGGCAGGGAAAATGGCATTCTCACCTAACAGTTCATTAGCCTCCCACAAATCAGTGGACTTGTATTTTAAAATGCAGTCTGGTACACTGAAATCAAAAACCAGTGCAGGAAACAGATGGCTCTTGTTGATCACTGCACTCATTTCGTATCACTTAAACAGAGAATCCCTTTCCCCTTGCATATAAAGAGGAGCCAGGTTATGCACAAACAACATTTTGTGCTCCACTAAAGAATGCTGTGCTGAGGCATTTAATGATACAATCTGCAGTAGGCAAGATCTGTTGAATGATAGGCAGACATGAAGTTGCTATGAACTGTACGTGTGATATGTAAATTACTTTCATTATAATTGCACAAGTAAAGATTGATCTAGCATACAGTCTTTGAATTGTCTTACAGGGTGCAAGCCCTATCATTCAATCCTGATTGTCTTCATTTATTTGGGTACAGGTCTGGAGATATTAGCTTTATGTCTACTTGGTTCTGTCATTTGGGTGTCAATAACTTTATGTATTTCAGCTCATAGCCCTCTCCTCAGTTGAAGCTGAATTACTACCTGTTTTTAATAGGAAATGCCATTGGAACCAGTTGTTGAAATGACTACAAACTGTACTTGTTACAGGTAATAATGCCTGGTTACTGCAAATTTCACTGCGCAAGTCAGTTTTACTAAGGTTCAAGCAATGAGAATGTAAGGTTAAGGAAGCAGAACAAAACTGAAGATTAAGGTTTCACTTACTATAATGATATGACTGCATAGACCCTAACTAGTCAACTGCAGACTGTGAAGCAGATGAGATGGCGAGTAACACCAGTCCACTGAGTATTCACATTGTTTTCCAAACCAGAAAGTTTAGTTATTAAATCTGACTGACTCCTGTCATGTGGTACAAGGAGAAGTGTTAAAGTGCAATAACCCTGTAAGATATGTTCCCTTTCATGGTCTAATATAGTTACCACATTTTCATTGCTCACAACCTGATCATCCATTGCTTAGAGAAAGGGCAATTATATTTAGGTGCAGGACACCTCAGCTTAGGCCGTGGTAATGGAGTGCTTAAAGTGTCTCTTAACTTTGTTTCACTGATTTTACTTTGTTTTATTTACAAACGAACTAAGACTAATCCCAGTGAAAAACTGTGAAGGTTCTCAAACTGTGTGTGTGTGTGTGTGTGTGTGTGTGTGTGTGTGTGTGTGTGTGTGTGTGTGTGTGTGTGTGTGTGTGTGTACTAGACAAGTGCAGCCTGCAGCATTCTGCACACAAAAGACAAACCAGCAGAGTCTATACACCTGTAGCAACATGGTAACTGAGCAGTAGAAACCCACAGCTAATTCATAATACAATGCAGTTTGGTGAGAGGAGGAAGGAAGTGTTTGGGAGATGGCACAGAGATAAAGTCTACTATGCTAAGTTCAAGGCGTGGAAAATAGTACAACATATCATTCTGTAAGTATTGTTTTGTGCTTCATATGCTGCTTATCAGAGAGAAGAGAATGAATAAAAGAGATGAGGACAGATTTACTGCAAAACTGTACAATTTGCTCCTTGGTTTATATACATACAAAAATATTTCAGGAATGGCTAATAATGCCCTTCTAACCTGCCAGTATATCAAAACTTGCCCTACTAGCCTGCCAGTATATGAAAACGTTCATACCCATAAATAATGTGTGAAAGTTGTTCTTAAAACTATCTAAACTAATGTGTGCTTTAATATAATTTGGTAGTCTATTCCAGGCATCCGCTACTGTTTCTCACAGAACCATTTATTACAACTCTCATTGCTATATTATCTCCCTTTTTTAATTTCTCCAAGTCTTTTGGGTTTCTAATAATATGACAATATTGGAGCCCATTCCTAAGTCAAAGTATGATTAACGTTCCTGAAATTAGTATTGTTTCCATCTTTGATGTTGGCCAGAAGTGCTCTTCATAGCACCTGCAATGTGCCCAGTAATGACTCCTTCTGCAATTCATACAGAGTTACATGCATTGGTAGCATTTCTAAATAAGATTGTTTGTTTGTGTCTTTCGGCTTTTCCCGGTTAGGGGTTGCTACAGAGGAACTCCGGTCTGCTAATGATTGCCAGTTGATTTTACGTACCGGCTTGCCAGGCCTGACGCACAGCCTTCAACGAAGGTACACCCATTCATGCATGTCTCCACGCAGAAGATGCTCTAGCTGAGAATCGAACCAGACAGCGTCTTACTGTGAGGTGACAACGCTATTATTTTTTATAAGACCTGTTGCTCCTACTACTGTTTGAACTGTCTGGGTATCCTTCTTCCACATTGCTCTCATTTCTGCCTTCAAATCTTGGTATTTTATGGCTTTGTGTCTCTCTGTATGTAAGACACTATAGTCACTGTGTGTAACAATTTCAATGATCAATGCTACTTTTGTCTTCTTTTGATGGACTACCATATCTGGTTTTCTCACATCTATCTTTTGAACTGTTGGTAATGGATGATCCCATGTGATATAAACTTCATCATTTTCTATAGTGCTTTGTGACTCATGTTTCCAATGTTTTTCAGCTACTTCAATATTATATACATTTTTAAGCACTCTATCGTCTATCCATGCCATACTTAGATTGTTCCCCTTTTTACATTTCTCCATTATAACTTTAACAACAAATGAGCCTTTGTTCCATATGACTTTCTTTTGTTACCCTTTTGTTCTATTGCCATGATTGAATTTTCTTCCAAATGACTATAATCTCTGTCGGCATCAATTATAGTGTATAGTTCATACGCCATCAGAAGGTAAGTTATAGGTATATTGTTTTTAGGATAGTTTGCATGTTCGCTCTTAAGTAGAAGTGTTGTTTTTTCCTGTTGTTAACCAGGGTGGTGTATTTTTGGGGTGTGCATATAAATAGTTCTTACTCATGGCTAAATCTTCGTGTATACCTTTAGCCAGAAGTTAGGTACTGCATCTGGGCCTGGAGTTTTCCAGTTAAGAGCTTTTCTTAACTTTGTTTCAATTTCTCTGGCTGTTACTTCATCCCATTTCATATCCTGTACATTTTAACTTCTTATTCTTTCTTTTACTTCTTCTGTCCATTTAGCATCTTTGTTATGTTCCACGGGATCTTCATGGGTATTTCTCCAAAATGTATCTATTTTTTCTTTTTATTTGGTGGTGTTTCAATTCCTTTTGCCTTGTTTCCCAATTCTCTATAAAACTTTTTTGGGTCTTCAATAAGTTGCTTATTTTGTACTTTTCCTTTATATTTATCTGCATATCTTCTAGGTTTTCTGCCTGTGCTTGTGTTTTTAGTTTATTATTTGTGATAGTGCACAATAGATCCTGATCTGTTCTGATACTGTACATTGCTTTTATCACATCTACCCTTCTGAGTATTTTTGTTGATCTGTTCCCTCTTCTATACTCTTCTAACAGTGACACTTCTTGTCTTAATTGCTTTATAGTTTTCTCTGTTCAATGCTTCCATGATGGCATTTGATTTCTCCCCTTCCTTTCCCTTAGTCCCTGGGTTTTGTGGTAAGACTTTATCTGTTACTAATTTAGCTACACATTAATATATCCTATTTACTTCTGTTATATCACATGACTTTCTAACAACAGTCCTAATTACTGTGTTCATTTGTTTTATCAAACTTTTAACTTTTTGGGATTTATTGAATTCTGTAGTCTGTTTCTTTCATTGATCTTAGTATGTCTGTCCATCTCTATAAAATCAAACAACTCTTAGATCATTTTCTTCTAAACTGACGGCACATTTTTGGTCTCAATTTCCTGTGGGCATTCTACAGAAAGTTCAAGAACATCTTCCTGTGTCACATTCTCATCTGTTTCATCCTGTGTCATCCATTGCTCTTTCATATGGGAACTCACTGGCCTATCACTCCACAAAACTGACTGCATTAGAGCTGCCACAGTTTCCTGTTCCTTCCCTTGCTGTGCAACTCCAACTGAACTTTTCTACTGGTTCTGCTGTGGTGTTATCAAACTTCTACTTTACTAATCTGTTCTATACTCCCTCTTTGTGATCTTATTTTTTTGTGTTGGAAAATTTTCCATATCTGGATACCTTTGCCTGTAATTTTCCTTGAATAACTTTTGGGCTGCTTTTTTTTTTTGTATTGATTAGTTTGGCTTTCTCCTTTGCATAAATATTGCACCACATCAGGTCTCCCTTTCTTTCCCATGTCCATATTTCTTTTTTGTAATTTCAAAAAACTATAGATTTTGTTCTTTATATTTTTGCACTGTCTCAGTCACTTCTTTTTCCAAATGGCCCTAATTTTCTTGGTCTATATAATGAATATCTTAAATATGTTGTATTAACAAACACAGATTTGCATTTGATGCTTTTGACAATTTTTCATGTGCAAGTGTTTTTTCCTCCAATATTTCTCTTAATCTTTTTGTGTATCTCTGCCTGGAAATCCTGGGCTTCTTGCAATATAGTAACAATATATAATTTCTTTCTTATCCTCAATAGTCCACTCTGTCATCTGTATGGCTCTTTTTTGGCTTATCAGTTTTTGTGATTTTTGTGGCCTACTAATTCCTTCTACAACAGGGGGCCATCCTCCATCTGAGCCTGGACTAACCCCATTGTAGGGATGTTTCCATGTCTTGAGGATTCTACACTGCCATTGTTTCCAGTCCTGGCACCAGTACCCCTACCAGGATTGGGCACTTTTTTTATCCTGGGTCTTGTGCATCCAACTATCTTTTTTATTTTTTAATCTACTTCTGTCCATGACAATGCTGTATAAAATATAGTCTATATATCAGTGTTTCCTTGGTAAGATTTTATGAAAAACAGGGTCTACCTCATGAAGGTACTCTCCAAGACTTGAGGATGAATTTGGTTCCAGCAATACTACTTTCCTTTGCTTGCTGATTTATCATCTCTGCATTTGGATCCTTCTCTCCATTCGGACATGTACTACGTAGGTTATCTGATGATTCTGTACTACTCTTTGATTTTGACAAGCATCCCAGAGGTAGTGAAATCAAGTAGTAATTAAATCAAAAGGTGCTTCGACAAAGTATTAGTTTTAGGGGGTGCACACTTATGCAACCAGCTTATTGTACATTTTTTATTTTTTATACTTTTCCCCTAACAAATTTGTTGTTTTTCAAATGAAATGTACAGGTTATAGGTAACATTAAAGGTAGGAAAAGTTTTGAAATGATTTATTGTGGTCTCATTTTTTTTATATCACAAAAACCTGACATTTTAACAGGGGTGTGTAAACGTTTTATATCCACTGTAGTCAGTGGTGCTATATATGTAATTACAAAAATGACAGGCTTTACAAGCACATGTACTCTGTAAAACAAATTTTTCTTTTTACTAATAGATTTATAATATAAAATATTTTCAAAGATCTATTATTTTTTATAACAGAAACACAGCGAATCACCCAATATATTCTGAGACATTAGAATAAGCCAGATTCTTTTTATCACTTCACATACCATATCAACATCATTAGAGTATGTTGATACTCATTCTCAGTTTTCTTCCATTAGCAATATCATGGAAACTAGTGGGTATTTCATCATAAGTTTACACACAAAAATATGGTCTCGCCTTGTCGCTTCAGTGTTGAACAACTTCATTACATGCCGTACTAATTTCATACTCATTAGTTAGTGTTTAATGTAGGTACACACAATGATTTCATTACTTCTGATTTCCTAGACTTAAAACAGCCTTTATGACTATCATTAATCAGTTGGTTTATATGATCAGAAAAAAACGCAGCTCTGGATTTACCCATATACACAAGACTTATCAGATTGTACTCCAGGGTGGTACTAATTAGAGATGGAACTGACTAGCATGGTGCGTAAGGCTTAGATCCTTGACTAACAATAAACAAGTATGTTCCTACTTCCTAGCCAAAGAACGGGCCTTAACCAGTGCAGTTGACTAGGCTTCGTTAGACTAGAGAACATTTTTCAGATGAGAAGTTTTAAGCTATGTACTATCAGATAAGCATGCTGAGTGGCAAGTGACCAAATAATCTCATCTCCTGTTTTTCTTTTTTTAATATTTTTATTAACATTACATATTATATGGTAACATGAGTACTCATTCAATTAAAAATGAGTAGACAAACCATTATAAAGACTTTTTTCTTTGACTGCATTACATATGTATAGTTTCTTTATTATTCATTTATTTACTGACATTTGATTAATGGGAAAGTCCTACTGGGTAGGTGCCTATTTTCAGCAGAGGCTCTTGGGGAAATGTCCCAAGTATTACAAGAAACATTTTAAGAACAATAATTTTATAATCTTCAAAAATAATACAAAACACCTACAGTTTAAATAACTATACCACATTAGACATAATGTGAAAACATTGGTTAAGAATAGATGCAACTTACATGACAATGATTTAATATTTAGAGAAATTTTAGCCAGTTTAGAGGAATTAAAGATAAATTGATTGCTCAAGTCTTGTCTTCTGTAAATTTTAATTCCTCCTCCTCCTGAACAGCATTCTGAAGGTATTATTCCTACAGTCTCCATATGATGCTATATAGTTTGCTGCTTCCCTTTTCTTAATATCCCACCTCCAGTTCTTTTATCTACTTTATAAATATTCCATACTTCTGTTATAGTTGGTTTGGTTTGTGATTTTAATTTTCTAGTAATTGATTTGATTTTTTTTTTGTTTGTTTTATTTTTTCCCTTTTTTTTGCCTTTTTAGCAGCCAACATCATTAAACTTAGTAAGGCTTTACTATGTCTAGGCAATTCAGTTTCTATATCATAGCTCAAAACAATCATTTCCTTAGTTACAAAAATTTCTCCCCCAACATATTTGACAAAGTACAATGTAGGAGATATCTAAAATCTATCAACTTCTTGCATTCTCAAAAAAACATGTTCCCAAGTAGCCCTCTCTTTTCCATCATCCCTTCATCAATTGCTGTATATATGTGGAAGAATTATCTGAGGTCTACCTGAGGTATACAAATACCCATGCAAACACTTCCATGCTAAATAATATACATATATGGCCTTTTCATTCTCTCTTCCCAGTGTTTTCTAAACTCTTCTGATTAATTCTTATGATTATCATGCATTCTTTTATTTGTCCTACTAATTAGCCATTTTTGACCATAGCTTCTGCTCCAGGCTTGATCATAAACTCAGCCAGAGTTGGTATTTCATTTAACACCCCTTTTTCTCTTTCTCAATACTCTGTTATCAATCCATAGTAAAGAAAGCAGTCTGTGACCCACAGTCCAGACTTTTACCTGGCCTCGTTCCAGTCTATGATGTTTCCCTCCCTTGTTATTTCTTCCCAATATGCTAGTTCTTTTACTAATTTTTCCAACACATTATAGCTTCCTCTTGCCTATTTTCTATGCCCCTGGTAGCAGCCATCCATATTAGTAAAATCTCATTTCTTCATTGCTGTGTTTGCTTAGTCCCCAAAATATTTTCTTCTACATTGCAAACATAATATTCTGTATGGCTGGTACTGTTCTCCTTAAGGGCCACCATTCCAACCCTTCTCGGTCTTTATTTTGTGTACTCTCTCCCCACCCCTGTTTTAAAATCATTTCTTTCCACTTTGATTTTTAGTCTTATGTGTTTGTGTTATGTCTATGAGCCTTACAGTGTTACTCTGAAGTGCCCTTTAAACCTAGTAATCCCAAACCACTCTCTTCGGTGGACACACACAACTTATCCCACCTAAGTATTGCCATTTTCCTTTCCAAATAAGTCCCTTCAGTTCATTTTTAAGTATGGTCCCAGCTGGTCACTGGATGATTACAATTCTCCTGACCTGCATGCAATATTAAAGAGAGAAGGAACATTTCCTGTTCTTACACCTTACAATCCAACTTCCAATTTCTCAACATTTGTATTATTTTTTATTTTTTATTTTCTTTCAATACATTCTTAGCTGCCATAATAGAATCCATTTTTTATCCAAATAACTAAATACCTCATCTTATCATGTCCCAATAAATGTGAGTATTGTTGAACCAATTTAGTTTACTGCTATAGCCTCTGTTTATTTTCCATTTGTTTTATATCTTGAAAAACTTGAAACTGTGTTAGAATGTACACCAGCACTGAAATATCCTTTTCTAAATTAGAAGCATAACAAGGGTGGGGTGAAGGGGGCAGCCACACTGGGTGCAAAGTGCTGGGGATACACCTGAGAAGTGCAGTCTCTGTATAATGCTGGTACAGAAAAGCATGTCTGCCTTCGAGTGTGATATTGGCTTGCTGCAATTTAAAAAAGTAGAAGTCTTTTTTGTTGTTGTTTTAATCAGCTGAGGGGGATCTGGCTATAGCAATTGTCTTGCTACAGTAAAAGCTTTCTGTCTTGTCAGTGGATGAGCTTGGGGGGTGGATTTTTCTGTAGCAAGCTAATTGCTTTTTGGTGTCCATTTGAAGAGCTGAGGGAGTGGAGTACTAGACTGAGCACTGGCACCAGGTGCTAGAGAAGCCAACTATGGCTCAATTCTGAATTTAGCAAGCATACAATAATATCATCTGCAAATAATGCTACTTTATTTTGAGTACCATACCAGTTGTCAGTCCCTTAGTTTCTTTGTGAATGGCTCTAAGTATAAGGTAAATAGCAAAGGAGATAGAAGACACCTATCTTCCATTCCTCTAGTCAAACAATTCAAACACAGCTTGTCAGAGAGGAATCCTCTCACCCTAATTCTTGCCTTTCACCCCTTATTTAACCCCCACAGCTCTATCAGGAAATGCATATGTCACCATTGCCCTATTTATACAATCTCAGTAAATTCTGAATCAAGACCCACCAACAATAACAGGATCCCTCTTCTTCCCTATGAATCATCATCACTATGTTAATGTTGTCAAATGTTTGCCTCCCCTCCACAAAACCCTGTCAGTCTGTATCTAACAAGTCTGGCAACACCTTGGCCATTCTATTAGCTGAAAAGATAAGCACGGTCCAACATTGAAATTTATCCATATGAAGTTGGGTCTGAAGAATCTTTGCTCTCTTTGGGCAGTACAGCTTTCTCCTAAGATGTTAGTGATACTCCTCATTTTAAAACATTGTTAAACAAAACCTTCCCTTTCTTCACCCCTACTTCCAGACTTCCACTGGAATACCATCTGTTCCTGGAGACTTCCGAGCTGATTGATTAGATGTCACCATTTTCATCTCTCTGCCTCGTATTCCAGTAATGGCTTATAGGTAATGGTTACTGAAGTCAGATCATGGGGTGGAATGGCGACTAGTAGGGGATGCAAAGATGTCTGACAACAAAAGTAGTACATGGAAAATTTAAATGCATAGGTCTATGAATGGAATAGCAGGATGAATTTTTGGGTATGTCAGCTTTAAAACCTTGATATTCCCCGTTTGGGAGGGTGATATAGATAAGTACTTAGGACACCATAACAAAATGATATCTAAACCTCAAAGAAAGGTGTCAGGCCCTGAGCACTAGAAATATACTGAATGTCATTCCCATTTGCTGCTGGGGATCACTTGGCCTACATCTGGTGGATATTGGCAAAAGACAAGCAAGAAGTATAGAAGGACACACAACTCTGAGTGCTGACAATGAGGGATGTTTGTCAGTGTACAGATCTCTGGGGAGAAAACTGGTTTTGAATTTTAACTAGAGAAAGAAAGAAAGATAAGTGTTTCCATTTCTTGATCTGATTTTAAATTAATTTTACAGTCTGTATCTGTTTTAGCAAAGGTCTTTAATCCTATATTAGTAATTAGTGTATATAGTTGCCCTGTACTTTGCTGTTTAACTGGTCTAACTGTCGTATTAAACCCTAGTTTCATTCACATGTACTTAGTGTACATTAGGCTAGTTCAGGACTTGTCTTTGTAGTAAGGAAGTTCCAGGCCAGTCAGCTCAGAGCTAATGGTCTAATTGCTTTTCCCTCCCACCCACCCACCCACCCACCCACCCTATTGTAGTTATGATAATGACAACATGATTCCATTCCTCTCCCCATTTATTGACTGTTGACAATAAGCACAGAATTATCATTTTGCAAAGTCTCTCCACTTAAACTACTCGCTTTGATATTAAATTAGTGATTGTTTTTTTTTTGTTTGTTTTTTTTACTATAATTAGTTTACTGCCTCTCGCTGGTGGCACAAGAATGCTTCCGGGCTAATTATTTTGTACTGAACTTTAAATACTCAGTAGCAAGTCCACCCAAACATTATCCTAAAACCAAACACCAAGCAGTTAGTTACCCCTGCCCTCAGAATCATTCCTGTTGGTATTATGGACCAACACTTCCACACAAGTTCTGTAGCCAGCCTGATTGAGATGGGTATCTTGAGACTGATGATCATCTGTTACTCAAATAGCATAACACAGGGTGTGAGAACTCTACATATATAATATACTTTGAGGCAAAAATCTCACACACAGTAAACTCAGACACCAAAATAGTCAGCAGCACATCACACACCACACCTCTTCAAGGCCATTACAATATACATTAATCCATCATACGCTGAGGTTCTAAACAGTAACATACACAAAAAAGCACACTCAACAAGTTAAGCTTACTTTCTCACATAACACTAGGGGTCCCAAATTCACAGCTGCTGAAACTGTAAGGCAGGCTTTGACCAACCAAACATCCTTGTTATAGATGACTCCAAAATAAGACATAAAGATGTGCTTCTTACCAGGCTGAGTAAAGAAAGAGTAATGGTTAGTTGTTTGTCTGTTGCCAGGATACATCAGATCACACATGCACTCAAGTCCTTGAATAAAAAGTACCAGTATGACTGTCATAGGTCATGCTGGTATCAGTGACTTAAGGTGGACCTCACTGGACTATATGAAGAGAGACATGATGGAGCTCTCAGACTGTGTGCCCAAGGCAGGTATGAGCCTAGCATTTTGCAGCATTCTACCTTCTCAAAGGATGATGCTGTGATATGAGCAAAAAATAATTGGCTTCAATAACTGGCTTAGTTTTTGGTATCATTTAAAGGGGGTCCAGTATTTGTCAGGTTGGAAAGATATGATCGACAGACCTCACTGCTTCACTGGAGATGACCTGCATCTGTCCCCTCTTGGGTTTCAATTATTGGCAAAAACATTGTCCAACCTCATAATACCTTTTCTAGGTAATGCCAACCTGATAAACCTACCAACATGAAGAAACAAGCAAAGGAAAATATGAAAGTGTTGCTGATCGATGCTAAAAGTCTAAACAAGAAACTTCACTCCCTACAAGCCCTTCTCACACTAGTGGATGTTGACATCTGTGTAGTGACTGAGACATCATTTAAAGTGGCGGAGAGCACACCACCTGTGCAGGGCTACAATGCCTTCCACACATTTAGATTGCATTCTGCATCCAGAAGAGACTCACATCAAAGCTGGTAAAGCAGCATGATGCACTGGAGCTTCTTCATGTCCAAATAACCATTAGAAAGGTCCTGTGCCATATATTACCAAACTATGATACTCCCTCTAAGACACAAGAAACCCACAATGCCTATCTACAGTAAATTGAATCATGTAGGATTAAACCCAGTACCAATTTTCCTAGGTGATCTAAACTATCCAGCTATAGAGTGGGAGACCTACACCACCACTAGTACACAAAAACAGAGATTCCTGGACTTTGGCAATACAAATCCCCTGATACAATTAGTCAGAGTACCCACTAGGAAGAATAACATCTTGGATCTTGTTAATAATATGGGAGCATCCTGCAATGTCCCCTACATTATCTTTGTCACTTGCTAAGTCTGACCATAAAGCAGTCGTCTTCAAAATAAAATTGAAACCAGAGATCTTTTCCATCCAAGGTACCTTTAGAAATTTCTTTATTGCAAACTACCTACTCCTAAGTTATATGTCCATTGTTGCAAGAAAGTCCTTCTATATTGCACAGCTTACAAATAAAGGCATTGTGTCTAGATCTAGGATGTCAGGGGCTCTCTTTACTCAGCCCTCATTATGCCAGTCCCTTTGGCAGGTATCTGTCCAGACACATGCAACAGCTGGAATGCCCACAAAGATACCTTACTAAAAGGATTCAAGGCCTAAACAACATGTCTTACCTGAACTGACTCAAAGCTCTGTCACTATACTGGAAGATTTACTGCACATCAGCAAGTCAAATGGCCTAAGAAATACTTGGTCTAGGGGTAAAAACCTCTTCTGTAACATCAACAGAATGGTTTGGAGTGACAGGTATACCACACAGAGGATACCAATGAAATGGACCAGATCCCCCATCCACATAAAACAAAGTTCATCCCTGTCCATACTCAAGCACAGCTTGGATCTATAGACTGGAAAAAGTAAATTTACCCCATGACATGGATCCCCTCAAAACTATCTATGGTATGACCCCAGTTATTCTCTTCAAGGGTTATATATAATTATCAACCATAGAATGGGTAATGCCAGTCTCTAACCAAATGGGATGGGTTAATTCAAGCCAAAAAAGGAAAACTGACTAGACTTAAAATGGCCTTCAAGGGTAGCTAGTCAAGTACTTACCTATGAACCTATGAGTGATACTCCTGAGTAGATAAAGGATTCCTTTGTTATTGTGTTTACATTTGTCTGGGTATATCCTTTAAACTAATAGCTGTCATAGCCATTGGTGACTGGTGAAACTCATTGTTAGAGCTCTACAGATGATGATGATGATGAGTAGGAGGAGTGATAACAGTGAAATGAAGAGCAGCAGAGAGATGCACATAGACCAGAAGACCACAGCAATAAAAGCACCTTTGAAAGAAGCACTGATAGTGAAATATGTGAAGTACATATGAATATAGTATGCAAGAGCTTTATACGCACTCTTGTCAACAGTATTAACAACACCTTATTCTAACTGATTTGTAATTTTATATAACTGATACCTGTGAACATATCCTATAGGCCTCCACCACAGGTAGATGGATGAGTTTTTCTTGCCAGTTTTTAAGTGCACTTGGGGATAGACAGCATAATAAACCTACATGGCCTTACCCAACTCATATCATATTAGACATTATACAATGACCCCCCATTAATATTCAAAAATGTGCACGCTGATTGGTCAGCATGCACATTATAAATCAGAGTTATAGTAATGGAAAAAGGTCTGGTCGCCCAGACTTTTTCCATTACTGTAACTCTTTTTTGCAGCAACGGAGAACGCAAGATCTCCATTGCTTCACACTGTCTCGCTATGTTGCTTTTTTTAAAGCTGTCTTGCTATGTTAAACCCATTTAACATAGTGAAACAGTTTGTAAAAAGCAACAGAGATCTTGCTTTCTCCATTGCTTTTGCCCACAGCTGTGATGTACTGTGTAGGCATACGCATGCGCAGTACATCAGAACTGCTGCAGAATACCAGACAGCTGCGGAAGGGCAGCAAAGAGGCATTATACAATGCCATTATTTAAGAAAAGTAATTATTTTTTTCTTAAACAATGTCATTGTATAATAGCAATAACCCACTTCTGGGCATGGGTAATGCTGGATTTACCCATGGTTGGCTTTATTTGGCCACTCGAGCTTCACCCTCATGACCAAACCACACCAACCGTGGGTAAATCCAGCATTACCCACACCCAGGCATGGGTTATTGCTATAATATACCATAGACTGGATTCTTAGCAACCCTCCCAACAAAATCATTTTCTGCAGCTCTCTCCTTGATAGTGTAAGTGAGCACTTACCAACGTTCATAATTAGAGACAGCACCAGCACAAAAAGACAGCATTGGTATTCCCAGAACTCTTTCACCCTTACACAAAGATACTTTCATCTCTAACATATATCTCGCCAACTGGAACCTGCAATATACAACCCCACTTGATGGAACTGTAACCCCGTTTAATATATCCATCCTTAATGCTCAAGAGGGAAGGCAATGATAGGCTTCATGCCGATGGTCATATACACTAGTACAATGTCCATTGCTGCCTTACCAATGCTCAATAGACCTTTTGGCAACCAAAGGACAACTGCATCACATGAAGAGATATCTCTTCCTGGGTAGACCTGTCTGCAATTCTTTGTCCTTCAGTATCTTCCTGTGTGCCTGGGGTGGGATCCACATGCACAGAGACAATGTGCACTAACTATGGTGAGGATCTGAACTCCATGTTATCTCGATCCACCGCTAATTCCATGATCCCTAGCCATGCCAAAGTTCTACAGTCAGTAAGTCCAGTAAATAACTACACTTCTGTTGTTATTTAAGCAGTCTAACTGTCGGAATTAAACACTGCTTTCTTTGTTATGAGAGGAGTGACAGCCAGGCTAGTTCAGGTTAGAAGTACATTTGCTGTAAGTTCAAAGAGCCTTTTATTCAAATTGTTGCACTTCTTTTAAATTGCTGTCTGTTTCAGCTCTTTCCAGGGTATTCAACATTATAGCTATGTGTCTGAAGAATTTTCATTTTTGCTTCTTGTTTGATCTAATTCCAGGTCATTCAACAACAGTGCTAAATATTTGAAGAATTTAATTTCTTTGTTAGATGTTTTGAAGTTATCTTAAAGGTCTGTATCTGTTTTAGCTGTTTTCATTTCTGCTATCTATTTGAAATTATTTTAACTGTTTATTTTTGTTGTACCTGTTTTTAAATAATTAAGTTATGTAAATCATTGTTCTTTTGATTCTGATCCTAAAACATCTGGAAAAATAGTTTTGAAGCTCCTTAAGCCTATGTTCAGTAATTCCAGAAAATAGCTCCACTAATTTTACCATTTAAGAAGTTTACCTGTTGAAATTAAACCCTGGATTAAACCCAGGGTTCTTTCTTTCTTCTGAGATAAGTGTGATCCAGGCTAGTTCAGGCTAGAAGTGAGTGTGCTACCTGTTGGCAAATGGGTTTGAAGAGTTTTTTCCACCCAATCCTTCACATTTATTTTTAAACTGCTTCTGTATGAACAAGTTTCAGAACATTTAACAACAGATGTGAATGTCTGAGTAATTTTAATTTCATTGCTATGTTTTTTATGTTATCTTTTTTAGTTAATTTGTAACTGTCTGTATCTGTTTTAGTTGTTTACAGCATCAGTAAGTTATTATAGTCATTGTTCTTCTTCCTTCTGACCCTACATCTGGGAAATGTGTTTTTGAAGCTCTTTATGCCTATATTCAGTAATTCCAGGAAATAGCCGCACTGATTTTGCTATGTAAGTGGTTTTCCTGTTGAAATTATACCCTGGTTTCCTTCTTGTAAGAGAAGTGAGAGATAAGCTGTTTCAGGTTGCTATTTACAATTGGCTGTTAAGTTCCAAGAGTTTTTTTTTTGTTTGTTTGTTTTCCTTCACACTTCTTTTAAATTGCTTCTGGTTTGATCCAGTTCTTGGCCAATCAAGAACAGAGTTAAGTTTTGGAAGACCTTTTGCACCATTCTACCCTTTTCTTGTTGCATCTGTAAATCCAGTTTCTCTCTTTTTTATCTGGCTTTTATGTGAATTTGACCACACAATCCCCTCTCTCTCCCCCTCTTCTCTTTCATTTGCTGTTGTAGGTAAACATAAAAGTATCCTTTTGTGAAGTCCTTCCATTGTGCTGTTTAGCATTTGTCTTCCCATTGTATTCCATATGTCCAGAATATTAAGTGCCCACTCAGTCAATCCCCGTTATTCTTTAAATTTAGTGGGTCTTGAGTTGACTGCCTTTAGTACAAATTTACCTCCTGAAGCTCCTCCCACACTCATCTGAATGCTCATATTAGTGGGTACTAGAAGACCTAGGAAGTCACCCTGTCACAGACTGCTGAGGTCTGAGTTCACCTTTATTTTATATCTCATTTACTGGTTAGTATACAGTGCAATGCCTGTAAATATTAACCCCTTTTTTCCATCTTACTTTTAAAATCTGCAACATCTGGGACAAGACTACCAATCACTGGAATGCCTTCTAAATATGCTGTGTATTCTACCATAATTACATACATCCTAAACTGCATTTACTTAATTCAGCAAAAAACTGAAGCACTAGACAAGATGGACGCATACCACTCAACTATCCAGATTTTTGCAGAATGCCCAGATTTTTTATTTATATATTTGGTCTGTTCCTCATAAAAATATGTTTTTCTGGCAAATTAGTAAGGAATGGTGTCACTAAATAATGACTAGATGACAAGAAATTTGAGTTTCAAATTTCATATCATTCAGAAAATGCATGGTAGCACAAATCCTTTAATTCTACTAACTTTCTAGGTTTATAAGAGCAATATTTAAATTTCGTCACCATTTTGGGCCTTTGTCCCCCTGTTATTTTTGTCTTTGTCCAGATTTCTTCTGTTAACGGGTTGAGAGGTATGGATAGAAGGTCAATTAGTTTTACCTCTGTAGCCAGCCTTTTAGCCCTAGGTTTCATACTACAGTTATGCTCTCACATAATGAACTTACTCTCAATACTAATTAGTCCATCTGTGAGAAGATAAAGCTTCCATCTCACCTAAACCCTTTACCTTGTGAGCTTCATATTCTCCCACCACAATGCTTCACAATTTGCAGCTAAATGTGCTATGCTGTGGCTGTTGGGGGAAAAAAGCATGCTCAAAGCCTCCTAGAAATAAACAGTTTACATCTCAGCAAAAATAAGGCCACTGGATCACCTCATGCATACCATCTATATAGAGTTGTACCGAGCAAAATCTTTCCAAAGCTGTCAATCAGAACCATAGCACCAACAGAAATGTGTTAGTAACAAGAAACGGTTACAATGAGTTGTCTTTCAAGCTCCAGTAGCTCTGACACTACAAATCCAGACAAATATCATTGCAACATGGTAGTGGTACATACAAGTGTGAACAATGTGTGATGTATAATACTGAAGGACAAGCAGAGAAACAGGGTGTAACTTTCCATGCATATTACAGATGCAGGTAATGCACTTGTTCTGAGTGGAAGCCTTCCTTTACCTTGAATAACTAGGTACAAAGAAAAGATAACTGGCTTCAATAACTGGTTAAATAGCTGTTGTCATTCCAGGGCGATCCAGTACATGTCAGCATGGAACAACAGGCTTGACAGTCCAACTTGCTTTGTAAAGGATGACCTGCGCTTCTTGTTCCAAACTTTCCACATACTGGCTAATACCTTTGCTGCCTTTTTTTGGCACAGTCCAGCTGATGGACATTCTAATGCAACTAACATATCAGTTCCAAAATTGTATCAAATCATATTGTCCCTCCTCAGTGCCACAAGTCTAAGCAATAAATTGCATGATCTTGAGGCACTCATGCATTTGTCTGTGCATTTACTAAAAATTGGTTTAAGTTTCTATATCCACATGGTCACCATCTTTTCCACAAGGCAGAGCCTATGGACATCAAATTTTGGCCTCTGTCACTCAAACAGAAGGTGCTTTACAGCACATCATACCACGAGAACTGGCCCTACGCAAAACCTCTGCCTCTGAGCATAAGCCAATTGGGCTTATTTCTTATTGTGCAATAGCCCATGGGCATAAGTTATGCCCTCTTTCATTCAAATGGAAGGAGCTGTAGTACACATCACTCCACCGAGACATGGCCCTATGCAAAAGCTGCACCTGTGAGCAGAAGCCTACTGGGATTCTCTGTTATTGTTCAATAGCCTACGGATAACAAATTGTGTTGCCTGTCACTCAAACAGCAGCTCTGCTTCATGTGACACCACTGGGATCTGGCCCTATGCAAAAGCTGTGTATGTAAGCAGAAGCCAACTGGGATTATTTGTTATTGTTCAATAGCCTGTGGAAATCAAATTGTGTCCTCTCACTGAAACAACAGGAGATCTGCTGCATGTCATACCACTGAGAACTGGCCTTATGCAAAAGCTCTACCTGTGACCCGCAGCCTGCTGGGATTATTTGTTATTGTTCAATAGCCTGTGGACATCAAATTTTGTCCGCTGTCACTTAAATAGTTGGAGTTCTGCCCCATGTGACACCACTGAGAACTGACCCTATGAAAAGCTATACTTGTGAGTAGCAGCCTACAGGGATTTTTTTATTGTACAATAGCCAGTAGAGATCAAGTTACATTCTCTATCACTTAAATAGCAAGAGCTCTGCCAGTCATCACATCACTAAGAAGTAGCCCTGTGCAATAGCTGTACCTGTGAGCAGCAGTCTGCTGAGATTATTTGCTATTTTGCAATAAACCACAGAGATCGCATTGTGTCTTCTCTCACTCAACCGGTAGGAGTTCTGTTGCATGTTACCCCAATGAGAGCTGGCCCTATGCAAGACCTGGACCTTTGAGCAGCAGCCCGCTGGGATTATTTAATACTGTACAATGTAAACAGGTTTAACATATAGGGCCTAGCTGCATATTGATATAAACTAGTCAGTCATTTCCTGCTCTGTGTTAGTGTCTGTTACAGTTCTCCAAGGAACTATTCCTTATACTGCAAGGACTGCTGACCTAATTCATTAGTGTCCATTCATGTGACCATTAGATTATGCTGTCTAAACCAGTTACTTTCTCCTCCTAACTCTTTGGTCTCTTCTTTGTTCAGCACCAGCCATAAATTGATTGCTTTCTGAAGCAGAGGACCTCCCAGGTTGGCTAATGCCTGCTACACCTAGTTTTTCTTCACCTCCCCTACCTTAACTCCAATTCCCACCCACCTTACTCTAAGATTATATGGCAGTTTCTACCTACTGCTTGTTATATCCAATCCCTATACCTCCTCAAACTATTTTACTATCAGAGAATCATTTTTTTCTATTCACCAATTCTCAATTTCTGTTTAATATTTAGCATCATTCAACACTGTCTTCCACACATACTGCTCTGTACCTTATCCTCACCCTCTTAGCCCTCTCGTAGACAGTGCCTCTAAGTAAACCATTAACATTACTCCATTCCCTATTCATCTAATCAGTCTCCCCCATGTAATACAGACTAATATTAATCTAACTCTGTTATCACCACTACCAACAATGCTTCTAAACAATCTGCTGCTATACTGTGAACTAATTGCACTAAGCCCTGCACTAGCTATCATATCCCTCCCATGCCAATACATATTAACCCTAATACCCAACAGTTACCACCCCATAACTCATGTCAGATCTCCCATAAATTTCACCTTACCACTACTATTCTCCTTTCTCTGACATCTTCAACTACAGGTACATCAAGACAAAGTTTCTACCCATAAAAATTTCAGTAAAACCTCCTAAGTTAGAATATAAATGACATTACACTTGTGTACATTGTCAACCCTGAGTTACTAAGTGGAATTATTTTCACTCACCCACATCCCAACTAAACAGCAACACATCCAACACAATGGAAAATGCATCTAGATCTACTTCTCCATTTACCTCTGAATCCAAACTCTTGTTCTTAAACAGGAATGTCAGAAGTATGTGTAGCAAAATCCAAGATACTCGTACATAATGTAGCTACTTACTTCCATGATATACTAGTTACTACTGAAACATGGTTAAAAAAGATATATTAATCATGAAGTCATCCATCCTGGATTATATATACTCAGGCTCAACAAGAAAAACAAACATGGTGGCGGTGTTGCCATTATCTACAAAAAAATGGTTAGAAATAACCCCACACCCCTACAGATCACAACATTTAACAATGTGGATCTCTTCATAAAACTCTTCAAAATCAACAATAGAAAATTCTATATATGTCAGCACTCCCTCTATTGAACCAAACACATTATGACAAACAATGCCTTTTTCCATCCCTACTGTATGCCTCACCTTCTTACAAACCTATGTACTTAAAGCTAAACTTTATACAATAAAGTATCTAAATTTTCAGCCAGCCTTATTTGTAAGATTCATCATTGTAGAGCCCTGAAACAACTAAAGTGACTTGAGCTACCCAACTAGAAAGAAAAAGTGTCCAGCACTAAAAGAGGCCTGCAGCACAACCTTCACTCTACCAATAAACTCTTAATAATCACAACAAAGTCTAATAACTCATCAGGCAAATCACTATACTTTCATTGTGTATCTAAATTCTGGAACATCATCCCAACACACCAAAAACAGACTATGAAACTTTCTGCCTTCAAGCCCTTACTAAAATGCCACCTAAACCACAAGTGATTGTGCACACGTGCCTTATCTGGGTAACTCCATTTTCTTTTTTCAGCTCTAACCCCCTATTCCTTTATACATAAACCCTTTTCCTACCCCTCTTCAATTACCTTTCTATCTTAAGCCCCACTTTACATTTCAGTATTCTCCACCATTCTCTTATAAGCAGGTTTTATGTCAGTTTGTACCATAGTATTCTTACTGACACTATCCTTGACTCATCAGCTGTGCAATGCCTCTCTCCTTCTTCTAGCTATAACTATTATCTACCTATTGGCTAATGTTTAACTTTCTTTACCTCAGTGTTATTTATTCCTAACACATAGACTGTAACCCTCCTTACCCATGTCCTATAAGTCATAAAAATATCTGTTTGTCGCATATATTGCACATGAACTGTTTTATCATACATAATACGATATAATGTCAACACAGAAAAATACTTACTTTATCTTTGTGTCACTACAGAACAAATGTTTGTATCTAGATGTCTTAAGAACTACAAAAGCTCAGAGTTTAAAACTGCATTGATTTTTTTGGATGTTTTACATTTAATGTTCGGATATGTCTATTACTTTTTGATTTTGGTGTTATTATAATACAATTTGTTACATTGTAAACTTTGTTTTATTGCATTTCTTTTTCTTGAAGTCTTAAAAGTTGTGGCCTAGGGTCATTTAGCAAACATTCTTTTTGCATCCATTAATTGAATAGGAATTAGATCTAGCTAATTAGTGGGAGGAGCCGAGATACAGTTTTGTTAGTTTAATTATTCACCTACATTCCTCTTCGGCTACAAGAGCTCTGAGTTTAAAACTGTTGTTCGACTATACTGATTTTTGGATTTTAAAACTGTTGTTCGACTATACTGATTTTTGGATTTTTTTCCCTCCCACTGTCACAACTCCTGTTGTGCCTTTAAACTTGGTGCCTTTTTAGCTGCCCACCCCTACTGTAAATTATAGTCTGCAAGCCTCTCTCAGTGCTATTTCTACTGGACACTAATAGCTCAAACTGATAAGCCATTACCATTAGACTCGTAATGCTCAAGTTAGCCTCTGCTTCATATAATGCCATTTCATCTAGTGCACACTTAACATTCAGAGTGCCAATCTGGATTGTGTATTGCTCTTCTCTATATTTTTCTTGTTTGAACCAAAAGTCAGCTATTTGCATTTTAACCTGGTCTCAGACCTTAGTCTTGTAGTACCCCTCACATCAGTGGGAACATTGTGAGTTGCTGCTGGATTTGGGTCTCATTTATTTCATTTCTGCTGCTTTTTACTGTTGTCATTTTACCTGGTCTGGTGGCCTTAGTCTTGTACTATAACTCACAATTGTGAGAAAATTTTGATTTGCTGCAGGATCTGGGCTTCATTTATTTCATTTATCACAAACTAGATAAACGATACAAAAAACACACACCACGAGCTGGAACACACAGAAACCCACTGCAGTGTGATTTAAAGACACTATTTTAATTAAAAAGTTTAAGCACATATAGAGGAGACTTCCTCAGAAACTAAATGATAAAAAACAACTCCAAATTTACATGTCCGTCCCAAACCATCACATGATCTCACCGACCAACTAGTATATAGAAATTCAATTAACATATCTTAAAGTCAAATAAATACTACAGCCATTTAAAATATTAAGTAACAATAAATAACAATAATGCAAACACAAATTAAGACACAGTTTCACAATTACTGTTAATACTAAAAAAATATAAATCACAATGCATATGAACGAAGTTTCAAATACTCATAATGCACAGGCTATCATTACGACCAGGGTAAATGCAAGCATTCAGCCTAATCTGCCATCTAAGTTCTTTTTAAATCAATGGGGTCATTCCATGGGCCACCCCTCACATTTTTGACAACCATATCTAAACCCATAAATCCAAAATTATTCCCAGGGTAGTTGAGAACATGTTTTGCAAGTGCATTGCTTGTAATTCACTTCTTTATGTCAAGAACATGCTCGTAAATGCATTCTTTAAATTTTCTCTGGGTTTTACCCACATAGAAACACTTGTACTGCAAACATAGAACCAGGTAAATAATCCCAACTGAGTTACAGTTGCACAAAAACCCAGTTTTAACAAACATCCCATTCACATTAACCTCATTTTGCACCATTATATATTTGCATTGGTTGCAAAACCCACATTTAAACATATGCTGAGGCTCTTAAATATCTACCCAAATCTCAAAGGCTTCCCATACTCTGCCATCAGCAACCTCCCAAACACTCTACAAAGACATCACTCCCCAGGACACATATAGCCACATTTCACAATGTCTCAGTTTCTAAGCCCTTAAGGCAAACTGCCACACAACCCAGTATATTGGTCATTGGAGATTCTGTTGTGAGACAGACCGATGCCTCCCTCACTAGACTGAGCAAGGAAACAGTCATCGTCAGTTGCCTATCAGGGCAAGGATTCGGCAGATCACACATGCACTCAGGACACTGAACCACAAGTACCAGCATAACTCTGTCATAGTCCGTGTGAGTGCTAATGACTTAAGACGTACCTCCCTGGACTATAAGAAGACAGGCATGATTGAGCTTTCAGATTATATGTCCCAGGCAGGTATGACCCTAGCATCAATCAGTATTCTACCTTCTCAAAGGATGATATCACTATATAAACAGAATATGATTGACTTTAACAACTGGCTTAGTTACTGGTGTCATTCGAAGGGGGGGTCCAATATTTCTCAGTTTAGGAGGACATGATCAACAGACCAGGCTTCTTTGCCAATGATGGTCTGCACCTGTTCCCACTAGCCTTTCAGATTTTAGCCAAAACATTATCCACTCCCTATATTGCCTTTTTTTAGGCAATGCTAATCTGATAAATCTTCCAACATAGTAAATTCTTCACAAAATAAATTAAAGGTACTACTGCTCAGTGCTAGGAGTCTCAATAAGAAGCTCTTCTCCTTGGAAGCACTCCTCACCCTGGAGAGAGCTGACATCTGTGCAGTTACTGAGATATTGTTTAAAAGTGCAGAAGGCACTCCAGCAGGGCAAGGATATAATGCCTTCCAAACATTTAGACCAGCAATTTCAAAAGAAGGGATAAGAGGTGGAAGTGTATCACTCTACTTAAAATGTAAGCACACCTAAATATTGGTCAAACAATATGACATGCTTTAGCTACTCCATGTCCAACTAATGTTAGGCAAAGTCCAGTACCATATCCTTGCTGGCTATAGGTCTTTGTCTATGACCCAAGATAACCATAATATATACTTGAATGTACTGGAGTCACTCACAATTCAGCCCAACACCAAATTCATGGGTGACTTCAACTATACCACCAAAAACTGGGATACATACACAACCACTAAAATGCAGGCTCAAAGATCACTGTATTTGGCCAATGCAAACACCCTGGAACAACTGCACACCTACTAGGGGTGCCAATACCCTGGATCTGGTGCTCAGAAATATGAGTGAACATTGCACCCCACCTTGTATACTGTTCTCACTGGTCAGATCAGACCAGATCACAAAGAGGTAACCCTTGAAATAAATATAAAGGCTTATATATGTATTAAGTGAAGGCATAGTTAAATTCCAAGCCCTACTCCAAAACTCAGAGAACATGGTGGCCTATGCAGAAGTGTTCATGGAAATCTTAATCGAGCATGTAAATAACTACATAGAAACAGCAGTTCCAAACTAAAATAAACTTAGAACAAACTCAAAAAACAAGCCCCCTTGGTGAACCCCCAGTATAAATAGGTTGTACAACAAAAGAAAAAAGAAAATACTATCCAACAATAGGAAGGGAGTGGCCCAAAAGACAAAAAACTCCCTCATTAGTCTCAACAAGTAACTGAGGGGACTGACCTAGTCCACCAAAGCCAACTTTGAGGCAAAATAGCCTCCCAGGCTATGGATAACAACAAGGCATTTTTCAGTTATGTACACAACCTTAAAGGGATCACCCAATAGTGTGCTGCACTAATAGTAAATGAAACTTCCTATACCAAATGGGTATATAGCAAATTTGTGGTTGATAAATTTAGTTCCAATTTCACTCCCTATCACCCCCAGTTTCCCTCCCAAGGAAATACCTTACACCATTTCTCCCCCAACTATCACTGAAGAACAAGTCCTCACTGCACTGTCCAGAGCTAAAAACACTGCATCAGTGGGTCCTGATAATATCCCAGAATTCCTACTAAATAGCTTGAAACATGACTTTTCAGGCCGGCTAAAAATCTCTGTTCAACCGCAGCCTCCAGACAGGCTTCATCCCTATGGAATGGAGAACTGCAACTGTCATCCCTGTACACAGAGGCAGACCATCAACAGACCCAGGGAAATTCAGATGCATACATTTGACTAGTTTTATATTAAACATCATGGAAAGAGTTATTGTGGACCTGCTAAAATAAGACTTAGGAACACTGGACCCATCCCAGTTTACTTTCATCAAGGGCAGATTATGCTTACTAAACTTGGTGGACTTCTTTGAGAAAGTCAATAGAGCTATGGACAAGAACAAAGCAGGTCATATTAAGGTCAAACACAACTTTAAGCATAAATCTGTATGTCACCCAGTGGATAGCCAAATGGTTCAAAGATAGGACACAGAAAGTTAGGGTGGGGGCTCAGGGGATCCATCTCCACCAAGAGGCCTCTTATTAGTGGTGTCTCAGAGGGCTCAGTACAGGGACCTCTCCTGTATGAAATATACTTCTCTAATGTCATTACAAATGTATATGGTGTTTGGCTGAAAAAAATTCCTGATGGCTATAAGATGGGTTTAATCATTGAATCCCCCAAAGATGTAGATATCCTCCATGAAGGTCTGACACAGTGAAATATCTGGTGCCAAAACTATGGCCTGAAACGAAATGCAAAAACATGCATAATTATACCTTTTGGGAATATGACTGCTGCAAATTACAAAATTGATAACACTCCTCTAAAAGCAGACCCAGTAGTAAGGGACTTGGAAACTCAGGTTAATAGCAACCTAAACTTTGATCCCCATGTGTCCATGGCAGTGAGATAATCCATCTACGTGGCACAAGTTATAAGTAAGGGTATGGCATCCCGATCTAAGGAGATTATAGTCCCACTGTACTCAGTCTTCATTAGACTGATTATTGAGTACAATGCACCCTTTGGCATGTAACTGACCAGGCATTAGCAACAAGCAAGGCAGCCACAGAGGTTCCTCACTAAAAGAACACAGGGTGTAAATAATACATCGTTTGAGTACTACCTCAAAGCCCTGTCCCTGTACTCAGTCTCCTACAGACTACTGAAGGATGATCTATGCCTAACCTACAAGACATTCTCTGATCCAGCCCTGATGGATCTCATACACATTCACAAAGCAATCAGCACTAGAATTACTGGATTTAAGTATCTAAACCTCATGAGTAACATAAACAAAGCATGTTGGAGGAACAGATATGTGTCTCAGACATTACCCCTTCTCTGGGACAGAGATCTTCACTAATCCTATTCAAATGCAGTTTAAACCAATGAATGGAAAATCACAAATTCACCCCTGACTTATCACCTGTAGTCCTAATGGACAGGGGCAGTTTGTGGATGCCCTAATTCACAGACATATACCAAAGCCATTCTAGCCAATGGGGGCTTGAATGACTAGTTTGAAAAAGGATTTACAGCCGTTTGCCTAGTAACCTCCTATATGTTATAAATATATAGTTTGAAAATATTAAGTAACACAAGTGCAAGGTAGTCTCAATCGTGGAAAACCTTGGGATACAAATAGTAAAAAAAATACTCAAAAACTAGTGTAAAAATTGAAAACAAAAGTTTTGAATACTATTTGTTAAGCACTTTTGACCTATGTTTGTCAACCAATGGACTTCATCAGAACTAATAGCTTTCAACTACATACAACATTTAAATCAAAACATCCAATCACATTAACCTTACTTGACATAATATCATGAATAATTAATTAAACATTGAATATAATACCTAATTATGCCACAAACAAAAACTGTAACTATAAAAACAAAAAATAGCCAAGGCTAATGGTACAAATAGACAATTTATTAATATAGTAAGAGCTTTTGTGGGTGTAAATACCCCCACTTTTTCAGACTGTTAAAGTACAATAAGACAACACATTTAAATAGTTTTCAAATAGAGCACATTACGGTCAGGTGGTTAAAAGATCCAATAAGCTTTAAAAGACAATTAACTTTAAGTCAATATTGCTAATCAAATAAAAGAAAGATAAATATGTAATATGTAAAAAATACATTAAAAATGCCATAAGAATGCTAAACCATACAAAGAATGCACAAAAAGTATGCATGTAATTAAAACTGGGTGTGTAATCATGGGGTGAACAATTCATGGGATAAAAAGATTCTATCTCCTCAGATTTTTTAACTTTAGGATGCAGGCTATTGAGCATGCATTATTCAACCCAGGGTATTTAAAGGCATCAATTCTGAGCTGCTAATGTAGCTCACGTTGTTCTAGCCACAAAGAAAATGGTCCCCCCCTCACATCAGCATTAATCTGGTCTATAACTCTGAATGAGTAGGAATGACTGGGGTTACTAAGGGCATGTTTAGCTAAAGCATTCTCTGACTTCTGGTTCCTAATGGCATACTGATGTTCATATATTTATTCCTTAAGCTTTCTATCAGTCTTACCTATATAGAAACCTTGGCAGGAATTACATTTAGCTAAATATGTACATCCCTTGTATGGAATTGCAATTGTACCTCCCTTTACAAGCAAACTTCTTATTATTGACCTGGTACATACAGCCAGTATCTATAAATCTACAATAAATGCAGGCTTCACACTTAAACATACCCTTAGTCTTAGGGGGTTGTGGCATTTTGTTCTCTAGGAGATGTTTTAAGTTACTAACCCTCCTAAAAACAATAGAGGGTATCAGGGGTAGTCTCTTCTTTGCATTTTCATCTGCTATATTACAATTCCAAAAGAAAAAATTGTTTATTTGGATGTATTATTGCAAAAGGACAGGGTCAGACAGAAATATGTTGCTACCATCCATAGGAAAGACGCGTATTATGTAAGACTGATAGAAAGCTTAAGGAACGAATATATGAACATCAATATGCCATTAGGAACCAGAAGTCAGAGAATGCTTTAGCAAAACATGCCCTTAGTAACCCCAGTCATTCCTTCTCTTTCTGAGTTATAGACCAGATTAATGCTGATGTGAGGGGGGGACCATTTTCTTTGTGGCTAGAACAACGTGATGATGATGCCTTTAAATACCCTGGGTTGAATGATACATGCTCAATAGCCTGCATCCTAAAGTTAAAAGATCTGAGGAGATAGAATCTTTTTATCCCATGAATTGTTCACCCCATGATTACGCACCCAGTTTGAATTACATGCATACTTTTTGTGCATTCTTTGTATGGTTTAGCATTCTTATGGCATTTTTAATGTATTTTTTACATATTACATATTTTTCTTGTATCTTTCTTTTATTTGATTAGCAATATTGACTTAAAGTTGTTTAATTGTCTTTTAAAGCTTACTGGATCTTTTAACCACCTGACTGTCATGTGCTCTATTTGAAAACTATTTAAATGTGTTGTCTTATTGTAGTTTAACAGTCTGAAGAACTGGGGGTATTTACACCCACGAAAGCACTTACTGTATTAATAAATTGTCTATTTATACCATCAGCCTTGGCTATTTTTTGTTTTTATAATACCTAATTATCACAAATACACATGTAAACATATAAACATCATAATAATACTTCCACTAAATCAAAATATATATTATAAAAAGCAACTTTTATGTAAAAACTGTACGGTTACAATTTGACAGCTCATAATTTTAAAACACTGAAGACAGATGTATTGTCATTTAAACCAAAAGAGGACATGGCATTAAGATGGAGTTGCCATACCAACTCCTTATACTCTATATGGTCCTCCCAGATGCCTCCTCTAAAACTTTTAATATGTATAGTTGCTATAAATATACACCATATATTATATAGCAAGAAAACCCAAAAGCAGTGATTGTGTTCCAGCAGCTAACCCAGGTAGAATTCCAAGCAAAACCACAGCTGGTAACAGGCGGAAAGGCAAGGGTCTATATCATACCATCGAAGCTGCAAAACTTCAAATGCTATAATATCGAACCCAAAACCACGAAAACTAAAAACCCCAAAGAGTGAGCAGAAAACAGGAAACATACAAACACTACAAACTATTTCTAATGTTGGGGGCTTCACCCCCACACACCCCCCTACTTATATATACCAACTCCAAGATTGCACCACAGTGGAGGAAATAGCGAAGCCGCAAAAACGGCCCACTGAATTCTTTCCCTGGGAAAGAATTTGATGTTCCGCAGCTTCGCTGTTGTCAGTCTTCTAGGTTTTAGGTTCAATATTATAACATTAGAAGTTTTGCAACTTCGATGTTATGCTATAGACCCAAAAGGCAAGGCTTAACAGTTGTAAAATCCACATGTTTTATTAAAAGTTAGCACTTTCGCAGTATTCACCACCACTTCATCAGACAAAAAAGTAAAGCAAATGAACTTCATTTGCTAGTGTGTGTTTTGCTAAAGCACTACAATCATTCCCTCTTCTTGTGCAATACAAATGATCCCTCACTCTCTCTTTCAAATTCCGGTTGGTTTTGCCTATATAAAATTTGAAACATGAAACACAGTGTTCTGCATAAATAGCATTCTGTGTGTTGCAGTCTGCTGAAACCCTAAGGTTCCATAAATGGCCTGTCTCTGGATACTTAAAGTACATAAACTGATCAATATAGTCACAATATGCACACTCCTGCATTTACGTGTACCCCATTGCCTCTCCCCTAGATTATAATATAATCTAGGATAACATAAACGCTGTTTAAGATTCTTCTTATTTTTATACACGCAAACAGGTTGCTGGCCTACTAGCTCTTTTACCTTCTCGTCAGCGTGTAAAATGTGCCAGTTACTTCTGACCACTTCCCTAATCCTACTCACCTCTGTTGTATAGGTAATAACCATGGGCATTTTCACAGATCTACTTTCAGCATACTTAGTTGTATCATTTTGTTGTGAGAAATAGGGCTTGGCCCTCCCTCGTCTTTCCTTATTTACTACACTATATGCCTTGTCAATTTCCACAGGCCTATACCCTCTACCCTTAAAGTCATCCCGTAGATGGCATAGTCCATCCTGAAAGTCCTTGTCATTACAGGATAGACGTGAGGTCCTCATAGCCCGTCCCTTAATGATATTACTAAAAATATGTTGTGGATTCATACTATCCTTATGCAAATATGTGGGCTGATGACATTCTTTCCTATGAATACTGGTGGTTAGACCAGTTCCTTGCTTGGCTATAGTTACATCCAAAAAAATCAATTTTACTCATGGATTTGTTTAGGGTAAATTTAAGAAAATTAGTGCTGGTGTTCAAATATCGGGTATAATAAGTTCTAAACTCTCATCTCCCTGCCAACCTATAAAAAGATCATCCACAAAACATCGATATATTATTATACGTGGATCCATATTATTTAGAATATGTTGGTGTTCCCATTCCATCATGACCAAGTTGGCATAGGAGTTCGCACAGCTAGTGCCCATGGCAACTCCTGTTTTTTGCCAATAGCACTTGTCTTTGAAGAAGAATATGTTATTCTCTAGAACTAATTCCAAGAGTAAACATAATAGATCCACCTGTTTTGATTGAAATTTTCCATATTTATCTAAGGCTCTTTTCATCATCAGTATCCCCTCCTTATTGGGAATACATGTAAATAATGAAATCACATTTAAGGCTGCCAAGACGTCAATACTTTTACTGTTCTCCCCATTGATTGCATCCCCTTAGAAAATGTTGTGTGCCTTAACACTACCTCTGATTCATCCAGAATCTTTCTAAGTTGTTTGTCCAGAAACCTAGAAATAGGCTCTGTCAACCAGCCCCCACCCGCTACAATGGGTCTAAATGGGAGCTTCAAGGAGTGCTTGTGTATTTTTGGTATAAGTGGATTCTGCACTATAAAATAATCATACAGTTCCTTAGTAACAAGCCCTAAATTAAAACATTAAACAGTTATCAAGTCTACATTTCAAGTCATGCACCATTACTGCATCAATACTAACATAAATGTTAAAATCACTAAGCATAGTAAACATACTATCATGATAGTAAGTTGAATCAAGAACAACCACCGGTCCCCCCTTATCTGCTGGATGAGTAACAATATTTGTATTACTGCGCATTTCTAACAAAGTTTGTCATTCACTTTTAGTTCCTGTTCAGTTCCTTGTTACTAAAGAACTCATACAAGTCATTTTCACAGGCTGATAAAAAAACTTCAACAGCAGGAGGCAGTGCTGGTGCAAATATACTAGGCTTTTTAAATAATTTGACTTCATTATTTTCACCATCATTACCAAACATTAATTTTAATGCTAAATTATGTGCAAACAGGCGAAACTCAACAAGCAGTTCTGTAATAGCAGCCCCAGTAGTGGGGACAAAAATCAAGCCTTTAGTCAGCAGTGACACTTCTGCTGCTGTTAAACTATAGCTGGAAATGTTCCAAACTAAACTCCTTGCTCCAACCCCCATATTTTCTTGATGGTTCTGGTTTGGTTGGATGGCGGCAGCTCCTTCCTCTTCTGGCCCCCTCTGTAGTTGTCTAAAATCTTGGGACTTCCTTCTGATTCTGCAATTTAGTAAATATGACTAAAAATACAGAATTACAGTGGATTTTAAGGTTAGGAGTGCACAGGGGAATAGGTCTGAATGACCATGTACCCCTAATACCCCTAAAACCAGTATTAAAGGCAAAGAAAAGTAGATATTACTAACATGGGCGACCGTTGCTCTACACCAGTAGTCAGCTTCTCCCTGGTTAGATCTGACCACAAACTAATCACCTTGGAAATCCACATCCCTCCCACACCCTCAGCAAAGGTAACCACCATGAAAAACTTTTCCAAAGCTAAATTTGTTATCCTAAAAACAGAGGTGGCTAACTTCACGGCACCCATGCAAATGGAGAATAGTTGCGCGACTGCGGAATCATACACCAATGCACTATATGAACACTTACACAAATGCATGGATCACGCCATACCCAAAAGAATCAAGACAGTCTCTTCCAAAAAAAAGGAAGCCAATCTGGTGGTCCCCTGCCATAAACAAATTCTACAAAAGAAGGAGGAAACTGATGCAGAATAAGGTGAAGTCCGAAGACTGAAAAAACTCCCTTATCTGCCTCAACAAATTCTCTAAAGTTAGGTATGAAAACAGAATTGCAGCAGATAGTAAAGACAGCTACAAGGCCTTCTATAGTTATGTAAAGAATCTCCACTGCAATACCCAGATTTGCTCTGAGCTACTGCACAATGGTACCTCCTTTACCGAGCCAACAGATATTGCCAGTATACTGGCCAACAGATTCAGTGCCAACTTTACCCCCCTCTTCCCCCCAAAGGACCAATCACAATACAAGTAGATTGCCAGGTACCCAGTATTACTGCTGCACAAGTTAAAACTGCACTGTCCATGGACAAGAATACAGCTTCTATGGGACCTGACAATATCCCTTGTTGTATTCTACATGAGCTACAGAGTGAACTGGCACCTCACCATGTGCCCTGTTCAATCACAGCCTCACCTCAGGCTTTGTCCCTGCTGAATGGCGCACTGCTACAGTCATCCCTCTTCACAAATGTGGAGTGACTACAAACCCTGGGAACTATCGCCCCATTATCCTGATGAGTCTGATATGGAAAGCTATGGAATGCATCATCATGAACCTAATAAACAAGGATATAGGGAATCTCCAAACTCTGGATCCCACACAGTTTGGTTTTCTGAAGGATAGATCATGCCTGCTCAACTTGATCGACTTTTTTGAGTCACTCACTACAGCTGTGGATGAAGGCAAGGTGGTTCATACAGCCTACCTTGATCTGGCCAAGGCTTTTGATACCATTCCCTGCTCAGGAATCATAGAAAAACTCACTAAGCTTGGCATCAATCCCTATATCACTAGGTGGGTTGCAAACTGGCTCACAGATAGAACCCAGTGTGAAAGTAATTGACTCCAAGTCAGACTGCCAATTAGTCACAAGTGGAGACCCACAGAGTTTGGGCCTCGGTCCTCTCCTGTTTGGTATCTACTCCTCTGAAGTCCAGGCAAACACGAAACGACTCTGGCTGACAAATTTCATAGACGATTGCAAGTTGGGAGCTATTATTAACTCCCCAAGTGATGTTGACATCCTACAGAATGGCCTCACTGTGACCAACGACTGGTGTCAGAACCATGGCTTAAGCTGAATGCCAAAAAATGTGTCATCATCCCCTTTGGGAAAAACCTGGTTCCCATGAATTACCACATTGATGGTAGTCCACTCAACACAGAAGGCATTATAAGAGATCTGGGAAAATAGGTTGACAGGAACCTCTCTTTTGATCACCACATTGCCACTGTGGTCAGAAAGTCCTTCTATGAGGCACATCTCATTACTAAGGGTTTTGTATCCAGGAAGAATGAGGTCATTGTCTCCCTCTACTCTTCCCTCATTAGGCCAATCATTGAGTACAATGCCCAATTTGGCATGTACCTCACTAGACACCTGCAACAACCGGAGAGGCCGCAAAAGTACCTCACAAAGAGGATCCTAGGCCTTAAACACTTGTCCTCTATGGACAGACTCAAAAACTCTAACTATTCTCTGTCTCATATCACCTACTTAGAGGTGATCTCTGCTTGACATACAAAGCCACGTATGACCCAGCTCTGTTTGAAATGCTACATCTAAAGAAATCCCAATCCCCCCACACCACACGCTCCAGAGACCTCAACCTCATTACCACAATTAATAAAACATGCTGGAGGGACAGGTTCATAACCCAGAGACTGCCCATGCTATGGAACAGACTTCCTGTACATGTTAAGCAGAGCACCTCGCTGACCCTCTTCAAGAGAAATCTTGATGAGTGGATGGGAAACAGAAAATTCACCCCAGGGATAACACCAGTGTCTCTACTCGACAGAGGCACTGGGAATTAAGGTTGGGTGGCACTATGCCAGTGTAATCCTATGACTAGGCTTGTAAAGGCCCCAGGGCCATTAGCCTAGTACACACCTATGAACCTATGAACCCATAAATGCACTATTCTGCATCTTGGTATTTTTACTGTTATTTTTATGTGCAGTTTTTAGACACTGTTGCTTTAAAAGCAGATGCCATGTGGATCAATTAGGATTCTGCATTGTTGTGTTAATTGATACTGAAATCTAGTATAAAAGAAGTTCATTTGCTTTACTTTTTTGTCTGATGAAGTGATGGTGAACACTGTGAAAGCACTAACTTTTAATAAAACCTTTGGATCTTGCAACTGTTGAGCCTTGCCTTTCTGCCTGTTACCAGCTATGTTTTTGCTTAGCATATATTATATATAAATATATAACTATATCTATAATGTAGCCTTGCAAAATAAAAATTGTCTTGTAATGAGTATCTTAAAAGTATCAGCTGGAGTTTTTCTCCTTGGGCCTCTGCAGAAAATAGGCTTTGCCCGGTCAGACTTTCCCATTGACAGAGACAAATAAATAAATAAATGTAAAGCGAGAACTCCCTCTGTACCTGGGTTTTGCCCTTTTCATGTTTTAAGATCCAACAGCATCTGTGGTAAAATCTCCATATTTGTTAAAGAACATAGCACCTCCAGGCAAATCCCTAGAGACCTGAGCTCCTACTGAACTACAGATTATTTCATTTTTATTTATTTATTTGACATTTGTTTACCAGGGAGGCCCAACTGAGGTAATATTCCATTTTCAGTGGAGGTCGATTGAGAAAAGCTCCAAATTGACATAATATAGTATCACTTAAATAACAAAGTTATAACAAACCTAATACATAAGAACAACATATTAACTAAGACAAAAATCACAATTTTATTAAATATAGTCTGAACTTATACATACAGAGTGCAAATATTTGACAGAGATAAAAAGTTGGAAAAAAGAACATTGTCAATACTTTAATAATTCACATCTTCAGCTACAGTTCGTAAAGATGACAATGTACACACTGAGTGCACACCTTGGAACAATAATGGTAGATAACATAGGCTAGGGAAATTTATATTTCCTTTATTGAAGAACTATTTTGACTATATTCAGAGAGAGGGAATTAGTAAGAAATAATTTTGGTAGGGGACTAGTTCAACCTGGGGTAGTGCAGAAGTGGAGCCAAGTCTTATTTAGGTGGTTTTCTAGCAGGTGTTTGAAGTTGGAGAGGTTAGAGGTAGATGTAATCTGCAGGGCTTTCTAGCGTTTAGCAAATGAGCATGAGTAGTGAGTTTGGCCATAGGATTTGTGGGGTTTATATATGCTGAGAAGATGTTGTTCGTTAGATTAAATTAGTTTGTTAGGGTGGTAGGAATGGAGAATAGGATTAGAAGCAGAGCAGTCATTCTCTTTGTGAATAATGTTGTGAGTGGAGATAAGCCGTACCTAATCTAACTAGTGAGGCAGTTCAAGCCAGTTTAAAGCCTTAAAGGGACAATCCCAGTGTTTCTTTGTTTACATTCTGCAATGTTTACCTTGAGCAGTGTGCAGTTCTCCAAAGAAGTATTATGTATTTATTTATGTACTTTCACTTGACCTATTAGTTCTTCATGCTGCGTTTTGTATTTCCAAGTGTAGCTGCAGCCTCTTATTTCATTTGTTTAGTTATTAGTCCTACATTGCGCCATCATTAGTGACAGCCATTAACAATGCGTGGCAGGTGGGTCTCAATGAAGCAAGTAGGGCTACCCTGGGACCTATGCCAAGGATTTTTAGTAAAGGTAGAAACATAAAAAATATACATGAAGGTCCTAAATTAAGTAAACGGGTGTCCATCATGTATAACTGTGGAGCATGCAAATATTGCAAATTTATTAATGATGGTTCCTATGTTTCTATCTTTGGTTATGATCGTATTTTATCTTGCCCAAGTAGGTGCAGTTGCAACACCACTATGCTAGTTTATGCTGCCACATGCACCAGCTGTCAAGGTTTCTTTGTGGGTAAAACCATACTTAGATTAAGGGACAGAATAACTGAACATGTGAGGGCAATAAAATCTAAAAACAAACACAAATGCTTTATATATTCACAATACAGTATGTGCTAATTTCAATAAATTCATCTTTTGTGTGATTGATCAGGTATTACCAAGTGAAAGGGGTGGTGATGATAAATTAAAAGTTGAAAACATGGAGATCGAATGACAACTTAGATTTAATGCCACATCCCCCCAGGTTTAAATGACAATAATGCAGTTTTACCAATATTAAAATATAGAGCAATGGCCTTATAGGAATGCTTACTGGCATTACTGCTTAGTTGTTATTTAAATGTTTCACATATATTTTTTATCATTTTTTTTATATAAAGTTAGAGTATATGTGATACAATATTATTTTTAGTTTTTATACTAAGTAATTTAATATGTGGTACACGTGTTTACATCATGGTTTTATCTTTGTGATTTATTCGTTAATTAGTGGAAGATAATGTCAAGATCCATGACTGGTCAGATCTGGTGATATTATGTTATTTAAACTTGTGTTTTTACTTCCCATACAAGTCTGAAGAAGCCATTTGTTGATGGTGAAAGCGCTCAGTTTATGGGACGTTTTGTTCGTTTCCTATTGTGCCATTAAAGTGGAGTTTTCTGTCTGTGTTCGGGTTTTGTTTTTTTATTTTTTCAGTTGTTATTAGTTATTAGTCCTAAAGGCTGCAATCCAAATTTCTGTACTGGCAGAGAGATTACACAGCAAAATGACACAACTGCCACTTTATTTGAGCCGTATCATGTACCTCTCTTTCATATCACCGCAGTATAATAATGAAAGTTAAATGTAATATTTTCTTCAGTGCGTGCTCTTGACTGACTCCTCTACTTCCTTTTCAACAGTTTCAAACAGTGACCTTCCCATGAGTGTAGCTTTCATGCCTTGCATTGCATGCCTGCAGTTCATTTCTGATGCTACTCTCTGCAGCTTTATCACCATTCTGTTATGCATCACTGCCTTTCATTTTGTCCTGAGCAAAATTCACTGTTTCTTGACTACCTTACCAAATATATCCTTGAATTTCAGAGTCCATTATTTTATTTGCCAATGGTTCTAAATCTAATGCACATAGCAAAGGGGAGAGAGGACACCCCTGCCTGGTTCCTCTGCTCAAGCAGTGATTATCAGACAGGACCCTATGCCCACTTTAGTTTTCATCTCCGAACCCTCATATATCCTTCTAATCAACCTTATAATTTTATCAGGGAATGAACATTTTCCATTGCTCTGCTCCTAAAGTCACCACCTACTCTGTCAAATGCTTTCTCTGCATCAAGACCAACAACAGTGGTATTTTATTAAATTCTGCTTCCCTCTGGATTATCAATGTTCTGTTAATGTTGTCAAAAGTTTGCCTCCCCTCCACAAAACCATATATCTATCAATTTTCGGCATCACGTTTGCCATTATTTTAGCCATTATAGACGTAAACACTTTATAATCATGGCTCAGTATTGAAATGGGCCTGTATGAAACTGGAGCATTTCCCCAAAACAGTCCCTTCAGTAAGTTGTCTGTGTCTGTACACGCATATCACTGACACCAAACAAAACATATCCCCCCAAAATGTCTGTAGAAAGACTTCTGTGATGACAGAATGAAAAATGTCATCAGATGAACCCTTCTGTAGTTGGTCTGTTATTACTGAAGTAATTCACTGGCACCAAATAAAACATTTCCCCCAACGATCATTTCCGTAGTATGTCCATGCTTGCCCAAACACTTTTACTGATACAAAAAGAAACACTTCCCCATGATCCTTTCAGTAGTTTGTCCATATCTGCATAAGTACTTCACTGACACCAAATCAAATTTCCCCCCATGAGTTTTTCAGTACTTTTTCTATGTATGCCCGAGCACTTCTCTGACATGAAATGGAACATTCCCACCAAAGGTTCCCTTCAGTAGCTTTTCCATGTATGTACAGGCACTTCACTGATGCCAAATGCATGAAACATCTCCCTCAAAGACACCTTCATGAGTTTATCCATGTCGGCCCAAGCACTTCACTGACATCAAATGAAACATTTCCCCCATTGATCCCAATAATCCATTTAGCTAAAGGGTTGAGAGATATGCAAACCACTTAACTGCTGCTGCCACTGCTAAAGCAATCTTACCCCACCATCCCCACCACGAAACAGAACTGTGAATCAGAACATGCATACTAACACAAATCCTGTTGTTCAAGCAGCTTTGCAGCTTCTATCTTGAGCTAAGAGGTCAAGAAGTATGAAACCGCTTAACTGCTGCTGCCACTGCTCAATCACTTTCACTCTTCACATTTGTACAAACACACACACAAACACACACAACACATGCGTGTGCACACATGCACACGCTCACACACACATGTGCACGCACACGCACGTGTGCACGCACACGCGCACACACACGCACACACACTCACACACACACACACACAAATACACATAAGCACACACTTTTTTATGGGTTTTTTTTTTACGTTTACACTCGCTAACAAAAGTTTGTCTGAGTCTATGGAATGCTGGCCTCTGGAACAATTCAGCAGCATAAGGGAGGTGCCATGGGAGCATCCCAGGCAGCTGCCATTCAAATTCTCTTGCATTTCCTGGCAGCAATGTGTACCAAGGTGGATGATTACATCCACTTCCCTGCAACAGTCATGGATTAAAGAACTGCCATGCAACAATTCTGTGCTATAGCCAATTTCTCCTGCTTCCTCGGTGCAATAGGCTGCACCCACTTTCCATTTAAAACACCTGCTGTACCTGATGCAGAACTGAACATTAAAAGAAAGGTGTGTCAAGTGATGTTCTCAACAGATCCCTTGTTACTAATATCATGGTGACACATGCTGGTAGTGTCCATGATGCTGCAATATGAAGGGAAAGTGGTCTGAGGGCTGCTTTCCAACATGATGAAATACCTGAGGGGCTAGTCAGGAAGTACAGGACCACAACTATGATGTAATCAGAATCCGCACCTGTCAACATTAAGTATGAGAGCAACATATGTCCTAGTGGTATGATTTGAGGCAAAGAGAGAGGTGGTGAAAGCTAAGGATAAGGCATATGGAGAGTTGTATGAGAGATTGGACACTAAAGAGGGAGAAAAGGACCTGTACCGATTAGCTAGACAGAGGGACAGAGCTGGGAAAGATGTGCAGCAAGTAAGGGTGATAAAGGATAGTGAGGGAAAGGTACTCACAAGAGAGGAGAGTGTGTTGAGTAGATGGAAAGAGTATTTTGAGAGGCTGATGAATGAAGAGAATAAGAGAGAGAGAGGGTTGGATGGTGTGGGGGTAGTGAATCAGGAAGTGAAACAGATTAGCAAGGAGGAAGTAAGGACAGCTATGAAGAGGATGAAGAATGGAAAGGCTGTTGGCCCAGATGACATACCAATGGAAGCATGGAGGTGCTTAGGAGAAATGGCAGTGGAATTTCTAACTAGATTGTTTAATGAAATTTTGGAAAGTCAGAGGATGCCTGAGGAGTGGAGAAAAAGTGTTTTGGTACCTATCTTTAAGAATAAGGGTGATGTGCAGAGCTGCAGTAACTACAGAGGGATAAAACTGATCAGTCACAGCTTGAAGTTATGGGAAAGAGTAGTAGAAACTAGGTTAAGAAGGGAGGTGATGATTAGTGATCAGCAGTATGGTTTCATGCCAGGAAAGAGCACTACAGATGCAATGTTTGCTCTGAGAGTGTTATTGGAGAAATACAGAGAAGGTCAGAAGGAGTTGCATTGTGTCTTTGTAGACTTGGAGAAAGCATATGACAGGGTGCCTAGAGAAGAGTTGTGGTATTGTATGAGGAAGTCGGGAGTGGCAGAGAAGTATGTAAGAGTGGTACAGGATATGTACGAGGGTAGTGTGACAGTGGTGAGGACTGCAGTGGGAGTGACAGATCAGTTTAAGGTGGAAGTGGGATTACATCAAGGATCAGCTCTGACTCATTTCTTATTTGCAGTGGTGATGGACAGGTTGACAGATGAGATCAAACAGGAGGCCCCGTGGACTATGATGTTTGCAGATGACATTGTGATCTGTAGTGAGAGTAGGAATCAGGTTGAGGAGACTCTGGCAAGGTGGAGATATGCTATAGAGAGCAGAGGAATGAAGGTCAGCAGGGCTAAGACAGAATATATGTGTGTGAATGAGAGGGAGGGTAGAGGAACGGTGAGGATGCAGGGAATAGAGTTGGTAAAGGTGGACGAGTTTAAGTACTTGGGATCAACAGTTCAGAGTAATGGTGAATGTGAAAGAGAGGTGAAGAAGAGAGTACAGGCAGGGTGGAATGGGTGGAGAAGAGTGTCATGAGTGATTTGTGACAGACGGGTACCAGTAAGAGTGAAAGGGAAGATCTACAAGAGGGTAGTGAGACCAGCTATGTTATATGGGTTGCAGACAGTGGCACTGACAAAAAGGCAGGAGTCAGAGCTGGATGTGGCAGAGTTAAAGATGTTAAGAATTGCACTTGGTGTGACTAGGATGGACATGATTAGGAATCAGTATATTAGAGGGTCAGCTCATGTTGGACAGTTTGGAGACAAAGCAAGAGAGACGAGATTGCCTTGGTTTGGACATGTGCTGAGAAGGGATGATGGGTATATTGGGAAAAAGATGCTAAGGATAGAGCTGCCAGGTAAGAGGAAAAGAAGAAGGCCTAAGATAAGGTTTATGGACGTGGTGAGAGAGGACATGAGGGTGGTTGGTGTGACAGAGCAAGATGCAGAGGATAGGAAGAAATGGAAAGAGATGATCTGCTGTGGCGACCCCAAATGGGAAAAGCCGAAAGAGGATGATGATGATGATGATGATGATGATGATGAACACTCTTATCTCATCTGGGGAGCTAGGGTGGCTCACCTCCAGTGACATTTCTCGCCCTCTCATAGCAGCAGTCTGTAGGCTGCACTCAGCATTGTGCCAGAGTAACATTACTGACAGACCTCACTGGATCTGTTGTAACTGCCCAAAGCACTGATCATGTTTGGAAGGGCTGTTCACACTTCATTCTGCCAGAGAGTATTGCCTGTCCATCCAAGAAGACTGCAATCATGCTGGGGAGGAACCTCAATTATAATTTCATTATGTCTGTGTGAGAAATTGTCTTCCCTACTTCTGATTGACATCTGAGAGACAGTGTGATATGCAAATGTTATACTTTATATGGAGGCTTGCATTTTGATATGATGTTACAAGCATATGTCAATTGACTATCTCACCTCTCATGTGCAATATAAAGCTGTGCTAAACAATCAGTTTCATATGTTCTTATGTTATGAAAAGATAATCAGAATACATATAATTAAAAAAAACATCATCACATGTACAATCCATTAAAAAGATGCATAGGTCACATGTGGGATTTGAAGCCATGGCAGTGGATATCATGACAAGTAAGGGACAGCCACACAACCAATGTGCCATAGTAATGGTATTCCACAGTTACATGTACATCCAAAAAGAATGAGCATGTGTACTCCAAGAATATCAGATGCCTGTCATATACAGCCATCGGTGATACACATCATAACAAATGTTACTGTCACAATATGGTATGCAACACACATAATGGAAGTTATACAGAAATATAGAAACAGTGCAGAAAAAATCAACATATTAAAATGAACTGTTATGCACTTGTGGCAACATATCAACACAATAAACAGGGAACCATCCTAATGTTGTTTCTACCAGACCACGTGTGCTAACAACTACTGCTATATTACGAAGCATCGGAAAGTATCAGTAAACATACAACTTACAGAAATCCTCACAAGTCACTGGTTTCTGTAAACATACCACAGATATTGCAGTTTAGTCAGAAATAACACTACAGATATATATTCATTCAATCAGTATCTATAGCTGTCCGAGACTGTTTCCTTTTTATCCATATGTTATTACTGCATATGGGGAAAATATCCTTGTCACTGGTGGTCTTTTACCCATTTCTGTATGTATATTGTTGAATTCTATCCCCATCATTTATGTCAGAGATAGATTACAATGCTGACAATTTACCAACAAAAAAAAAAGACTGACAACATGTATAAGTTGATTTATACAGATTAACGATAATGTAAGTATATGATAACAGCAATCTATTCCAACACAATGCCGTCAGGTTACAGGTTACTTTTGAAGCTAGCTGTACATCAGCTATACTTTCAAGTGAGTTAGAAGTTTGATAAAACAAATGAACATAGTAATTAGGACTGTCTTTTTAATTTCTCCAAATATTTTGGGTTTCTAATACCATGACAGGAATGAACCCCATTCCTAATTCAAAGTATGATTACAGTTCATGAAATTAGTATTGTTTCACTCTTTGATGTCAGCCAAAAGTGCTCTTTGCAGCACCCACAATATGTCCAGTAATCACTCCTCCTGCATTTCGTACAGAGTTACATGTGTAGATAGCATATCTAATTACGATTGCAGACTCTTTTTATAAGACCCGTTGCTCCTACTACTATTGGAACCATCTGGGTATCTTTCTTCCACGTTGCTGTCATTTCTGCTTGCAAATCCTGACATTTTATGATTTTTCTCTCTCTCTAAAATCTCCACACCCAGTGACTACAGTGTCCTGCGTATAATTATCAATGGTACTTTTGTCTTCTTTTCTTGGACCACTGGTTTTATAGCATCTGTATTTTGAACTGTTGGTAATGGATGATCCCATGTGATATAGACCATCATTTTCTATGATGCTTTGTGGCTCATGTTTCCAGTGTTTTTCAGCCACTTCAGTACCATAATGCTTGCACAATCCCCAGTGCAGCAGCCTCGCCACATTATTATGCATTTCAGTATACAGTCCTTCTGCCATTAGTATGTCTCAACAAGCAATGAGATGTGCAACTGTTTACAATTCTGTTTTATAAAACCTAGATTTGTCCATTTCTCCCATATGTTCATTGGACTTTGTAAACCACTGTGTATGTAGCCCACTGTCTTGCACCACCAGTATTAACCTTTCATCTCTTGGTTTGAATTCACATCTCCTTAACCATTCATACGTTCATTCTGATCAACATGAGGTTCTTCCAGAAGTTTTTTATACTTGCAACTATATTTATGCATTTTCCACATTTCTTGCCTTTTCATCTGGTTCTTCACCTTATATTCTTTCTTTTGTTTTGTGGCACATTCAGTTGCTGCCTGTTTTTTATCTACTTCTGGTTTGATTTCCATTCCTGCTTGATGCCAAAATCTTATGGTAGATCAAGCAGAGAAATGATCTTAGATTTATTTGCCTCATGTTTTAAAACTTTCATTACATTTGGGTTTTATTTATTTACTGACATTTGTTAACCGGGTTGGTCCAGCTGGGCTTTTGGCCTGTTTTCAGTAGAGACCCGAGGAGAAAAGCTCCAATACAGACCGTATACAGAAATAAAATGGTAACAGTTACATTTACATATGATAAGATATTAAAAATTAGTCAAGAACAATACTAAATACAAAAGAAAAAAATGCCAAACATTAGTGTTATATCCTCCTTATGATCACAGATTAGTGTTATATCCAATTTATGTTCACAGAGCAGAGATTATTTACATATTTACACACAGATTGATTGAGCAGATATGAGTATACAGTAGAGTTTGTTAACCTTAGTAGAGGGATTACTTGGATGGGAGGAGGGTGTGATGTTTTGCGACATCAGCAGATATGTGTGGAGTCCCACAATGGCAGATCTATATATGTAATCAATTTCAGGGAGGCCCATCCCTCCTTCAGAATGGGGAATATATAATCTTGGTATGCACTGATTTTTATAAATAATTTGGTGAGCACAAAGCATCCTTCTTGTTTTCGTATCTAATCTATATAACATGTTTTGGGGCCAGTCAGTTACTCCAAAACTGTAAGTCAGGACAGGAAGTGCAAATTGGTTTATAGCTTGGATTTTGTTCCTAGAGGTCAGTGCTGTTTTCACGATTCATTTAAGCCTTCTGAAATATTCCTAAATTTTATTTGCATTTGCTCATGTTTTTTTGTTGATCCTTCATCAATTCCTAGATATTCATACACTCCTTCTTGCTCACATTCTTTTATATCACATTCTTGTCCCAAACTGATGTTTTCTTGGTATTGCAGTTTTCCTGCTTTAATGGTTGCTTTTGCACATTTATCATGACCAAATGACATTCTTATATCATCTGAAAAAGCATTGACAACGTGCAGTTGTGCTTTCAGTTCCTCATCTGATGAGCTATACAGTTTTAAATAGTCGACAAAGAGAAGATGAGAAGTCTTTACACTTTGTTGTTTTCTAGGAGCCAAATTATAATCATGGCCTAAGCTTAATGGGTTAAGGACAAGGCAGAATCGCAGGGGTTTCAAACAGTCACCCTCGAATATTCCCCTATGAATTTTTATCCCTGGGATAATAATTTGTCCTTTATCATGGCTAAATTGCAAAGTGGTCTGCCACTGTTTCATGGTCACTGTATGTAATGTAGTCAATCAGTGTAGGATGTATCTTTTACGTTTTTAAGCACTCTTTTATCCATGAATGTGGGATACTATCAAATGCTTTTTTTAGTCAATCCATGCCATACTTAAGGTCTTCCCCTTTTTACAGTTCTCCACTATGACTTTATTTAACAACAAATGATCCTTTGTTCCATATGACTTTCTTTTATTGCCCTTTTGTTCTACTGCCATAATTGAGTTTTCTTCTAAATGACAATAAAAAAGTTAGATACTGCATCTGGGCCTGCGGTTTTCCAATTAGATACTTTTCTTAACTTTGTTTCAATCTCTCTGGCCATTACTTCATCCCATTTCATATCCTGTACATTTCAACTTCTTATTCTTTCTTTTACTTCTTCTATCCATTTATCATATTTGTTATATTCCACAGGATCTTCATAGATACTTCTCAAAAATGTATCTATTTCTTCTTTTTTTAGCAGTCTTTCAATTCCTTTTACCTTGTTTCCCAGTTCTCTATAAAACCTTTTTGGGTCATCAATAAATTGCTTTTTTTGAACTTTTCCTTTATATTTATTTGTGTATCTTCTAAGTTTTTATGCCTGGGCTGAAATTTTTAGTTTATTTGCAATAGTAAATCATAGATCCTTGTCTGTTATAATATTGTGCATTGGTTGTATCACATCTACAAAATATACTGCCTTTTTTAATTTCTCCAAATCTTTTGGGTTTCCAATACAGTGACAGGAATGCACTCCATTCCTAAGTCAAAGTATGATAAAATTTCATGAAATTAGTATTGTTTCACTCTTTGATGTCAGCCAAAAGTGCTCTTCGCAGCACCCGCAATGTGCCCAGTAATGACTCCTCCTGCAATTCGTATGGAGTTACATGTATTGGTAGCACATCTAAATATGATTGTAGACTCTTTTTTATAAGACCCATTGCTACTATCGGAACTATCTAGGTATCCTTCTTCACACTGCTCTAGTTTCTGCTTGCAAATCCTGATATTTTATAACTTTGTGTCTCTATGTACAGACACTTTAGTCACTGGGTGTGGTGATTTCAATGATCAATGCTACTTTTGTCTTATTTTCTTAGACCACTATATCTGGTTATTAGCATCTATCTTTTGAACTATTGGCAATGCATGATCCCGTGTGATGTAGATGTCATCATTTTCTGTGATGCTTTGTGGCTCATGTTTCCAGTGTTTTTCAGCCACTTCAATACCATAATGTTTGCACAACCCCCAGTGCAACAGTCTCGCCACATTCCTTTCAGTATACAGTCCTTCTGTCATTATACTGCCCATTGAGATTCATGCGATGTAAAGGAAGTAAATAGGATATATTAATGTTCCACTAAATTAATAACAGATAAAGTCTTGCCACAAAATACAGGGCAGTAAGGGGAATGAAGGTTAGAAATCGAATGCCATCATGGAAACACTGAATAGAGAAAAACTGTAAAGCAATTAAGATGAGAAGTGCCACTGTTACAAGAGTATAGAGGAGGGAATAGAGCAACAAAAATACTCAGAAAGATAGATGTGATAAAAGCAATGCGCAGTATCAGAACAGATCAGGATCTATTGTGCACTATCGCAAATAATAAACTAAAAATATCAGCATAGGCAGAAATACTAAGAAGATATGCAGATAAAAATTAAAGGAACTGTACAAAATAAACAATTTATTGATGACCCAAAAAACTTTTATAGAGAATTGGGAAACGGGTAAAAGGAATTAAAACACCACCGAAAAAAGTAGAAATTCATACACTTTGGAGAAATATCTATAAAGAGTCTGTGGAACATGACAAGGATGCTAACTGGATAGAAGAAGTAAAAGAAAGAATAAGAAGCTTAAATGTACAGGATATGAAATGGGATGAAGTAACAGCCAAAGAGCTTGAAACAAAGTTAAGAAAAACTCCTAATTGGAAAACCCCAGACCCAGCTGCAGTACCCAACTTCTGGCTAAATGTATTAACATCTTTACATGATGATTTAGCCATGAGAAAGAACTGTTTATATGAGCACCCTGAACAGACACCAGCCTGGTTAACAACAGTAAAAACAATACATTGACTTAAGAGTGAGGTCCATGGTGATTCGATCCATGACCTAGACAGATAAGGCTAGACAGGCTAATAGGTCTATCAGTCCTGGGGTCAGTGGAAGCATCACCTTCATGTAAGGTGATATTGGTGGGTCAGCTTTGACAAAGCCTGCGTTTAGACTATGATTGAATAGTTGCAAAGCAGGACGAAACTTAGCATACCTGTCAGCTTCTTAGATCCAGAAATCCCTACATTTTTTAAATATTTCTCTTACGAACTTAGAAAGTTGATAGAATAACAGGTTTTGCATTAGTATGAATTTTCTAAAGGGTATGAAATCGGGAACTGAAATATCTGTCTTTATTTTCTAACATCAATTGGTTATGGTTTGCAACTAATTTGGCAGAAAAAACACAATTTTATAAAAATGGACCAAAACTATGGGCATTCAATGATAGGACAGTAAAAACAAAGTGTAGTTGACACTGGGAGCAAAAACAGGACTGGAATTGAATATTTACAGGATATGTAAAAGAAATAGGATACCATGGGTGGGAATGTGAGTGACGTGGTTAAGTGGGTGTGACTTTGGTCAGCTTTAGAGTAGACACGAATTTTAAATGCTGGGATTGTCCCTTTAAGGGCAGTACAGTAGTGGATATGGTATTGTTTGCTGATGGCAGATTTTGTAACCTTAATATAACAGGCCTCAGTTTATTTTTAACTGTAGCTGGGGGCTGGTTTAGAAGTGTGGAATTATCAGGATATTATATGAGTGGCTGGACCTGCAGAGGTACAGAGGTCATTGGAGCCTGTCAGTTAAATAGCTATTGCGCCAGTGTAAGGAAGAAGGGGATAGTCTAAATTGAGACATTTTGTACATGACTTTAGGCTATGAAACTGTGTTGACAACTCAAAGAATAGAGAGCAAACACGTGTCTGAGTCCCTCTGTTTATAGTGTCAGTGAATGAAAGTAGAGCACGACTTGTACTATGTGCTGGGTGGAAGCCATATTGGCTGGGTATTAAGAACCGTTCTTATAGGATGCAGTGCAGGAGTTGCTTATGAATACATCTTTCAAGAATTTATGAAAGAGGTGATAATATTGCAATAAGCCAACAGATGGAGACAACAGCAGAGATGACACCTTTATGAAGAGGTGTAATATATGATGTTTTTCCATAATGAGGGTTCATAGGATTCAGGCTATTGATCTATTGGTAAGGATAGTGACTGAGTATGCTATGACATCAGCAGCCATCTTTAGTTATAGAGATGGGAGGTTGTCATCTGCAGCGGAGAAGGGTTTCAATTTAAGCAGATAAATGCAGACAGGATTAATTGTGAACGAAAACCACAAGACCAGTAAAATTAAGTAGATTTATTAGCTCTCTTGATGAAACAGACAAAAAAGTTTGTTCTCTCTCTAGCGCCTCGGCCACAGTAAGTACTCCTTGAAGGCCTACTGTGGCCGAGGCGCTAGAGAGAGAACAAACTTTTTTGTCTGTTTCATCAAGAGAGCTAATAAATCTACTTAATTTTACTGGTCTTGTGGTTTTCGTTCATCTGCCTTTCATCTGTTGCTGTTAGGATTAATTGTGAACTAGGATCTTGATGCAGAACCAAGTAGGATTCCTCAATTTTTTATATGATCTCTCTATTACCAAAAACTCCTTTATTTTTAGTGTCTAATTATCCTTCAATAAACTGTGACACCTCTACCTCCAGTGTTGGATATCCCAAAAATTTACAGACATAATAAACAAAAACTCACTTGATCACCTAGTAAACAAACCTACTAAAGAGCACAACACTCTTGACCGATTCTTAACAAATTATATGTCCACTTCTTGCACCATTTCTGTTGTTTCCTTACCCAGTAAATCAGACCACAAAGGTATAATTTTTAAAAGCTCTTACAGCAAACCCCACTCAATTTCAGGGTTACAAGCACATGAATCTCAACGTACTTAATGATAAAATATCAGATTTCACGTATAACTGTACTGCCTTGACCTTGATACAGCAGCAAGCTTCATTAAGGACTTCTTCACTCAAACAGTTTAGTATACTGCTAAAGTGATCAGTAGGATATTATCTGTTATGGTAAGTTCTTATACAACTGTATTTTTATTAAAATCTTAATACACAAAACAAATGAACATAAACATTGCATTAAGCACATCATTCCCTAAATCTATTAAAATAATACATTTTGCACTAATTAATCAGGATGAACCCTTACTTCTAATGAGAAATGCAGTACAGTCATATGAAATTAACAAAGGAAGAAATGTATGAGTTTGGTGCACCTTATGCATATTTAGTAATGGCCATAATACAAGATTCTTAAATCACCGGCAGTAGCTAGGCACCATCAGAATGTTCAGAAAGTACATTAACAGCATTCTAGCTCTTCGATCACCATAAACAAATTAAGAACAATATAATGATTACATAACAACAACCTTAACAATATTATATGACTATTATGGTAGTGTTATAAGTAATGGTACTTATGAATTATCACAACCAGATTTTCATGGTTGCGAAAATATGACACTACAAGTGAAACGGGGCTATTTAAGACTCAGTAATGATATTCTAAGTGTTTTCCACTGTCGCATTACATTGCTTAGGTATCAGGAGCTGAGTAAGCTGTACACATTCACAGGCAGTTTCTTTTGGCAGTTACCCAATTTAAACGTTTCCGCTGTAGCACTGCTGCCATTACCTGTCATCGCAAGCAACTTCCAAAGCTGCTATCATTCTTCCCCTTTTTTTTTCCTTTCACCTTTACTGTCCACCTCAAGCAAGGCTAACCACAAGTCAGATGTCAGGGACCTAAATCAACATTTGGGGTGCTGTCTGTGAGGGAGATTAAGTCTGAAAAGAAATGCATACTGTTACTTACTGACAGCAGTAGTCGTTGATGAGTTAGAACAGTTACTTTTTGTGAAGTCTGGCATACCTTGTGGTCTGCGTTTATTTAGTAATAAATCACATTTGTTAAATGTAGCCAGCACAATATAGGGGTGCTTTGTTAAACTTGCTGTTATACCTGTTTTACAGTCCAGCAGAATTCAGCATATACTATGCCAGCCCTAGCAATTAAAGTGTGCATCTCTACAGCACGCAAATCAGGAAGAGGATTTCTAAAATTTTTGCTCTTCCTGAAGGTGACCCATACTTTTTTGTGAGTAGTAAGGACTTTCAGTGACACTTTACAGTGTTGCATGGCTTCGCTTCAGGGACGGTGTCCCAGGCTGCATCCTACAAGAGCTCCAAAATGAACTAACCCCCACACCAAACACACTATTCAAACTCAGCCTCTCTACAGGCTACATACCAACAGAGTGGCACACAGCAACAGTTCACAAAGGTGGCACCACAACGGACCCCGGGAACTATCGCCCTATAAGTCTGACTAGCCTGGTCTGCAAGGCTATGGAATGCATAATCATGGAACTTATTAACAGAGACATTGGGAACCTCCAAACTTTGGACCCCACCCAGTTTGGCTTTGTTAAGAGCAGATCATGCCTCCTAAACCTGGTGGACTTCTTTGAGACAGTTACCAAGGCATTAGACGAGGGTAAGGAGGTCCACACAGCCTACCTAGACCTCACAAAGGCTTTCAACACCATTCCCCCATTCTGGTATTATAGACAAGCTCACCAACCTGAACATTAACCCCTACATCATGAGATAGGTTGCAAATTGGCTCACGGACAGAACCCACACAGTGAGAGTTGCAGACTCTAGGTCCGACTCTAAACCAGTTACAAGTGGTGTCCCCCAGGGCTCAGTCCTAGGACCCCTTCTGTTCGCTATATACTTCTCAGAGGTACAGGCAAGCACAGGAGGACTTTGGCTGACCAAGTTCGCAGACGACTGCAAACTAGGGGCCATAATTGATTCTCTGGCTGATACAGACACCCTCCAGAAGGGTCTCACTGAGACAGATACCTGGTGTCAAAATCATGGCCTCAAGCTGAATGCCAAAAAGTGCATAGTTATCCCCTTTGGAAAAAACAAAGTACCCACAAACTACCACATAGGTGGTAGTCCCCTAAATACAGAAAAAGTAGTAAGGGATCTGGGGACCCAAGTAGATTGTAATCTCTCTTTTGATAATCATATTGCCAAGGTGATTAGAAAATCCTTCTATGTAGACCACCTAATCTCAAAAGGGTTCGTATCCGGATCAAATGAGGTTATTGTGCCTCTTTACTCATCACTTATTAGACCCATTATAGAATACAATGCCCCATTTGGGATGTACCTTACAAGACACCTGCAACAGCTGGAAAGACCACAGAAGTACCTCACCAAGAGGATTACTGGTCTCAAACAGATGACCTATGCAGCCTGACTAAAGAAACTCCAACTGTACTCGGTTGCATACCGCTTACTCAGAGGTGATCTATGCCTAACATACAAGGCCATGTCCAACCCAGAATCGATGGATATGCTCCACCTAAAAAAACCCAATTGGTGAGAGCCACACGCTCTAGGGATATAAACCTTACCACAAAGTTAAATAGGATGTGCTGGAGGGATAGATTCCTGACCCAGAGACTCCCCATGCTTTGTAACAAAATTCCAATATACATCAGGCAGAGCTCCTCACTAGCACTCTTCAAGAGAAGCCTTGACGAGTGGATGGGAAACAGAAAATTTACCCCGGGGATCACTGCAGTGGCTCTGCTGGACAGAGGCGCAGGAAACTAATGGCTCTGCTGGTCAGAGTCACAGGGAATTAATATAAGGGGGTGGTAGAAGCCAACACACTCTGGCTAGGCTTATAAATGCCCTTGGGCAGATAGCCTAGTACTTGCCTATGAACCTATAACCTATAAACCTATTTAGAAAGGTATAGTCCCTATCAGAAGCAAGAATGTGTTACATTCAAAAATAAACCACACTAGTTGCCCAACACCATAAATAAACTCTACAACAAAGAAATGCCTTAATTTATATAGCAGATCTAAAACCCTTCTTACAACAAAAAACACTACCAGATCCTCTAAAGAAGCTCATGAATTTAGGCTAGACTCTGGTACCACAGATAATTATAAATTCTTCTTGAGGTATGTTAGAAAACTGGAAAACAATGTCCTACATTGCTGTGAACTTAATTACTTAAAGAGTTAACCTATACTAAAAATATTTCCTCCATGGGACCTGACAATATACCTGGTTGCTTAATTAAGACTGTTAAACGAGCAAGCAATAAAGCCCAAGAGGGTGGGTGTTCTTCATCCCTGGAAGGGCATTAGTTCCACAATAACACACACCCTGCAGGGCATTATTGCACTTAGAGAATGGGCTGTCTGTAAAGTTGTATTTTACTTATGTATTGTTTTTTTTGTATTACTACATTTTTTATATATATTTTTGATGTGAAACAGCTCCTTTGCCTAATGTTTCAAACTTGCTTTAGTATATCTTAATGATGTTGAAACAAGCATTTTACATCCAAAATATAACACTTTAAAAATATCCAGGTATTTATTTTTTGTTCCCTTACTCCTAAAACGTTTGGTATGTTGCCAGTCATTGGAAATTTAAGTTAATAAATAATGACATACACTTGAGTTTCAGACTTTTATTTCCTTCAGAAAATTCATGCTAACACAAATCCTTTTATTTAAGCAAGTTTGAAATTTTATAAGAGCAATAATTCAAATCTTTTCCTGTTTTTGACCCTTTGTTTCACCTTTATTTTAGGCTTTATCCAGATTTCTTCAGCTGAAAGGTCCAGAGTTATGTAAACCTTTTACTGCTGCTGCCAGTGGTCGATCTCACTCACACACTCACTCAATCTCTCACTCTCTCTCACACACATGCACAAACACTTTTTTGTTTCAGAAAATGCATGCTAGCACAAATCATTTAAAATATGTTCCTATTTTGAGCCTTTGTCCCCTGTTTATTTTAGGCTGCTGCTGTCTGGGGATCACTCTCTTCACTCTCTTTCTCTCTCTCCCTCTGTCTCCCTCACACACACACACACACACACACACACACACACACACACACACACACACACACACACACACAAAAACACACACACTCTTACTTTTTTTCTGTTTCATTTATTTTTTTACACTCACTAAACATGAAAAGTGCTGCTTAACAAGTGTAAAATAATAGCTCAATTGATCTGTCTGTCTTACTCTCATACATGCATACACTCACAGACAGACATAAACACACACACACACACACACACACACACACACACACACACACACACACACACACACACACACACACACACTCTCTTTTTATTTCATTTTTTCTTTTTTATTTTACACTCACTAAACAGCAATAGGGCTGTTTAGTGACTACAAAATAATGACGGCCATTAGGTTTTTTCAGTCTGGGCTCCACAGCAGCTGGCATGAAGCAGTGGACTCATTTTTCAGTGGGCACTACCTACAGATTGGCAGCTTGCTAGAGAACATTCATTCTCCAATCAAAGTGCTATCTACAGGTTGCCCATTCTCTAAGACCTTGGAGACCCACTCCGTAAGCTATAGGTCTCATTAACACCTGTTGTGAATGTTGTACCTTGTACAGCATACATACATCCCTGTATTCTATACATTTTCTGAAAATCAACTTAAAAAGCATAAGATAATCAAGGCGTTTCTACTGTGGGACATCCTAGATTAACAATCTTAGTGACATTTTATTAATAAATCATTGCCCTTTCTAATCCTGCCTAATATAAGCTGGTAAGTCACTTAGTTAAAAAGTCAGACCCAAGAAAGGGATGGATGCCATAAGGAGCAATGGATGTTAACTGGATGTATACAAAGAAACACTATAGGCTTCAATGAGTTAACCCAAGTTTAGCTACTGGTTTTGTCCCTGATGACTTTTTTTTCACACAGCCAGAGTGAGAACAACCTTAAAGAATTATCACAACTTGGAAAAAGCAACTGTTACATGGCAGTTAAGTCTGTAATGTAAAATCAAACACTATTTGTCACCAAAGTTCAACTAGAATAATGACAAACTTACTAGGTAAAAGGCAAAGGTAATGTTCTCATTACTCATAGGTACCCAAAGAGGGGGGCAATTAAACTAGTTGACAGAACTTGACATGCTAAAGGGGGAGAGGGTGAGGGGAGTTGAGGCTATAACTACTACTCTTAGGATTCTTGACATAGCTATATAAGAGACTGACACTACAGTGAAATCTGGCGCATCTGTGGAGATAGTTTTAAGGCATTTAAGTCCAATATCCTAGAGCACCACCTCAGGCCAATTTTACATATATAGCAACATAGTTTATCACCTGAGAGACTACTGAGAGAATTCAGTTCAGATGCTATAGAAACCCTGGTGTCTACTCAAATCTGGGAAAGCGACACTCTAAATCCAGGGTCCAATCTGTTCAGAGTGTTATTTGTCTAAAACAGAAAGACAGTAAGAAGCCTAGGAAACTTTTCTGCCAGGACAATGGCTAACATGTTGGACACTTGAGTCCAAAGCTCACGTATAGGTGGGCAGTTCTAGAATTTGTGTGACAGATCTAAAGTGCCTCCTTGAAAGTTGGGACACATTTTGGGAGAATAAGATAGATTATGTTAAGAACCATTCCTTACCCTATAACCCCCATCCAAACTAGATAATTCTCAAAAAAAAAAAAAAACTAAATAAGGCCAGCTAATAGACTTAATAATAGCCATGTTTATGTTGGATGTGTTATAAGCAGGGTCATGGTCTAAATCATTCTGAGTAAGTACTGCTAGGACTTTGGAAGATTCCATTTGGAGTAAAAGACCTAAAAGATCTTACATTTACAATGCATAGGTGGGGAATTGGGTTGGAGAGTGCCTTTCTGTGAGTAAGGACATGGGAGATAATTTCACTACACCTTAACATGTGGTGCATCACAGCATAGCAAATCAATAGATACTTTTAGTGATCTTTGGGCTGTAAGTGCCATCATCACTGCAAATAGTGGAAAGGACAAGCCCAGATAGAGATTAAAGAACCCCATAATCAGGTGCTGGGGTGATTTTGGTAATAATTTTTATGGCCCTCCAAGTTTCAAACATTTGGTACCATTGCTTAAGTGTACTAGGTACAGCCTGGGTATACCATACTATTGCCCAAGGAGACATGGCCTGAAGAATCTTAGTTTCAGGCTTGATCCATACAGGAACAGAGGTTCTATCATGATTAAAAAGTTAGAAAATCATGAAACCCACACATCATAGTTGCCAGTCTGGGATCCTAAGGCCCAAATTCTGAAAAGGAAGACTGTCTAATTAGATTTGACCCTATGTGTCACACTATTCCACACAAATGTATGGATCAGTGCTGTAATTCTTTTGTGCTATGGGTTGTGGTGAATGCCTGGGAGATGTGGGTAAAAGTAGAAAAGATGCAGTGATGCAAACATCTTAAAATGGCTTATCCTGCCCAGTAAGTGAAGATGAAGTTTAAACCAAAAGTAAACACAGGTATATACCTTAAAAGGGCTCCATGTTTAGGTTAGATATATGGGGTTGGAGCTGGGTGGAGAATAATACCTAGGTAGTTCAGGTTCTAGAGGATCATTTGAACAAAAATCTTTGTGCGGAAGTCTGGAAGAGTTTGGCTGCAGAATTCAAAGGGTAAGTCTATGATTTATCCAGGTAAAGACATAAGCCAAAGAGCATTAGAAGTTGTTGAAAATAAGATATCTGCCTTACAGACACAAAGTGCAGGGTTTGATTCTTGCATGGGTTAATTGGCTAGGCTTAAAATGGTCCACAATGGGAGTTAGCCTAGTATTAATCTATGACTCTATTTATAGTAATCTCCTATGATCCTATATTCTTATTTGGAATAGTGCCCACAACCATCCAGGACATGAGCAGCCATTACTAAATGCAATCTTGGGTATTAATTAACATTTCTGTGCTATTACATTGTGATGAAATGTCTAGGCTTTAAATGACCTCTAGGTTGATAGCCTAATAATCTCCTACGATCCTGTGATCCTACAATATTCAGTAGGGTCGGGCTGTCTCGGACAGGGTTTTGGGTGATGACAGCACACTAATCCACACTGAATGGTGCATTGGCTTTGATCTCAATGATATCCCATCTATCAATAATCCCATATCTGAAAATAATCCTGTTTATTGGTTTTAGAGCAAGGAGAACAAGAAATGGGAAGAGTGGACACCCTTGGTGAGTTCCACGTTTCCAAGAGAAAGAGTAAGAGATGAAGCTATTAACCACCATTGCAGCTCTGGGTCCCATATACATCACTTGCATTGAGCATATTAATGTGGTTGGAAAATAATGGATGATCAGGAGGCTCCATAAGTACAACACTTTCTCAAGATCTAAAAAGTGGACTACCACAGGTTCAGCAGCAGATTTCAGGTCGTGCAGGCTCAGGGTCCTAATGTGGTCACAGCTTAATCTCCCTTTGATAAACCCAGCCTGCAAGGGGGAAATTAATTCTGGCATAATGGGACATAATGTATTTGCAAATACTCTTGCATAGATTTTAATGTTGGTATTAAGCAGAGAAATGGGTCTGAAAATTCTCTACCTTCATAATTTCCTTCTTGAGCTTGGCCAAAACAATAATATGTGAGGTAGAGGAAGAGATATTAATCTTAACTGCTGTTGGAAGAATTGTAAAAGAGCTACTAAAGGGGGTAAAAGGAGGGCATCAAGTGATTTGTATGGCTCACCCTAAAGACCATCCACACCAGCTGGTTTCCCAGCAGGAATTTGTCAGAGTGCTGTATGAATTTTGGGGACAGTGAAAAGTGCAACAAATCACTCCACCTGAGAGGGCGAGATTGAAAGAAAGGGGTGCCCTGAATGAGGCATTGAATCTGTCTAAGTAGGTTAACAAGCTCCTCTATTTAGTCACTGTATAGAGAATAAAAATAAGTTGCCAAAAACAACCCCAATGTCTTTAGGTCTCATGATGATTTTGCAAAGTACAACATCAGTTCATTTAGAGACTTGAGAGTGTATTCACCTTTGTTTGGCTAGGCATGCCAGGAATGAAATATCAGTAGTCTAACCTATTAGACTGAAGAGTATGATGGCCCATAAAAGATAAACCACCCTTGTCAAGGTATCTCAACCGCCATACACCCCCTAAGGCCATAAACTCACAATGACGTTTAAGCACCTCTTGAGATTTCAGGTGCTCCTGTTTGACTTGGGATACATGTGGTCTCTAAACTGAGTGTAATGTAATGTTAAAATCCCACCCTTCTACTAATATGAACAAGTTCAAGTGAGGATTATCCTCCAAGGAAGCACAGAGATCTCTAAATGAAATTAAAACCATAAATGTTAGCAACAATGACCATCCCTTAGCCCATATCAAAAGGAACAATCAAAATCCCCTGTCTCCTCACAAAGTTTCTGTTGTTATTCCTTAATGTACATTTTAAGGATTTATTGACTAAAATAGCCAGCCCCACTTTTGCAGCTGTGTGCAAGTTATGATAATAATCAAAGTTAACAAAGCTTTTAAGCTTCTTTAGCTACCTTACATTCTTAAAAAGTACAATGTCAGCTTAGCATTTTGTATCCAATGCAAAATACTATTACTACTCTTCATTTTAGAATGTAAACCATGTACATTAACTGAAAAAGCAAGAGCCATTTTAGGACCTAGGGGAAAGTAATAAAAGATAATCACCTTAGGCCCTCTGACCATGTTATAAGAGAAGAAGCTCAGAGGAAAACCCTTATAAAATGCTGAAAAGACAACAATGGCAAAAGAAATCAAGTATTTGAGTTCATATATGAAATGGCCACAATATCACCACTGCAACTTTTTTTTTGTCTTCAGGTTTGGTAAGAAATCTCTCTCTGCCTTTTGGCTTAGTGGCCAAGGCCCTTTCAGAGTTGTCATTCCACGCTAGCATGTCAGGACCCTGGACTAAGTTTTCGACTATTTCACTCCAGTCTGTCAACATTGAGTGTTCTTTGCTAAGGTTATGCAGTGAGGAAAAACAGCTTGGTTGATCAAGAGGGTCTTCTTCAAAGAGCATCCTAGCTGATGATATACCAAACTATTTCTTCACTTTGTGTGCAAGGCTAAGGGTCTTTGCAGAGGGAAAGATATCTAAAGGGTATTGTGCACCTCTACATTCCCTTCCATCATTAATGACCACAGCCAGGTCTGCTGGTGCTCTCATCTGGTCCTACACAGGAGTAGGGCTACCACTAGAAACTATGGCTTCTGACCTTAATACAAGAGACTGGACTCACTGCTTCAATTGCTTATTTTGCAGTAGACACACTGCTTAACAAGTGCTTTTGTATTTTACTTTTTTCCCTTTTGGGGTTCCATTTGTTTCTTGTTTTTGTGCTTAATACAAGAGAGTCATTACTCACTGCTGACAGTAGTAAGTACTGCTGAAATAAAAGTGAAGCAGTGACTGGATTCTCAGAGTAGTAGGATTTGTTTTGATATTTCAAGGTAAGAGTATTCAGGTTCTTGAAAAAGTAGGAATATTATTTTTATACAGAAAGCTGCAATAGTAGCAAAAGTTCTTCTCTCTTTACCCACTGGTTGGGAAAAGTCCTGACAGACAGACTTTGCATCCCAGCATTAAAAATGAACAGCCCTCTTTACCTCTGTAGCCTTTTTAACTCTCTAGGTCTGTCTGCAGAATTTAAGACTGTCATAATAATTTGTCTTGGGGGGATCTGGAGGGGGTTTTTTTGTTGCAGGGCCCTGTGGGTTTCCTCAAATATGTATTGTTTACTAGTGAGAGATCTAAGGACTTACAGAGCTGCAGCTCAAGAAAGTAAGGAATGTCTTCCATTTCTGTACATTTAGGAAGTCCCACTAAACTTAAAGTGTTGTGGTGACTCCTGTTTTCTAGGTGATTAAGCATTCCCCCAAACACCAGTAGTTCTAAGCCAATGTGTAGCAGCAAGTTGTTATGAGCCTGGAGCTGAAGGGTCTGGTGATGCACATTCTCCTCCAAGGGTTTGATTGCAGCCCCATACTGCTCGAGAAGGGGTTTCTGCCCTGCTACTTCACCTTTTAGTTCTGCTATATCCTCCAGAATTCGGGATAGTAATATAGTCAGGTTGTCCAGTTTAGCAAGAAGAGCCGGTATTTATGACAATGGAGTGGCAATCATAACTTCAGGACAATCCAGTGTGTGTCCTTTTTGAAGCAAAAGTCAAGAGCCTAACATCTTAAATTAGTCTTACAGAGCTCAGCAAAGTCAGTCAGCAGGCAGATGACAGCTTCAGACAATCTTAGGCAAGTGCTGGTAATGTAGGAATGTCTTAGAAACAGCCCAGATTGCAATTGGCATTTTTTCAATGATTTGTTACTCCATTTTCACATTCTCCTCATCTCTCATTTGTCCCTGATTACTGGTACAGTAAAGTGATGATATCCCTCTATAAGAATGGCCTTACAACCAACCCAGATAATTTCAGACCAATCAGACTCACAAGCCTCATCTGCAAAGCCACAGAATGTATTATAACTCACCTCTCAAACTATAGCATCAAGAATTTTATTAAACCTGATCCGTAACAGTTTGGCTGTGTGAAAGGTAGATCCTACCTACTGAATCTGGTAAACTTTTGAAAAGGTTACTAAGGCTGCAGATGATGGCCATAAGATGAACAGTGGGAGTTGCGGGTACCTCATCAAAAATTATGGGAGTGACCACTGGTGTCCATCAGGACTCAGTGCTGTGACCTCTCCTTTTTGATATTTACTTCTTAGATTTCTAAACAAGAACTGAGTGCTTTTTATCAAAAATCTGTATACAAGTCTAAACTGGGAGTTTTAGGGATTACTATTTCACCTTCTGACACCCACACCCTAGTAATCTTTGTGGATTAAAAATGGACTCAAAGTAAATATTAAAAAGTGTAGTATTGTCTCTTCTGGTCGATGACCAATCCCATCATCACACTGTACAACACATCACTTTGTTTGTGTCTTTTGGCTTTTCTCGGTTAGGGGTCGCCACAGCGGAACTCTGGTACGCTAATGATTGGCAGTTGATTTTTACGTACTGGCTTGTCAGGCCTGACGCACAACCTTCAAAGAAGGTGCCCCATTCATGCATGTCTCCACACAGAAGACGCTCTAGCTGAGAATCAAACCGGACAGCGTCTTACTGTGAGGTGACAACGGTACCACAGCACCACCACCATGGGTCACTGTACAACACATCACTACAAAATTAAAAATATAGTCAGGTCAGGGACCTATAAACATGGGTTAATAAATCCCTTTATTTTGAGCATCATGTGAGAATGGTTGTCAGGAAATCCTTTTATTTAGCGCAGCTAATTGCCAAACAAATATTCCCATTATAATCAATATTGATCAGTCAAATTATTGAGCATAATGCCCCCTTTAAGATGTATCTTCATATACAAAAGGATCACAAATGTAAAGTTCTTGAGCTATCATGAAAGACTGGAAGGTCTATCCCTTTGTTCTGTATTTTATATTTTTTTGAGAGTTTTACAAGGCAGAGAAAGACAGGTAAGTGTTTTCATTTTTTGGTCTGATTTTAAGTTCACTTTAACAGTCTATACCTGCTTTACTTAAGGACTTTTATGCCTATATTATTGATTCCAGTACATAGTTTCACAACATTTTTGCTGTTTTAAGTGATCTAACTGCTGTCATTAAGCCCTGATTTCATTCTAATGTGCAGAGTGTATGCCAGGTTAGTTCAGGACGTGTCTTAGCACTGGGGCAGTTCCTGGCCAGTCATCTCAGAGCTAAGGATCTAATTGTTTTTCCCTCTGAACCACCCTGTTGTAGTTGTGTTCTTAAGCCCAGTGTATCTGTTGTTGCCCACCCCTTATGATAATTTGACAACATAATTCCTCCCTCTCCATTTATTGGCTATTGACAATAAGCACATAAGTATCATTTTGCAAAGTCTGTATCCTAAAACTACTCATCAGGCAAAAAGACCTTTGATAAAATTATTTAATACTCAGTGTAGTGATACTGCTTGCACTGATTTCAGTATCAAATTAGTGATATTTTTTAACTATAATTACTCCAAGCAGTTATAGAAACCCATGCCCCAGGCTAGAGTCATTCCAGTTGGTTCCATAGACCAGCACTTCCCCCCCCCAGTCCCCACAGCTTCTCAAGCCAGCCTGATTGAGATGGGTATCCTGAAACAGTGTAAGAACTGTCTCATGCTGTCTGACGATCATCTATTTTTCAAACAGCATAACACAGTGTGTGAGAGATGCACATATATAATTTTCTTGGAAGCAAAATTTACACACACGGTAAACTCAGACACCAAGATTGTCAGCAGTACATCACACAACAGACATAATCCATCATATGCTGTGGTTCTAAAGATTAACTTGCCTAAACTTCAAAAAGCTTCAAAACACAACACAGGAATGAAACATTTTAGTTAGAGGAAGTAAATAAGTACAAGTTTTGAAGTTTACATTTATCTCAAAAATATGTGTAGCCAGTAGTAAAGTCAGTACCTGAGCCAGTGACAGAAACCTGGGAGACTACCAGAATGTAATACTCCCTCACTAGTTGAGGCTAATGGTGGCTGCCAAGGTTTATACTGCAGAAATTAGACAATTTGATTGGGGCTCTTATATTAACTGGCCACAATCTGATGACTGTTACTGAATGGCTGTTTCTGCTCATCTCACCTCTCTCATAATCAGTGTGCTTATGCATGTGCAAGAGACTGAGTGAGTGGGTTAATGATCGTGATGGGGACATGTGAAAACATGTTACTTTCACAGCTAATGGCGGCACTAAAGAGCGAAGCTGCTTAAATAGTTAAGAAATATACATGCACTACAGACATTGCTTGTCAAATGTTACATTTTAACACCACTCTGCACTGCCAGCATTGTTATAATCACACCACAACAAGTTACACTGCTGGGATGCCCTGTGTTGTACAGCACGTGCCAAACTGTAAAGTGGCATGATGGACAGAGGCTTGTAACAGTTCTCTGTAACACAAGTTGGTTAATGGCCATGGCTTCCAAGGTCACAGAGTGTGGCAGCACTAGCCAATGATTTTGCAAATAAAGTAATCCTGAATGGGGACTCTTATATGGATCCCCAGTATAAAGTGGATACCTGGCACAATCCTGCTAGACTAGAGTCTAATGCTACTGACAAAACCCAATCCAGTGAGCAGTGGAGGCACCACTAAAGCTGCCCAAAGATTCGCCATCCTGACCTTCTTAGCCAGTGAACATCACAGTAAGGACACCTGAGATGTATTGCAAATATATGTCTAGTCAGCACAGAACTTGGTTCCCTGATTAATAAATGTATGTGTTGTAGACATAAAGCTTATTTTTTTTTAACTCAGAAGACTATGGAAAATAGTCTTCTGTACCCAAGGAGAATGGAAAGATTTTCTAGGTGCAGAGGTGCATATTATTTCATTTAATTTGGTAATTCTAATTGGCATTGCAGTGTACTGTATTTGCTATCTGTCATCAAGATGAATTTGTGTGACCCTGTACAGGCATTACTGCCTATCTTAAGGTACAAAGGATGTGTGTTTAGCATATTTAGTAGGCCCATACTCTGTTTCTGTATGTCCCACGGGCATCCCTCAGTGGTTTGCACAACTTCCCTTAAACACATTCAAAGGTCCAACAAAAAAAAAAAAAACCTGAAGCAACTGCCTGCATACAAGAACTCGGAGAGTGGAACCCCATACAAACCAGTAAAAGCCACTGCAAGTTCTACTTTTATCAACAGACTATGAGCAGTGTAGGTCTATTATAATCTTCTCTCTGTGATACTCCTACTGATTCTTCTGCTGTGCACACTACTGGACCCCCCCCCTTTTCCTCCCATTTACTGTAACAAACATATACATTTTCCAAAGCTTTGCATTTATTTTATATTCTTATATTTTATTTATCTTGTACATCACATTTCTTTTATATTCTTATATTTTATTTTCCCATTTATTGTAACAAATTTATACAGTTTCCCAAATCTTTATATTTCTTTTATATTTTACTTCCCTGATGCTCTACTAAATCTGCTTTTGAATTTGCACAGATAAACAGACTCCTTTAGGTACTGATCTGGGCTTGCTGGTTTTTCTCTTCTCACAGCTTTCTCCAAGTCCTGGTCCATAGCCTCCCCCCCTTTTCTTGTTCTCCTAACATAATTCTATTGTAAGTTTCCTAGCCCTGTCAAACTTGTTTTCTCACAGCTTTCTCCAAGCCCTGGCTCTTAGCCCCCCCCCCCTTTCTCTTGGGCTCATAACATAATCTTATTGTAAGCTTCCCAGCCCTGTCAATCCTATCTATTCTGTCCCTCTTCCTCTTGAGAGTTTACTTATTCCTCCCGTAAGCTGTGGCACCATCTTTAAATACTAAAAACCTCTGCCTGACTACACTCTGTTTCTGTCGATCCCACCGGCATCCCTCAGTAGTGTGCACAACTGTAAGTACCATTTGTACTTACATATTGAATCAAAAATCCTGATGTAGAAAGGCACCATCTTTTGACTTAGCTTTTCTGCCCTTGATTCATAGGAATCCCCAGTAGTGTACTCGCTTATACCATATTCCATTCTTTTTTAATTAGTATTCTATTGAATCATAATTTACTGCATGTCCCTTTCTAAAACCCCTGGCATAACTACATTATTTTCCTACTTCTCAGTGAACTGCAGCTCCCCATTGGTGCATAAATAATAAAAACAACAGCAAGATAACATTCAAACCAAAACAAAAGGCTGCCCTATTTCTGTATTTGCTAACCTTCTCACTGATTGTTTTCTGTTTGGTGACTGCTGCTCCTTCTGGAAGGTGTAACCCGCTCCATTCACCCTTCGGGCTCACTCCACTCCCCTACCTTGCCCTCAAATCCCACCCACCACACTACCTGTATTTTTATACATCCCCTGACTCCTCCCCACCCAACACCTCTCCAATCACAATAAACCTAAGCCAAACCCCACCCACCTGTAGATCTACATCACACCAAACATCCACCCCTCCAATGCTCTACATGACATCTCTTGCTATAACCCCCATTTGCCCTACTAATCTTTCTTTCTCTTCTCTTGCCTATCTCACACTTTTTCCCAACCCTTGTCATAACTCTCACATACACTCCACTGCATATTACCATCAAACTCACTTCCCATCCTACTCATCTATCTCACTTGAACTCTTTACCTCTAACCCAATATATTTTTTCAAATCAAAACTGCTCCCAACCCAACCCCCCCGTACTCCCCTCTTAACTGTGGTACCAAAAAATCACTACTCTCACCCAAGCTACCCATGCAAAACACACTGCCTCACTCTTCTACTCCACCACATCTCTCTCTCACTAGCTGGCGACATCCACCTCAACCCTGGACCCATCCCTTACATCAATCTCACCAAACCCTCCACTCAACCCACAAACCCAAAGTTCATTTGCCTTGCAACACTTAATGCACAAAGCCTAAAAAACAAACTCCCTAACCTCCATGCCTGGCTCTGCCATAACCACTCTGACATTACTGCCGTTTCTGAAACCTGGCTGAAAAGCTATATAAAAGATAGCAAAATCCTACCACCTGATTTCCAAATCATTTGCAATGACAGAGCCCACAAAAAAGGAGGTGGAGTAGCAATAATCTACACCACCTCCCATACCATAACTCCCTACTCCAATAAAATATCAACCTTTGCCAACACTGAAATTAAAACAGGTTTACTAAAAATAAACAACCACAAGTCCATAGGTATCGCTGACCTCTATATTCCCCCTGGTGATAATATCAAAACTCTTGAAAACATCCTGTCCTGGTTCTCCTCCAATATAAAAAAATGAAACCTAAATACTCGTTGATACCAGCATCAACTAGAATACTATTAATTCTGAAGCCCCATCCCACACAATCAACCTGTACAACTTCTCTCAACTAATATAATCTCCAACCAGACCTCTGGTACCATCATTGACTGGATCCTAACAACTCACCCAAAACTTATCACCAAAGCCAGAACATTGCCTGATCCTCTCAGTGATCACCTACCAGCCTTCACCAACCATCTCCCATCTCCACTGCATAAACAACACCACTGCATCCAAACCCACAACCTCTCCTCTTTCAACCCTCTAACTTTCTCCGAATGCTTAAAGCATATTGACTGGTTCCCTCTAAAAGTCCTTCCTCTAGATGATGCCGTTTCCTACTTTAACCATTCATTCCTAACCCTTCTCAAACACCAAGCCCCCCCTCCCCCAAACCAAATGCATCAAAACCAATCCCTACCCATGGTTATCAAAAGATACTAAACTAGCCTTGCACCAAAGGGACAAAAAATGGAAACAATATCAAAAACATATACTCTCCAAGAGTATAAGCAACTACGAAACTCCACAAAACAACTAATAATTAAAGATCGCAAAGCCCACTACTCCAAACTCCAGTCAGTCCTTGCACTCAACAAATCCCAAAAAATTCTGGGACTCCATCTCATCCATGCTACATCCTGGTAACAACGAAAACCACTGCCCAGACCCCAAACTCTCCAACCTTGAAATAGCCAGCCAGTTCAACTCATTCTTCATAGACTGCATAGCTAAACTATCAGCCTCCTTCCCACTCCCCTCCTACACCACCACCCCCTCCTGCCCTAACCACTACCCCAGTCATCAACCTTCCTCCACATCCTTCTGCCTCAAGCCCATCCCCACAAGCACTATAAAAAGATCTATCCTCAAATTCAAACCCTGTCACAATGCACCCGACAACCTTCCACCCACCTTCCTCAAACAATCTGCAGACAGCATTGCCTAGCCCATCTCTATTCATATAAACAGACCCATACAAGAATCATATGTCCCTTATATCTGGCACCATGCTTATATTATCCCCCTCCACAAAGGTGGCAAAAATACTGATACCACCAACATCAGGCCTATTGCCATCCTTTCCCCTCTTTCTAAAATACTAGAGAAAACAATACAAGCACAACGCATGGCACACCTAATACTAAACAATCTTCTCTCCACTACCCAACATGGTTTCCACCCTGGGCACAGCACCATAACTGCCCTTCTTTCCTTTTTCGAAACCATAAACCTCGAACACAACTCAGGTAAGTTCATATCCACACTATTCCTAGACCTGTCAAAGGCCTTTGACACCATCTCATGCACCCTACTTATATCCCAACTCTCCACCTACACCTCTCTCCCACCATCATCACCTGGTTTTCCAGCTACTTGTCCAACCGCCAACAAGCTGTCCAATGGAAAACTTCAACCTCCCACTTCCTTCCCCTCACCCACAGGTGTCACACAAGGTTATGTTCTTGGCTCTCTTCTCTTCAACCTATTCATTAACAACTTTCACCAATCCATCCCAGATTCATCTATCATCCACTATGCAGATGACTCAGCAATCATCTGCTCAGCCTTCTCCCCCTCAGAGCTCCTAGGAAAAACCCAGCTAGCCTTCTCCAAAACAGAAACCTGGATGCAGTCTAACCATCTGCCACTAAATGCAAATAAAACCAAACTAATGATTTTTTCCCCTACCAAAAACTCCATTGACAAATCCACATTCACCATACAGAGCCAAAACAACACCCTCCTTGAAATCGTTCGCAACACCAAGCTTCTAGGCATCATTATTGATGAAGAACTAAAATATGACACCCACATCCGCTCCGCAATTAAGAAAACCCACCAAAAGTTAGGTCTCCTCTACAGGCAGAACCGCTTCCTAAACCCCTCTACCCATCAGACTCTTGCATCCACCTTCCTACTCCCCTGCCTTATGTATGGTGCCCCTCTTTTCACCAGTCTCCATCTTGGCTTCGGTCCAAACTTGAATTTTGTTACCACAAGATCTCCAAATTTGCAACTAATTCAAAAAACTCATCCCATCACTGCCACTCCCTCCTCACCCTCAACTGGCTTGAATGACCCAACTACCTCAGTTACCTACAACAAACCATGATCCACAAGCTCATCTTTAAACCTGCCAACTGCTCAGCTCTCGCTACTTCCTTAAAACCTTACATTCCCAACCGCTCACTCAGATCCAAAAAACAAAATCTCCTTCAGGTCCACACACCTGCATGACCTCCTGGCCATCTACTGCTGTCCCAATCCTTAGCTAAACAGTGGAAAACTCTCCCCACACATTTACACAACCTACCTAACCATACAAATTTCAAATCTCAGCTACTCTCTCATCTTTCTTCCAAATAGGAATGCCCTTGCTGCACTCCAGCTTAAACCCCTCCCCCCTTATTCCACCTTGCACTGACTCATCCAACTACCTCTACTACTACTTCATCCCACCTTAAACAATCCCTCCCCTACCAAAAACTAATTTTCTCTCTAATATCTATTGTATTATACTCTCCAATCTCAGTTATAATATTGCCCTCTCCATGCATAATATTTTCCTAACCTACTAATGTCTAGTAGCTATATATTTTAAAATGTTAAACCTACAACTGAGTTTATAACAAAAATATTCACTTTATGTAAATGTTGACATTTCTGTATTGAATTATGTCTTTTCATTTTTGTAACATTGTGGCAAGCCAATTGCAAATATCATGGAGCTTATCTGTAAATGTTTAATTAGCTGTATAAACTATGTCCTTTTGTAACATGTGAAATGTAACTTGCAATTATTGTGGAGCTTTACTCCCCAGGCTTCCACTGAAAACGGGCTCTTCTTGGCCCAGTGGACTTCCCCGGTCATCAAACTTAAATAAAATAAATAAATAAAATAATAAATAATAAAATTCTGAATATGAGCATAGAGTGATACAAGTTAACTGTATGTTTGACCTTTGCAGCTTTTTTCTGTATACATGTTAGACTTAGACAAGAGAATAAACATAGGACAGCAGAGGTAGACAGGCTCACCATGTTATAATTGTTGTCTGTAGGCATACCAGTATTCTTTCCCACAAGTTACACAGCACATCTGAACATGTCAACACAGCAACCTATGTCCTCCATTTTCAGATATTACATCCGAGCGTACAGACAATTCTACCACACATGCAGGCACTTAATGAGATTGTATCAGTATAGGCAATATAGGCATCAACCCATATGTTACCAGATGGGTAGCTAACTGGCTCACTGATAGAACCCACTCAGTCAAAATAGTGGAAGATACCTCTAGTAGTAGACCCGTAACAAGTGGCGTACCCCAAAGATCGGTCTTGGGAACTCTTTTGTTTGGGATATACTTTTCTGAGGTGCAAGCCAAAACCAGTGGTCTGTGGCTGACCAAGTTTGCAGATGACTGCAAACTGGGCACTGTCATAAAATCCCCTAGTGATGTGAACATCCTCCAAGAGGGCCTTAAGCAAACTAATGACTGGTGCCAGAAGCATGGCCTCAAACTGAATACCAAGAAATGCATCATTATCCCCTTTGGGGAAAATGGTGTCCCCACTAATTATCACATTAATAACAATATACTAAGCATGCAATCAGTTGTGAGTGACTTGGGCACCCAGGTTGGTAGCAACCTGACTTTTGACCACCATGCTGCCTCCATTGTACAGAAGGCTTTCTACTTGGCCAACCTTATAAGTAAGGGTATTTCATCCAGGAACAAGGAGGTCATAACAGCCCTGTACTCCTTCCTTATCAGACCCATTATCGAGTACAATGCCCCCTTCGGCATGTACCTTGCCAAGCACATGCAGCAGTTGGAGGAGCCACAGACATTCCTTACCAGGAAAATCCTGGGTCTCAATCACCTAGCCTATACAGATATGCTAGAAGCCCTGTCCCTCTACTCAATCTAGTACAGACTGCTCAGAGGTGACCTGTGTCTGGCATACAAGGCCGTCTCAGACTCAGCCTTGATGGAGTTGCTGCATATCCGTAAATCAAACTCCACTCACGCAACCTGCATGCAAGGTCTCAACCTGGTCTGTGACATTAATAGAACTTGTTGGCAAGATAGATTTGTGTTCCAGTGACTCCCCCATCTGTGGAATAGACTTCCTCTCCATGTCAAGCAGAGTACCTCACTAGCCCTCTTTAAGAGGAACCTGGATGACTGGATGGGAAACAGTAAATATACCCCTGGGATCCCACCTGCCTCTCTGCTGACTTTGTGGGAATATGGGTGAAATTCTTTGCTAGGCTTATAAGGGCCTCCAGCCCAATAGCCTAGTACCATCCTATGAACCTATGAACTTGTACTACTGTAGTAGTATGTAACAATTCAGTCGTGCACTTCATACCCAGGCCTGCCTCCTGGTGGGTGCAATAAGAGGGCAGGCATAGGCCCACTTCTCCTCTCCTTGGTGGTATTGTTTTGTTTAGTGGCACTGTTAGCCATGTAGGAAGAGTCCTCTTGCAATTAGCAGAGTCACATTACGTGTTCCTGCCATCATTACTTCAGGTTGGATGCAATGGAGTGGGTAGTCAGGGTGTTGTCTGAGTCCCCTGGGTATTACAATGGCAGTGTGATATACTAAAACCATAACCCTAACCCCATCCCTTGTGGGTCAATTCCTTCACCTGCTCTTTATCCAATCCTCCCTATCTTTAGTGTCCTTTTGTTTCTATCTAAATCCACTGTCTTCCCTCAACTCTCAGTGTGTCAGTACTTCTACTGACAATTTATGTCCCTGTTTGTGTGTCTGCCTTTTTCTGACCCTCACCTTCTTCCATACATTTTACCTTCCTTTACATATTTCCCCAGCTTCACCTGTTAAAAGAAATATAAATGGACACCTGCACCCCCAAAATTCTATCTTCCATCCCTCTCCCCTCACATTTTTACTTTTCATGTTTCCACTTTGTATTCTCCTCTGCTGCTCTCCCTTCTTCTAACTGTCCTATTTCTACCCATTCCTACCCTTTTTGGTCAACAACAGATTTAAATATTGTAGTAGTTTCTTTGTACTAGCGAGTTTGTTTTCCCCTCTTCTTGTGTATTAGCACATGTGCATGTGCTGTGGCACAAGCATTCTCTGGGCTTGTCTATTTTCTTTGTGACACTACTAGTTACAACTGCAGGATTTCTTCCTTCACCACAGGTCTGATTCTACACTGGTGAGTTTATTAAATAGTAATGAACTGTGCTGTGAATTTTCACTGGGACAAATCACACTAAGAGCTGTACCTGTGCTAGGCACACTGCAATCTTGCTAAGTATGTTTCTGGGGGGTCTAACTTTAATATATGCATCTATTTATTTATATGTATATGTTTTGCTTCTGTCTTGTGGTTGCTGTGGTCACTGAATTTTAAATATTTTTCTGCTTTGTGATGTAGGCAAGACAGCATTAAAAGTCTGCAATTTAAATGTTTTCTTACATAACAAACTCAGCATTTATTTGAATCACACATGCAAAGAAAACAATTGTATCCACATATAGTACAAAATAGAGTAAGATACAGTTGCAGTGAAAAAATGCTTGCAAAAAATGTTCTAAATGCGCTGCACAGAGACAAATCTAAAAGTAAATCTTAAGAAGTACGTGACCTATAATGTCTGCAGTTAGGGCAGTAAACAAAACAGCCTTGGGTCATAACTTAAGCAAGTCTAGAGCTCAGAATAAAGCACTGACATTTATTGTATGCCAGTTATTTTTATGTGTCATGAAGCTATTACAACCTACTGGGCATGTAACAGGAGGTACCTTAATGCTACAATCAGTAAAGTCTGCATCACAGCCACTGGCATCTGAAGAATGTTCAGTTACTGAAACATCCAATGATACAGCTAAGATGACCTCATTTCCAGGCAAGAGAGCATGTGGAGTTAAAAGGCTATGCAAATGTCTGCAGTGTTGTGAACAGAAATAAACTGAAACAAAACAGAATGATCAGGGAGAAACATCAAAATCACATATTTTTTTTAATAATTTTCTTTCACTCCAACAACATCCGAAACACTTGATCCAAACTACTATTCAAAAAGGCTGTGAAAAATCACTTTAGCATAAATAAACTATGCCTCTGTTATCAGCCCTCTGACTAACCCATCTCTCCAGACCAACCATTCACTTCTTTTTCTCCTACAAGTACCCAACCCTACCTCCATCCTAACTCTCTCACCCTTCTTTACTGCAAAAGCCTTTCCTGCTTTCAACCCCAACACTTTCTTTGTACTGGTTCCAATCTCCTCAACAGTAGAATGTCAAAAACCACTTCTGCACTTTAATCTCTTCTCACTGCTACTAATGAACTTCCTTATTATTTTGTTTTCTCTATACTGTAGATATTTTTCGTGATTAACTACAATATACATAGTTAGCTAACATTGTATAATCTGTGAGCAGTTTTATGCATTGTGAACTCTCTGTATGTTGTTATGTATCATACTTGCGTACTTGCATATGTTTGTAACTTTGGAGCTTTTCTCCCTGGGTCTCCACTGAAAAAGGGCTTCGTCCCAGATGGACCAACCCGGTCAACAAATGTCAAATAAATAAATAAACCTCACTCCTCCTCCTTGTTCCCACAAATTCCATTTATGTCTGTCTGTTTGCTTCTTCCCTTATCTAAAAGTTATGACTACAATCCTCTTACCTCCTTTACAATGATACTTCATTTATGGTTAGTTTACACTTTGATTTCCATTTTCTAATAATTGCGTTTTTGGCCAAATTACTGCAAGAAGGAATGAAGCCTTCAAAAGGAGCAGAGGGAGAGGGTGGTTCTTGCTATAATAAAGCAGATATGAAGCAAAAATAATTTTAAAATGATACAATCATGTCAGCTTCCTATAAGTTTAGCAAATTAGTTTGTATCCATTCAAGTCATACGCTAATCTTATATATTTTATACAAACAGATTCGATTAGATAGATAGATAGATAGATAGACAGATAGACAGATAGATAGATAGATAGATAGATAGATAGATAGATAGATAGATAGATAGATAGATAGATAAGCAGACAGTTAAATAGATATTATATATAGGCAGATAGATGTAGATGGGTTGGCACTAATGAGGTTTGAATCCCACTACTGCCAACCAAGTGTGACAGTAGATATGTGGGAGACAGGAGACATCACCCTGGATCTGTCTGACTGCCCAGAAATAGGTCTGATGGTGCTGAGACTGATAGTCTTTTAAGTCATACCACTGGCAGGTTAAATTTGAAAAGTTACACAATAATCCGATTCACTGACTAGTTTATATAAATACAATATGACCACTGAGAATATGCACTGCTGCCCTACGTATGGGCTTGGAGCAAACCCAGGCTAGGAGTGACACTGACCATTTACTGGACTGTATCCTTGGCCTAGTACCCAAGACACATTTCTTACCACTCTTTGTGTGAACTTCCATGCCTTTCAGTGCCCCTTAGCCATGGTAACTGCCATTCAAACAAGTTATTTTTTCACACACAAATAGACACAGACAGACACACAGACATGCACACACACACACACACACACACACACACACACACACACACACACACACACACACACACACACACACATACAAAAACCCACACACGCAAAACATACAGACATATATACAAACACACACACTCATTCTCACATACACACACACATGCACACATACAAAAACTCACACACGCAAACACACACAGACATATATACAAACATACACACTCATGCTCACATACACACACATGCACACACACACACACACACACACACACACACACACACACACACACACACACACACACATGCAGACTCACGCACGCATAGACACACACATGCAGACATACATACACACACACACACACACACACACACACACACACACACACACACACACATACACACACATGCAGACATACACACACACACACACACACACACACACACACACACACACACACACGCACGCGTTGGTAGAATTCTACAAATCCCCCTAACTTTTGTCCAGGCCAAGAAGTGCTATGCTACCCTAGACATGGCTAAGGACTAATGCACCAGTAACTTATGCCACTCTTCTGGTTTAACATGTCCATTTCAGCTTCATGTTTAGTTATGCCCTCTTGGTTGATGCTATACAAGCCCAGAGATCAGCAATCACTAACTTATTTTCCTGAAGGATGCTTTTATATACAACAACTTTGAACTAACCAAGTCCAATCATTTATGTAAACAAATAACTTCTAGGAACTTTTCTTCAAATAAAGACACTGATAAGAGACATTTTTAATATATGGGGAAAAGAATGAAGACCACTCCAAAGATTTGCCCATCATTAACCTATCACTATATAAAGCCCTTGAGAAGTTAGTTTAAAAGTGTCCTTTGAGAACTCATCACTGTCTAGATACATAGGGTGATGCACAAATCACTAACATGGTTTCTCCATTTGTTAAGGAAGACATCCAGCCTCTGCACTTTGGCTGGCCTAGAAGAAATCAGCTGCCAAATTTAACTCAGAGCTGCTTAGCACAGATGCAAATTATAAAAAATATAAAATAAGTGTACCCTACATGTGCTTAATTAGTAACTGGTAGACCATTCTCTTCCTGATGCAATTTCACAGAAATATTTACTATTAAAATAATTTACTGTAAGATCCCAGTTCAAGCTAATGTTTTTAAATTGCAGGTTGTTTTCATTTGCCCTGTGGTTGCCCAGCTGTGGTGGCAGTGTATTAAAATTATTTTATAGTATGGAGGTATGGCATTATGAGGTATTTAGAGTCCTGATCTTTCTTTTAGTATCCCCTATATAATAGCACTGAAGTGTGGTTCAGTTGTTAGTATGCTACACATAGTACATATGTAACTGCACAATTTCGCTCAGCATTCACTATGAGCAGATATTACTATGTATAAAGTACAGTATTGATATGTTCATTGCTGGGGCATAAAGAGAAAGCAGCAGTGTGGTTGGCCGTCTGTTGTATTTGTATGGCTAACATTCTGAAGATATGGCTTTATACCTAATGCTATGAAAGCAATTGATGCACAGGTAACCATACTGTTCAGCCATTTTAGATGGCTACATGCCACTTACAGCACACATGATGCAGTGTTACAGCAGGACATACAGGCTGCTGTGGTGTGCATCCTGTATTGGTCACTGGTATGTTAGACAGGCTGCTGTGGTGTGCATCCTGTATCGGTCACTGGTGCTGTTCAGCCATGTTAGATGGCTGTATGCCTCTTACAGCACACAGGATGCAGTGTTACAGCAGGACATAAAGGCTGCAGGATGTGCATCCTGTATTGGTCACTGGATGCTGTTTCTTGTATTTATAGCTGGTGATCTCTGTGTTGCTGACATATACTGCTTAATGAGTTGCTTAGTTTGCTAAACAACCCAGATAGTAACACATGGCTTCATCACTGTCAGCTATATTTAATTCTGCTAGTGAATCACATGGTCAGATTTAGAGTGAAGTGGAACCTATCAGCCCTACATCTGGTATGCAGGGTAGTCTATATTCATAAATCCACCTAGGGACATAGCTGGGATTTCAGAAATTTTACATAGCTTCTAAAATGCAGACCCCGCTACTCTTAAGTGTAGTTTCCTCCCCTTACCTCCGAAAGAACATGTTTTTGGATAGTATATGTTTTTAACGCTGAAAAAAAATCCTAATAGCGTAGACATAAATAAACAACCCATTCAGCCAATCATGCATCTATAAGAAGCTACTGACCATTTAATAAAATATAGAATATATGTATATCTATATATGTATATCTGTGTATATGGGTGTACTTTTGAAGAACGAAATTTCACTACTTCAAACTTCAAAAGTACAACCACATTAACACGAAAGTGCACTTTTGCGAGCCCGCTAGATTGAACGGGCTAGCAGTCACAGACCTTAGGGTTAGGGCACGGGTTAGGGTAAGGAGATAGTTAGTACGGCTATCCCCTTACCTTGACCTGCGCCCTAACCCTAAGGTCTGTGACTATTGCACCACAGTGGAGGACATAGCCCATTTTTCAATGTCCTCCATTGTGGTGCGGTAGGTTCGGTCTAGTGAGCTTAAGTGAAATTGCACTTTCGTTAAAGTGCACTTTCGCTTAAGTGGGGATGTACTTTCCCATTTCGAAAAAGTGAATTTTCATTGTAGGAAAGTTCACCCATGTGTATGTATATATATATATATATATATATATATATATATATATATATATATCGCTAGATAGATAGATATAGATATATAGATATAGACATAGATATATAGAGATATAGATATATATGTAGTAAAATTTAACAAACATAAGTGTGCCAGTTTTGATTTCAATTTTAGCATATCTTATTGCTCAAAATAATGCTTTATGCCTGTCAACACCCACGAATCCCCCTGGCAATTCATATATAATTTTTTAAATATCTGAAAAAAATTCAAATTGTCTGATATCAATGGTTAATTATGGTAAGATCATAGAGTAAATGCAATACTAGTTAAAATTTCAGATAAAATCTCATTAAAAACAGAACAGTGAATATACTAAAGTGATACATTTTAAACCAAAGTAAGGATGTTGATTTGGTTAAATGTTTGTTGTTCCTTAAGCACCCGAGCAAAATCAGTTTTACTTCTGGAAAACTCCACTGGATGTCTAATTAATTATGCAGCTGATTCAAAAAAGTAAGACAGTGAAAGATTCTCTCCTTTTACTTTGTAATGTATATAGTATTGTCAGAATGGTCAGTGTTTGGCTGGATCATGGATGCTAACTTTTCTGCTGTTTGACTGTAACATAGGACAATAATACAACAAAGAATCTTTAGACTAGCATGTAGATGACACGTTATCAGCAGTTTCATCAAGCAAAATACAGACTGTGCTATACAAGTTATTTTATCAGGTGAATATATGGCTCAGTTTATGTAACCATCAGTGGGTGACAAAATGAATAGTATATAATGGAAATACTGAAAGTTAAAACAATGAACATAAAATGTAGATGCATATTACAAAAGCAGAAATGTGGGCCCTAACAGTCATTGAATGCAAGCAAGCCTCCATGCCATCCTAACCCCATTTACTATTATAGACTAACTCCAGAGCCTCACATTTATAAATGCAAGGAACAATCACATTTGCAGATGCATGGTGGTCCCACAAAAATCTGATAATTAGTATAAACTACATAGATACGCAGTTTCAATCAGGTGCATTTCTGAAATCCAGTACCTCTCCTTCTATATTTACAGCTGCGGTATTAATATATGGGCAATGACATTAAGAACATTATGTTTTTTTTTTTAGACTATAACCTAAGGTTAAGCTGAGTAAAACATGTAACAGAAAGCTACATTGTGAAAGAGCATTTTTAATATATCATAGCACAGGAGAATTATATTTGCTCTTTTATGTAATGTAGAAAGTATGTTCAAAGCCTGTAACTTTGTTTTCTTGGGAAGAAATGCAATTTCAGAGGAAAGAAGTAATTGTTTGTCTGCAATTGCAGAAAGGTAAAAAAAAAACTGAATCAAATAATTACTGACCCTCAAATTGTAAAAGAAAGCAGTTAATAATTCAAATAATTAATGGATATGAGATCATGCACTTTTTTACTTTCTGTTGTTTCTTCTGAGTATTAGAAAAACTGATAGAAGTATATCTGATTTCTGTGGGGAAAGATAGTAAGTTAAAGTATAAGTATGATGAACTGAGGGGGTCCTGCTTGGAAGTCCTTAATATCCACATCTATGTAAGTAGTGTCTGCATCTACCTGTATAGTATCTTAGTGTCATCACAGTTAGGCCTCAGTATTCTTTCAGTGTGTTGCTGATTATTGCTTTCTTTTTATTGTGCAAATATGTTTCCCTTTGTAGAATATTATTTCTATCAGTACTAACTTCACTTTCTTATTGCCTAAGTAATGTTTTTATTTATTCAGTTTTAAAATGTATGTCAAATGGTTCATCAATATTTATAGCGTGAATTGTCATTTTAGTCTATCGTGAATACTCTTGATGTTCCTCTTGTGTCCTACTAAGGTGATATGTGACAGTTTGTCTTAGGACAGGATAATCAAACTACCTGCTGTCAATACCATTTTCCTGGGTACGTATATAATCATGTTATCGTGTATATTACTCCACTCCTTTGCTCACCTCATCCTCCTTTTAATATGATGGGAAGATCAAGTGTGATGTGTCAGGATCCTTTATAACTATTGCTTCTGGAGAGCTCAGATGAGGGAAGGTTTTCCCAGTATGCTTATGTGTATAAACAGTGGTTAATGTTTTCATATTATTTATAGTGTCTTTTTTATTTACTTTTGTATATCCTTTTTTCTCTTTTTTCCTCTTCCTTCCTTCTTGGTTTCTTCATATAGATCCTCTTGGTTGACATAATTGTCCATTCCATCACTGAAATGGACATAATCTAGAAGACATTCAAACCATAACTTATACTTATTTTGAGGATCAGTTGTTGTTGCAATATTAGATTGTTGATTGTTGTTTTCTTTGTCTTTATCTGCTCATTCTACATTATTGAATGTTGTACTCTCACCTTTTACTGATTAGAATACATTTTCTTGACCTATGCTCCTATTTGAGGTTCTATATTATAACATTGAATTTTATAAAGTTCAAATGTTAGAATATCGAACCAGTTTTGTCGAACGCTGAAAACAACGAAGGTGCAGGACACCAAATTCTTTCAGTGTTCGATATGTTGGAGCGTTACGGGTCAGGTTCAGGTAAGTGTGCGATTGTGTGTAGGTTAGGGTTAGGGGGCGGGTTAGGTGAGTTAGGGTTAGGGAGCGGGTCAGGTAAGTGTGCGGTTGTGTGTAGTTTAGGGTTAGGGTTAGGGGGCGGGTTAGGTGAGTTAGGGTTAGGGTGCGGGTGAGGTGAGTGTGCGATAGTGATGGACCTTAGGGTTAGGGTCGGGTTAAGGTAAGTGGATAGCTAGTAGTGTATGTAAAGTTTAGTTTAGGTTTAGGTATAAGATTTTAAGTGTATGTGTGTGGATTGCTGGGTTATTTTTGTGTGTTTGTGTTGTGTGTATGTTTCTCGGAATAGCGATTTTTTTCCCTGGCGAAAAAAATTGCTATTCTGACTGTTCGATGTTTGTGGATTTTGGTGCTTAGGGTTCGATATTATAACATTCGATCTTTGTAGATTTTGATGTTATAATATAGACCCCCTATTTGATATCATGTAAATTCTTGTTTGGTGTCTTTTTGTGTTGGAGACTATTTATTTTGCAGTACTTTGTTTTTTTATATTTTGTTTTGTTAGTTTTTGTATACTAAAACTATTTGAATAAGAATATTATACAAATTTCATGCATACTTAAATATGCTAATCAACCTAACCAGCTGATCAACAGTGTGTACAGCTTTATTCTCTCCCACTTTAAAAAGTGAATGCTCCTACCCCCCCTCCCCATCAATATACAACTTTTTCTTTGTGGTTTTGCCTCCTGATCTCCCTGTTATCTTGCTTAATATTTTTTTTGTTGGTAAGAATTTTGGCCTCTGCATTTCTGGGACCTTTTTTGTGTCCCACTTATTATGCTATTTTGATACCAGCAAACTGGTCATGTATGCTCAGGAGGTTGGGTTAAGAGGGAAATCTGTTTTTCTTGTCACGATATTGGAGTCATATTTTTCCAACTTCCAATCATATATTTTGTATACTGTTATATGAACCTGGCTTCCTTGCAGATATTACTTGATACTATCACTTTGACATGTTTTCTTGTGTCAGTCTATTTTTATGAAACTCATGTACATTATCACCCCATGTTGCTGTACATGTCCAAATGTGTCTATATGAAAATAAACAAGTTGAAAGAAAAAATATTTTTCAATAGATGGCAATTTTGTTTAGTGACATTTTTGAGTATGCTGTGCTTAATGTGTCTCAACATCTTCTTGAGAATGAAACCATAATCAGCCCTTTCTCAAAGGTTGGGTCCAACAACAAAAATCTTCATACTACTACCTTCCTGAGGAAGATACAAATACTTTAGTGAAAGTTCTTATTGACAGGTTAACTCAGTACTTTGCATGTTTTATTTCAGGAATAAAAGTTCTTAAATGTCTTGTTTTATGAGCAGTTGTCAGTTCAACTGTTCAGTGATAAAGGCTTCTCATGGTTTATCTTCCCAGCAAAAGTAAGTTTCCCAAAAGTGAGAAGTTGCTCTGATTACGATTGTTGTATACACTTGATTTTGTAGCTCATACTCTGACTATCTCAGCTGCTATCCTTCCAGTAGATGCCAGGAACTACTTGTGTTTGCTTGTATTTACCAGTATATGCACTGATAAGGCATGGTTATCTTTAGTATGATCACCAACAGGATAACAACATCAACAATGCCTCAGTTTGAACTCCCATTTTTGGCCCTAGCTATAGCATCAATTGTTGGCTGGTATAAGAAATGCAAGTCTTTAAATCTGATTAATCCATATTTTCTTTGGTGCCATTTTCTGAACTTTCCAATAGCAGATTATTAGAGATGACAGTGGATGATAATCATAAATTCTACTTGCGTATACAAAATTGTATAAGACAAATGAGCAAAAAAAATTATTAACAGTGTAAGAAACATCTCTGTGTGGAATATATAGCTAGTTAATCACTGTATATTAATCAGATCAGATAATGGTAGTAGAAATACCGAACTTACACTCGTCTAAGTCAAAAAAATAATAAAAAATATATAATTTGAAATATTGCACTGAATTACTAAGTATTTGAAAGTAATCCAAGCATGGTAGGCAGTCTGTTTCAAGTTGAAAATCTTTAATTAAGTACACAGACAAGCGATCCAAGTAAAACAAAAATAACAAGAGTAATAGTTTCCTTACAAACTTTCTAACTATATATATATATATATATATATATATATATATATATATATATATGTATATGTACTTTTTATCAGGCAAGGCAGTGGTTTATTGTGCTGTAAAACAAAGTGTTATTGGTACACATGTTAAATTCACATCCCTTCCCCCATCAGTGTGACATTCGAGCTGGTCCTGCCCTACTTAGTAGCTGTCATAATGATATAGCCCTTATGTACTTTAAATTAAATTAATAATGATGTGGTACCTGTTATTTAACCAGATTATTAAGTCTGTGATTTCATCCAAGATAATATACTACATGGCTGGAAATATATAAACCTTACACCATTTGGCAATCTAAAATATATATAAATATATACATATACACTTTGCATGCAAAAAAAATCCGTTGTAAAACTCATATTCTGTTTCCGTAACCTCTTGTTAACAAAGATCGCTTTCATCCTTCTAGACTTCTACAGGTCTGTGTACAAGAACCCTAAAAACTATCTACAAAAATATTATTGTATAATTAGTTTTAGTATTGTTATTACACATCATTTCGAATAAAGTGGAAAAAAGAACAAGAAAAAGAAAAAATGTATGATGATGGAAACAAAAACTGATTTAACATGGTATTTAAAACCACCTGTAAGATTAAAATAAAATAAAATAAAATTAGTCATGTAAACAATGTGGCAATTTTCTACGTTCCAGTACACTTTTAAGTGAACAGTAATAGTTTAGTCAAGGCTACCTAAAAGAGTTCAGCTTTAATTGCCACATGAGTTCATGTTTCTCCAGAATATTCAGGATGTCTCCTTCAAGATCACCCATGCCTATGCAATCCAGAATCTGGAAACTTAAAATCTGTGTGTTTTTTATGAAGAGCAAGGTGTTTGGCTACTGCATTATTTTTACATCCAGTGAGCATTTTTTTCATTTGACATGAAATCCTACACTTAAGTTTATTTACAGTCTTGCCCACATGAAATCCATCACATTCATTGTACTGTGCCCTGTAAATCACTTTTGTAGTGTTACAGTCACCCCTGCACTGGTCTTAATGATTTTCTTTAAATAAGGACAATAAAAACTATCACCTTGCTGTATAAATAGAAAAAATGTACAATGAGCTTCACAACTTTTAGTGTTTCTCTCATATAGCTTAGGTTTAAATTCAACAAAACTTCTAATGTTCCTGGCCTTCCTGTAAACAAAGAATGGGGCTTCACCTAAAATGTTAATCAGAAAATGGTTTTCTGTAACAATAGCCCAGTTTTCTTCAATAACATTTCTGATACTGTGATAATCCAAAGTGTATGTCAGGATGCAGCTATTTTTGCATTTGTTATTCTCTGTGGGAGCACTGTGTAGAAGGATTCCATGTTGATAGTTAATAAAATACTGTTAGCTTCCACTGTAATGCTTTTTATTTTCCTAAAAACATCCATTGAATCTCCTATGTATGACTTATTCTTTTCTGCTAAAGTTTCAGCAAGTAATCAAGGTAAATAACTGTGGCTTCAGTAAGGGAACATCCACTTGCTACCATCGGTCTATAAGGTGGGTCTTCTCTGTTCTTGTGCGGCTTTGGTATTCCAAAAACATAAGGTAAACATGGGCATGGGCTCCATAAATAATTTTAACTCAACCTCCCCAGTAGGAGAATGTTACGAAATGCCATTATTATAAATTATTATTTATTTATTTATTGCAGTAAAGAAGTGTTTTTTTTTTTCACTACAAAAAATAAATAAATGGCAACAGAAACACCCCTGCTAGAGCAGAAAGGGAGGCACCCTAGGGAGGAAGTCCTGTAGTTTTTGTGTTTCTATTTGCTGGCCTACTGCCCCATGATCTGCAAAGACATTGGGCAGGATTCAGGAAGCCTCCATGTAAGAGTTATAACTCTTACACGGAGGCTGCAGTTAAACGGTGTGATGTCAGCATGTCATGCATATGCATGAGGTGCATGAGGCATGCTGAATCACACTGTAAGTCTTACACTGTCCATGTAAGACAGTAGGGGGTGTGTCCGTAGGCTAAGCCCTGCAAGCGGACACGCCCCCGGAAGTCTAGAATGGCAGAAAGTAAACACCCACGAGAGAGGCCATGGAAATGTGAATAAACACACTACACAACACATGCCCCCACAGACCAGCAATGTAAAATGTAAAAAGTGAACAGATGTTATAAAGTGTAAAATGAAAACTTTTTATTTTTTTTTAAAACCCCGTAAATGTTTGCTAATGTGTGCGCTCGTGTGCACGGGTGTGCTACTAGCGCAACTGCAGTTAGCAATCAGTGGAAAATGATATAAGAACTAAATATGCAAAGTAAGCCAAGAAGTAATAGCATAGCGGTAGAGTTTTTGGCTTAAGAGCAGGCAGGAAAGGTTCGAGCCCACACAACATCCTTTTTATTTTTGTAAATAAGCACTAAAAAGGCCCCTGACAGTATTGTACAAATGTAAAAGTATTTCCTTTTGTAAAATGTAATGAAATGGATCATATATTTTCAAGTAATACAATAATAAAAATATTTAGAAATGTACTGATAGCTAAGCTGCTATCAAACAAGATGAGACAGAGTGCCCGTAGCTGAGTAGTGTTTCAAAGGCTGCAAATTGCTTGCCCGTAGCTAAGCACTGGTTTAACAGGCTCAAACTGTGTGCAACTAGCTGTGCTTAGCTTAACATGCATGTTAATAGCCAATTAAGGTTTAACCCAGTGCACACCATTTGCGCGGAGGTGCGCGCCGCGCCCACAAGCTAACCGCTGGGCAACGTTAAGCAAACTGTATCAAAAGTGCCTTTACACAGACACACCCCTCAGCCTGTCTAGACAGTCATAAAAATTAAAAATCAGTGGTTAGATTCGAACCCAGGATACCATGCACTAGAGTCAAGGCACTAAACCACTAAGCCATGACAGCAGTACTTAGAAATGCAGAAATAGCATATATATAGGATGTAATCCAAAATGGAGCATGATAAAGCAGTTTCTGTGAAGTTGATACAATTCCAAAATGGCCAATCATAGAAATGTGCGGGAAAATCTGCATATATAAGCCCCATAGGTGGGAATACACAGCATAAATGATTGTAGAATAGACCTGCAGGCAGAATGAGTGGAGTAGGGGAGGGACGTTGCTTTCGAGCACAGTGGTGGGGCGTTGAGGAGTCCAGATACATGGTCTGGCTCCTAGTTCATCATCATGAGGCCCAACTCATGCAGGGCCAGGTCTCATGGGGGAGCATACAGGGTGGAGGCATGGGACCAGTTGGCTCATGATCTCACCAGTGCTACTGGGATTCCACGTACTGGTGAGCAGGTCCATCACCACCATGCGGACCTGAAGTGATGCAAACAAGACCAGTTGACCCAATGGATCCAGGAGGCCTGGGATATGCCCAACGCCCCACTACTGAGTAAGTTACATTTTACTTATGTATGTAAGGAATTCAACTAGCTGATACCATGGAGATGTGTATTCCAATATTACTTATCTTGTATTACAGCTGCAGGTGTCCGCTCTGCAAATCACAGGGCACATGACAGCAGGCTGGTGCGGCTGCGCCACCATGCAGGTTAGTAACCCCACCTAGTACTTGTAAATAAATATTATAGTGTAGCACTTAGCAGAACACTGCAGTGTATTCATTAAAAGTAATTGAATGTGCAAGCAACAAGTGAAAGTGTGCAGGTATGGCTGCATCAAGTTCATCAGTATGTAAGTGAAACTGGAAATATAATTGATAGAAATAAATAGTTCTGTAAAACAGATGTCCCACCATTAATTAAATGTAGTATAACCTGCAGTAGTCTCAAGAGTACAGCTTTAGAAGCTGAGTTAATTACATGTGAGATATATCCCCTGTTGAAATGCTGAATCATGACAGAAGTGAGGCTGCTGGAAAGTGTTTGAATCACCACAGGTCTAATATGTGAACAAAGCCTAGAAGTACCAACCTGAACTGTGAAATAGCAGGATGTGTGAGAGTGACAGAAAGGGTCATGTATCAATAAATAAAGTAGTAATAACTCCTGAATATATAAGCCTCAGTGTGGTTCTACAGAACTAAATGCATGTGGGAATTAAAAATTAACATCCCAAACTGATTTCAGTCTGTCTGAATCTTGAATGTTTAAGCCAAAATCTGTATATGGTGATCACAGTCAACAATTTTCAGACAGAATGAATGATTGTCTGACATACTAAACATCCATAGTTGTCCCCTTCCCTGTCATCAAAATGTAGCAGGATGATGTATCTGATCAAATTCAAAATAACTAGGATAATGATGTATCTGTAACAGGTCTAGCATGACAGTCAGTTAAAAATCATTTGAAAACTATCACCCACAAGTTAATTGTGTTTCTATTACAAATGTATATCAATGTATAATTTATGAATGTGTCAACATTTTCATTCTCCACCCCACCCTATAATTGCAAATTAAAAAACTCACTAAATATTGGTATGTGAAAATTTCATTAACCATGGACATTTGTCCTGTTGTTTCAAAAATATATGCATGTCCGTTGTTGCATGTGCCCTGTTCATACCTGCAAACCTGATGGCCTGTTGCCATTAATCAACCCTGCATGTTGTTTGATTGTGTATTTCTGTTCAAATAATGCATGTGATATTGATATGCCTGTTGTTCAATGGTGTTAATATCTGGGTGTTTGTTTAATGGGAATACCAATGCATGCTGTTACAACTAATTTGAATGGAATAATATGCTGCTAACCCAAACTAACATAACATACTCACAAACCTAGAACGCTTGGGAAGGCGGGTCCCAGCGGACCCACCTCTCCCACCTCATCTGGCGATTGCACCTGGCACTAGTGCCCAGGCCGGACCCTCCTCCGGTGACCCTGTGCCACCTTCGGGTGGAAGCGCTGCAGGGGATGGGGCCTGTCCCCCCCCTCTGCAAGCATGGCCGGAGGAGCCCGTCCACTCACCCTCCAAGGTGTCCGGTCTGTGGTGCGAAGGGAGATTCAAGACTCTGTTCTTGGGCCCCTACGCCAGGTTGAGGCCCGGGTGGCACAGCTTACGGGCATGCCCGTTGTCCCACCTGCACAGCCCCCAGCACAGCCCCATCCTGGGCTGTGAAGGAACAGTGGCAACTGCCTATGGGTGGGGATATCAGTTCCACTGTTGCCATCTGTGGGCTCATGTGCCCTGGATATCCCAACCTCCGTCCCCGTCAATTGTGTAACCCCCCACATGTGTCATACACCGCCCCTGTATGCGTCTTGTCTGTCTTGTCTGTTAACCTACCCAACCTACCTCCCCAGCTATACCGACTACCTTCACCTGACATACCACTCTCACCTGAAAAAAAAAAAAAAGGGCACTCTGTACCCACAAAACAATTACGCCCCATACATAGCTGTCCATGTTGTACACATGTCCGCTGGACATTGAAACTGTTAATTCCAATTGGCTGTACAACAGGTATTAATGTTGTCCTGACACCTATCTCAGGGGTGGAAGGTTTCAAATGTCACACCAAATTACATACAAATGCACAGCTGTTGCTGAGAAAGACATGGGCCGCTATGGGCCTCACCTACATCCCTCCTGCAAATCCCAAGCTTGTTTCCCTACTGTCTTACCCTCTTTGTGACCCCTTTTTCACCACTTTCCTGTCACCCCTTTTTCTTTTCTTTCAAAGAAAATAGCGCCAGTGTGCGCGTGTGTTAGCGGAGCTCACCGCCAGTGCGCATGCCTGAGCTCCGTGCAAACGAGCACAGACCTAGTTTTAAGTGCTTAAAAGTGCCTTTGGCACATTTGATTGACAGGTCCTGTACTCATTTCGAAAGAAAAATAAATTCCCACTGTCAGTCTCGAACCTGGACACACTAGTCTGTATGACCTACCACTAAGCCATGACTCTCATACAAGAACATCGTGCTAAAATAAATATAACATGTAATAGTAGGAATGAATATAAAGGCAATATAGGATGTGTACTACCCAAAGCATGTCAGGTAGATTTTTAATGTCCGAATTACTGGATTCCCATACTAGTTTAGTGTTAACAGAAACAGCCCTGCTAATTGTTAGCTTGTACATAATAATGTAAGGTAATGTACATAAATGAAAGTATGTATATGTACACACACATATATATATATATATATATATATATATATATATATATATATATTAATGCATATGAAATATAGTTGTAGGTGTCAGTATTCATACACACTCACTACAGGAAACGGTGAAGATAAATGCAGCAACCAGAATCTACAACACAGCCCGACTCCTGTGAGACTTACTAACCCTTTTAACTGCTTAAAGGTGCCTTCAGCACTTTGATTGACAGGCCCTGTACTCAATTTGAAAGCAAAATAAAAGCATACTATTAGGCCCTACCACAAGACCATTGTAACACTAGTCTGTATGACCTACCACTAAGCCATGACTCTCATACAGGAATATAGTGATAAAATAAGTATAACATGTAATAGTAGGAATGAAGATAAAGGCAATATAGGATGTGCACTACCCAAAGCATGTCAGGTAGACTTTTACTGTCCTAATTACTGGATTCCCATACTAGTTTAGTGTTAACAGAAACAGCCCTGCTAATTGTTAGCTTGTACTTAATAATGTAAGCTAATGTACATATATGAAAGTATGTATATGTACACACACATATATATATATATATATATATATATATATATATATATATATATATATATATTGATACATATGGAAATATAGTTGTAGGTGTCAGTATGCATACACACTCACTACAGGGAACAGGTGAGAGAAATGCAGCAACCTGAATTTACAACACAGCATGAATCATGAGAGACTTACTAACCTTCACACTCACAGAACACTGTCGACAGCATACCAGCATGGTCCACGCCCTTACAATCTGAAAGGGCAACGCCTATCTCACATACCCTTTTATAGCACTGTCCTGAAATCACAGTGAGACATGCAATCAGTACACAACTGGCTGCATGCAATTAGCAAATGCTGCCTTACAATTGGTGCAGAGGCCATCACATGGACCTATGCAGATACCTACAAAAGCATGCAGTACTAACACTCCACACATGCAATATATTCATTGCACCAAACCGATGGAGAAAGAGAGAGAGAGAGAGAGAGAGAGAGAGAGAGAGAGAGAGAAAGAAAGAAAGAAAGAAAGAAAGAAAGAAAGAAAGAAAGAAAGAAAGAAAGAAAGGCAGTGATAAAAAAAAAACTGCATCATCACAGCAACAAAATCAGCAGCAGCAGCAGCAAACAGCAATTAGCACCAGTGACACAGCAACAGCTGACACAAACACAGGTAATGCAAAGTAGCAGGTTAATACTGTGTTTACTGTGAAACCTCCAAATGTATCATAGTTCACTATCTATAGGTATGTCCATGAGATAGGTTGTGTGTACATAGTCCTGATATATATACATATGTAATATTGCTGTACATGTCTTCCATACTTAAAACTTCCATAGCTTAGAACACAAGGCCAGTTATCAGTAGTGATTCACAGAAGTGCTGAGAAGCTGTGTATTATGTGGAATTAGCGTACCAGTGAAATAACAAGCTAACAAATAACAAGCATATAAACAAAGCTAGATTCAGGAGGCTTGGATGTAGTGTATGCTACAGCAAACAAGGTGTACCAATGTCAGTAAGATACAGTTCAAATATGCAGGCACTATAAACCTTAAACCAGAAGTTCCCAGCTATGAATGGCAGAGTACAGCCTATTCTCACACAAGAGTGCAGACCACAAACCTTGTTAATGTTAAATAACTGGCCTGAAGCCCAACTGCTTATACCAGAACTAATACACTTGGACACTGGGCTCTCAATCAGCAGTTCCCAACTTAGAAGGATGAAAGCTACCTGTCCTGCCACCACAGTGCTTGCCACAAACCTTCCTAATGTAAAACAACTGGTCTGAAGGCCAAGTGCTTAATCCAAAAGACTTAGAATGATAGCTACACTTTAATCAAGTTACAACCAAGCAGTAATAACTACAATTTAATACTTTATGTATAGAATGTGTACCATATATTGCTGACATACTCTGCTGATATCCTGTTTGTGTACTTTTCCAGGGAGATATGGCTCCAAAAGGGAACCCTGCATACTCTGCTGCAGAGGATGAAGTGATCCACCAGAGCCTGGTGCGTGACTATGACATCCTGTTTTCACGCACCACCCAGAATCAGCAGGAGAGGTCTGCACTGTGGCAAAACCTTGTCAGCAGGATAAATGATGTTGGCATGCATGATAGGACATATGAGCAGGTGAGACATCACTGCAGTGATTTGATTAGAAATGTCCGCCAGCATGCTGCAGATATCCGCAGGCAACAGGTTGCCACAGGTGGGGGGGTGGCCACACATCCCCCCCTCACCAGACAGGAGGGGCTACTGCTAAGTGTCATGGATCCAGTCCCAGAACAACAACAGCATCAGACTTGCATCATGATGGAGGTTGGACCCACACAGCAGCAAGACACTGAGCGTGCAGGTAAGATGCCATATGTACATATGACTGTTCTGTACACTGTTACTTCATGCATGCATAAGGTGTGCACGTGGTATGTATCTGTCATCATGATATGTAATTGTGTATGTGTGATACTGGCATTATGAGCAGCTGATGTGTATAAGGGAACTGGTGTACTACTGTACTGTATCATATGCAAAAACAATGGCACACTTGTGCCCACCGACATTACTTTCTTCATATTTCCAGGTCCCTCCCATCTAGCAACGAGGCAGGCCATACATGCTGGTGAGTGTGTTTATCATTACCTGAAAAACTAATTAATAATACTAGTAAGAGTAGTGTAACTCAGTAGTATACATGCTGGTGAGTGTGTTTAATAATACCTGCAATACTCAAGTTAATACTAGTAAGAGTAGTGTAACTCAGTACTGATGTGTGTGTGTACTGCGGGGTGTGCATGTGTGCAAATGTGCCTGTGCCCATGTGTGCATGTGTGTGTGTGTCCATGAGTGCATGTGTCCATTTCTGAATGTGTGCATTTGTATTGAAGTGCATCACCGTAAAATATGTCTTGAGACTGTAATCTGTGCTCCCTGTTTTCCTCCCGTAGGTTCTGGTGCTGCTCTGGTGACCTGCAGCAGGGAACCTGAATCTTGTGCCCCTGGTACTGATGATGAGGAAATGTCTATAATGGTGCAGGAAGGTGTGTCTGGGTCCGCCATTGGTCAGCCAATTGACAGTACACAGCTGTCAACCCTTTCAATGAGCACAGTCATCCTGCCGTTACATCCTTTGTCACCATTGTCCCTAGGTGATGGACAGTATGCATTGGGCATAGATCAGGGTAATGTGGTACCTGTGGTACATGCATCCCCACAAAGCAGCCATGAGCAGGGTCCTCCAATGGTACCACGCAGAAAGTCACCCATGGGTTTTCATGGGGGCATCCGTGGCCGTACTGCCTCTGGCCGACGTGCCCAAGGAGGTATGTCAACCTCCACTATGTTTCGGACTGCTATGCAGGCACAGGCGCGTATGGAAAGGTACACCAGACAGCGTCTGAGGGAGCTGACAGCATGTCGCACAGCCATGACAGATGGCATGCGTGACATTGCGAATGCTATTCGTAATTTCACAGATGTCGTTGACAGACGTTGTGGGGGCATCCAACAGCTGCTCCACAACCAGATGTCCATGGGCCAGGGTGATGGTGTGCGTTTGTGGTGTCGACGTGGCAATATGCCGGCAACAGCACCAGCTGGCAGTCGCCGCGGACGACAACAGGCCCACTCACGCACCTCAAGTGCCAGCAGCAGCCCCAGCAATGCTGGGTTAGTGCTGTCATCAGGACGCCCCAGGAGACCACATGCACGTGGCTCTAGACAGTCCCAACAGGGAACTGTGTCCAGTCAACACACACCCGCTTCCGATGACAGTACCCAGTCTGGGTTAGTACCGGATACGGTCCGTAGCACCCCTGCCAGGCACAGGTACCATGTCCGTGCCCACAGACACTGATCTGGATGACCTGACAGGTGCAGTCTGTGGCTGTCCACAAAACCCTGTACATGGCAGCCATTATGTGGGACTGTGTGTGCTTACACACATGCAGAAATTTAACACCTAGGGCAAACACATACACACACACACTGCACCAACACTGGTCCACCCTGTACTGCTGCCCCTCACAAACACACATACACACACATGTCAATTGGTGGTACCAGTGGCTGGCTTGGGCATACCTAACCCACACCCTGTGCATATGATGACACTGTGCCACCTCCTGCATACTACAACATCAGTGCAGGAAAAGGTAAACACGTTGCTGATGCACAGGGTGACTACATAGATGTGTATAAGTAGTAACATGTTGGTAACTGTTCACTGTTCCACTATGATTGTGTGTATATCCCAGCATTCCTGCTGCAGTAACTGTATGAATGTCCTGAATTGTTATCTGCACCCATACTACTTACCAAAGTGTACCAGCTGCACACCATCACATGCTACCATTGACTATGGGAATGTGCATCATGTGCTGTATTGTAGATTCAGCTATATGTATCTGTTCTGTCACACATGCATTTACATACACCCTGCTACCCCCACACATGCACACGCTCACCTGCCATTTCCATTATTTATTACCCTACATGAGTAGCTGTCGACTCATGACAGATACACATTTGAAAAGTGCACTATTTGGATTACTACCGATTTCCTCTTCTCTACCTGTATTCACAGGGTGCAGGCAACCTCATTAGTTTAAAAGTGTAATGTGCATCAGGTACTGTGGTTCCCTGATTGCCACATCCAACATGTTTTCCATACAGAAATGCACACACAGAAACATCCCACATCCACACACTTGCCACATTCAGGTTTCAAAACACTATCTAGGTATGTTCTGGTACATGTGCGTTTTACAGTAGCATGTAGCACTATACTGAGTACTGGCAGTTGTCTGTTGTCATGTTGTTTGTATAGGGTGCTGTCAACATCACTGTTTGTTAAGGGAAATGTGCACCCTGCAGTGCGTAGCCCCATTTGGCAAAAGCCACATCCCACTCTCAGCATTGTGCACACACACTAACCCCACTCACACACTTTCCATTTGCAAGATTCAAACCCCTACCTAACTGTGTTATGACACTAGAAACAGACACATTAGCAGAATGCGCTATTTGCATTAGTGGGAGAAATTCTTTCTAATGCTGTACTTAGAGGGTGCTGACATCATCTGTGTTTAGGAAGAGGGATGTGCACCCTGTAGTGTGTTCTCCCAGTTGGCAAAAAGCACTTTTCCGTCACAGCATTATGCACACACACAAACCCCACTCACACTAACTCATATACATTCCCTTTGCAGGATTCAAACCCCTACCTAACTATGTTATGACACTAGAGACAGACACATTATCGGAGCGCGCTATACAAATTACGGGGGAGTTTTAATTCAGGTAATATAGTTATAGAGTGCTGACATCATCAGTGTTTCAAAAGGGGAATCTGCATCCTGTAGTGTACTTTCACAGTTGCTAATAGGGGCATTTCCTGCACACACATAGATGTGTTTAAGGTTTGCATATGTGGGGGATCCAGTACTCCAGTGTGATTAGTATATGGTTCGATTGCAACAATGAGGGATCTACTTCAAGTGGTGAGCATTTTGTACTCATGTTTGTGATGATCAGGTCTAGTATATTTTCCCCTCTTGTGGGAATGTTGACTACTTGTTCCATAGCTAAAGAGTTTCTGAACTATGGTAACCCTAGAGCTTGGGTATTGTGGCTTGAGTAATGTTCACAGTCTATGTTTGGGTAGTTGAAGTCACCCAGTATGATGGTGTTTGCAGAGAAATCTATACTCTCCTGTGTCTTCATGAAGGCTGTGTGGGATTCCTGAGTTTGAGAGGGTGATGTAAGAGCTCCTCTGTGTCTCTTTTCATGTGGTCCAGGGAGGTACGTCTCAGGTTGTTCACACCAGCATGGACAATGACTGCCTCATACTTGTTCTTGCTGTGGAGTGACCTGAGTGCTTGTGTTATGTGGCACATTCTATCACCCGACAGGTAGTTAAATGTGACCCTCACCTTGCTCAGTCTGGAGAGTGGGACGTCAGTGTGTCTGACTATGGCATCACCTATTATAGGTGTGTCACACATTGTGTTTGGCCTTATGGGCTGTGCCTGTTAAGAACACTGACTTTGTGAGGTCTGTGTTGCTTGTGATATGTGTTCATGTGGCATGCAGCATGTCTGGCCATGTCATTTCTGTCCGTGGTCTGGTAAGTATCACCTTTGGTGACATAGGTATTCATATGTCAGGTGGTGAGCATTTGCAGTGTTACCTACTGAAAGTGGTACAGCTTGTTTGTTGTACAATGGACTACATGCAGCCCTGCTTACAGTAGCTATGTTTGCATGCATGTTTCCTTGCATTTACCCTGGAATACTGATCCGACCTGCCATGCAGAGTTACACAGCTTCTGTGGACTCCTAGTGACATCTGCATAGCTTACTATATGTATGTTCATGTCTCACTTGACAGAATGTCACTGTTTCTCCTGTTCACATGTACGTTGCCTGTGACACTTTGCATATGACTTACCTGGCATCTGTCCACATGAGCAGTCATATATGCCACTGCAGGACTCTAAACCTGATGATGCACACACTCAAAACATTCCTCAGCATGGAGAACATCGCTATCTGTGCAGTAACAGATACCGGATTCAGGGATACCAACAGCACCCCAGCACTACCAAGTTATACCATGCTTTTCAGGCCCAAAACTTGCACAAAAACCACAAAAGGAGGGGGTGTATTGATATTCATCCAAGATACCCACACCTCCAGGTTGGTGGCAAAGCACCAAACATCAGAGACTATCCATATGCAAGTAACAATGGGTAAAACTGCCTTCCAGGTTATAGCCTGCTAAAGACAACCCTCACAAACACAAGAACCACACTTGGCCTTCCTGAAAACAGTTGGAAATATGTAGGTCTGTCCATACATCATTATATTGGGTGAGTTAAACTACCCAAACATAGACTGGGAGCATGACTGTAGCTCCAACACCCTAGCCCAAAGATTACTAGAATTTATATACCAAAATGCTATGGAACAACTTGTTACCACTCACACAAGAGGGGAAAACATACTGAACCTGATCATCACCAACATGGGGACTCTATGCTCCAGACCAGAAGTGTATCCCTCACTGGTAAGATCAGACCATAAACTAATCTCACTGGATATTCACATCCCAAGGCCACCCCCTGCACAGAAGAATACAGTCAACAACTCATGTAAAGCAAGTTCACACTCCTCATAAATGATGTGGAAACCTTCAAAGCCCCCAGGCCTGTTGAAAATATGGACCAGACTGCAGATACCTGTATAAAGGCATTCTATGGACACCTTCAGGAATGCATGGATCATGCAATCCCAAATAAAAGCAAGACCCAATCCTCCAAAGGCAGACGTCCTGTGTGGTGGACACCAGCCTTAAACAAACTATACAATAGAAGGATGAAGCTACTAAATGATACAACAAACTCCCAAAATGTGAAGACATCACTGATGAGTATTAGACGAAAACTACAGGCACTCATAAGATTGTCTAAGGCCATCTTTGAGAGAAAATTCCACAAGACACTGAGGATAATCACAAGGCTTTCTTTAGTTATGTTAGGAACCTGGGTGGTAATTCCCAGATATGCTCAGAGGTAGTCCAAAATGTCAAAAGAAATACCAAACACACAGACATTGCCAACATCCTAGTGGACAGGTTCACTGCTAACTTCTCCCCCCTCCACACCAAAAGGGCAAATATTTCTCCCAGCAGAGTGCTGCCCCCCCCCCTGACATCTCAGATGCTCAGGTAAGAGCTGCCCTCTCCAAAGCAATAAACACTGCATCAATGGGACCAGACAGTGTCCCAGGCTGTGTCCTACATGAACTCCAAGAAGAGCTACACCCAGACATAACACTACTGTTCAATCCCAGCCTTACTACATGATATGTGGCCAAAGAGTGGCGTACAGCAACAGTGGTCCCTCTACATTTAGGTGGTGCCTTAATGGATCCTGGACACTATCGCCCCATAAGTCTGAATAGCTTGGTCTGCAAAGCTATGGCAAGGATCATCATGATCCTCATAAATTTAGATATTGGGGACCTACAGACACTGCATCATACACAGTTTGGCTTTGTTAATGGCAGATCCTGCCTCTCAAACCTGTTTGATTTCTTTGAAACAGTCACCAAGGCCACTGTCAAGGGGAAGGTGGTCTACACAGCCTACCTGGACCTTGCATAAGCCTTTGATACAATACCCCACTTGTGCATTCTAGGGAAGATCACCAGTGTACATATTAACCCCTATGTCACTGCAGATATTGCACAGTGGCTCAAGGGCAGAACACACATGGTTAGAATTGCTGGAGCCATGTCAGCCTCAAAACCAGTTACAAGTGGTGTCCCACAAGGCTCAGCCCTGGGATCTGTCTTGTTCAGTATATATTTATCAGAGGTACAGGCCAACATGGAAGGACTGTGGCTGAGCAAGTCGCAGATGACTGCAAACTGGACGCCATAATCAACTCTCCAGCAAACACATGCATCCTCCAAACGGGCCTCTTAGAAACAGACGACTTGTGCCACAGCCATGGCCTCAAGCTGAATGCCAAAAAGTGTATAGTCATCCCCTTTGGCAAAACAAAGTGACCACAAAGTACCACATATGTGTTAATCCATTAAGTACAGAAGAAGGAATTATGGACCTTGGGGTACACAAGTTGATAGCATTCTCTCATTTGACAACCACATGGCCAAAGTGGTTAGAAAAACATTTTATATAGGCCACCTCATCATGAAGGGATTCACATGTAGATCAGGGGAGGACATTGTGCCTCTACTCATCCCTCATCATGCCCATAATTGACTACAATGCCCCTGTTGGCATGCACCTTACCAGACACCTGCAGCAACTGGAAAGACCACAAAAGTACCTAAACAAGAGGATCAAAGGGCTCAAACAGATGCCACATACTGACTGGTTAAAGAAACAGCAGCTCTACTCAGTGGCATACTGCCTCTTCATAGGCAATCTGTGCCTGACATATAAAGCCATGTCAAACCCTGACTTAATGGTCATACTGCACCTCAGAATATCCAAATCCCATCAAGCTACACGCTGGAAAGACTTGAACCTCAGGAGTGATATACATAGGACATGCTGGAGGGACACATTCATAACTCAGAGGCTCCCTTCACTCTGGAATATTATCCCAATACAGGTTAGGCAGAGTCACTCAGTGACTGTCTTCAAGAGGAATATTAATGACTGGATGGGACATTGTAGGTTTACCCTGGGTGTCTCTTATGTGTCACTGTTAGACAGAGGCACAGTATACTAACCTTGGAAATGGGCATAGCAAGATAGATTTACAATGCATGGTGAAAGCCACACACATTCTGGCTAGGTTTATAAATGCCCTAGGGCAGATAGCCTAGTATGAACCTATGAACCTATGTATCTTGTTCACCATTGGCCCTATGTGCTGTTAATCACCAATGCAATCTCAATACTATGGTAGCATGTGCAAAGGTCAGTTGTCAGTCACCTCTATGGTACAGTTGTGGAATATGTGAGTCATGTAGTAATGTCACAGCTGCCACATGTACACAGTCAACCCTATCCCCTACCCATGGATGTACAACACATGTATGAGATGGAAACACATAGCCAAACTGTGGACTAAGCACTCTGAACCCAGTACTGGCATAACCTGTCAGGTGGCATGAAATACTACAGTGACTGCAATACCAGTCTGATGTAGACCTACACTGACAGCAATACAAGCATGGGAACACACCGGGCCATTCATGGAGCCTAAGAATGGCATCCTGCCTGAGTGGCAGACACCTCTGCAGCTGGCACACAGGCATACGTTAGGCCTGAACACAGCACGCATAACACATAGCACACAAATTCTGTGTGCCAAACAAGCACAGTCTATACAGCTATACAACACTCCTGCTGCAGTTGTGTTAGGTACTTTAATTGTCCAGTACAGTGAGGTCATGCTCACCAGGCTGGACAAGGTGAAGGTCACTGTGATATGCTCATGGGGCACTATGGTCCAATACATAACACAAGCATACAGGTCAGTCAGATGCATGGACACATATGACTCAGTCATTGTCCATGCCACTACAGCTGACGTGTGATGTCCCTCACTGGAACATGGAAGGGCTCACTGAGCAAGTGGCACAGGCTGGTAGAACCCTGACCTTGGTTGGCATCATACCCTCACCAGGAATGCTGACATATTACTGAATGCTAATGAATTACTGTAGCTACAACACCCTAGCTGAAAGGTTCTTAGCATGCAGTCACTGCATTGCTATGGAACAACTTCTTACCACTCCCACAACAGGTGAAAACATGCAGCACCTGTTCATCAACAACATGTAGACTATATGCCCCAGACCAGGTGTGTATCCCTCACTGCTAGGTTGATAGCATCTACATCAAACACTGTATATACACATCCCACATGCAGCACCTGCACAGAAGACCACAGTCATAATGTTACCCAGTGCAAATACCATGTATTCACATGTGGCAGGCATCACACATGATAACTATTGAAGGTCACAGGTACATATGTGTATTTGGCACACACATACTTCATGTGTGCATTGCCATAACTGGTTTAATCGATGTCATGCATTATTGTGAGAAACAACCCGCACACATGGGCATTCTGTGTGAGCAAAACACACGTGACATGTCTGGAATCAAAAGCCATAAATAATTGTGCTATTGTTTACAAAGGGGTATGTGCATCCTGTAGTGTGTTTTCCCAGTTGCCAAAAGGGATGTTCCTTTCATACAAACTTACACACACACTAACCCCCCTTCACACACACTTGCCGGATTCAAACCCCTATTGAATTACATTATGACTTTAGAGACAGATGCATTAGCAGAGTGCGCTTTTCGCATTACTGGGAGATTTTTTTTCTCCTGATATACTTATAGGGTGCTGACATCATCAGTGTTTAGAAAGGGGAATGGGCATCCTGTGGTGTGTTTTCACAGTTGCCAAAAGGGATGTTTCTTTCATACACACTTACACACATACTAACCCCCCTTCACGCACACTTGCCGGATTCAAACCACTACCTAACTATGTTATGACACTAGAGACGGACGCACTAGCAGAGTACTGTATTCGCATTACTGGGAGATTTCTTTTCTCCTGATATACTTATAGGGTGCTGACATCATCAGTGTTTAGAAAGGGGAATGGGCATCCTGTGGTGTGTTTTCACAGTTGCCAAAAGGGATGTTTCTTTCATACACACTTACACACATACTAACCCCCCTTCACGCACACTTGCCGGATTCAAACCACTACCTAACTATGTTATGACACTAGAGACGGACGCACTAGCAGAGTACTGTATTCGCATTACTGGGAGATTTCTTTTCTCCTGATATACTTATAGGGTGCTGACATCATCAGTGTTTAGAAAGGGGAATGGGCATCCTGTGGTGTGTTTTCACAGTTGCCAAAAGGGATTTTTCTTTCATATATACACACTAACCCCCCTTCACACATGCTTGCCACTTGCTGAACTCAAACCCCTATCGAACTATGTTATGACACTAGAGATGGACGCGTTAGCGGAGCACGCTATTCGCATTACTGGGAGATTTCCTTTCTCCTGATATACTTATAGGATGCTGACATCATCAGTGTTTAGAAAGGGGAATGGGCATCCTGTGGTGTGTTTTCACAGTTGATAAAAGGGATGCTCGTTTCATACACACTTACACACACACTAACCCCCCCCTTCACACACACTTGCTGGTTTTAAACCCCTACCTAACTATGTTATGGCACTAGAGACGGATGCATTAGCAGAGCGTGCTATTCGCATTACTGGGAGATTTCCTTTCTCCTGATATACTTATAGGATGCTGACATCATCAGTGTTTAGAAAGGGGAATGGGCATCCTGTGGTGTGTTTTCACAGTTGCCAAAAGGGATGCTCCTTTCATACACACTTACACACACACTAACACCCTTTCACACGCACTTGCCACTTACTGGATTCAAACCCCTACTTAACTATGTTATGACACTAGAGACGGATGCATTAGCAGAGCGTGCGATTTACATTAGTGGGAGATTTCCTTTCTCCTGATATACTTATAGGGTGCTGACATCATCAGTGTTTAGAAAGGGGAATGGGCATCCTGTGGTGTGTTTTCACAGTTGCCAAAAGGGATGTTCCTTTCACACACACTTGCTGGATTCAAACCCCTACCTAACTATGTTATGACACTAGAGATGGATGCATTAGCAAAGCGCTCTATTCACATTATTGGGAGATTTTCTTTCTCCTGATATACTTATAGGGTGCTGACATCATCAGTGTTTAGAAAGGGGAATGAGCATCCTGTGGTGTGTTTTCCCAGTTGCTAAAAGGAACATTTCCCTCACACAGACTTGCACAGAGACCAACCACAATCACCCACACACACACACACACACACACACACACACACACACACTCTGGATAAGCTGTCATTCCCTAGGGCAAACAGCCTAGTGTTGACCTCTACACCCATATGTTTAACTGTCAGATGCACATTATTTGGTGCTGATAGCAGTATTTGCAGGTCTTTATTGCCATAACATTTCCTGTTTGTATGAACAACTTGTGTATCTGTGGAAGATGTTTGCATATGGGGGAAATCCACTATATCATGTATGTCTCTGTAGTCATTTAAGTGTGAGCACTGGTCAGATTGCTATAATGTTGTTGGTTACTGGAATAACACGTACATATACCAGATATATGTGGCAAAATGCTAAACTGATATTTGGACTGTGTGAGCATGCCCAGTTCAGCCTTCCCATGGCATGTTGTGAGAAAGATGTCTCATTTATCAAAGTGTGTGAGCATGCCCAGTGTGAGCTTTCCATATGTTGAACTCTGCAGCCCATCACATTTGTGGATGAGTGTGAACTTCAACAAATATCTCCTGTTTATGGTTGTGTGTTCTGTGTCATGTTGTGTAGTTACTGTCCAAATGCTTTTTGTGTGAACACAACAGGGATTATACTGTGCCTGCAGGTTTTGCATGGGATACTTTGCATACAATTGTCAACATCCGTTCATACTGACCTAACACTGTAGTACTGTATAGTGTAGTGGTTCATTACTTTCACTGTGGTGGACAGTATCCTGGGCTTTAGTCCTATCACTGCTTTACATTTCCATAGTGAGCACAACAGCCTGGTTAGGGTCCAGTTGTGCACATCTGACCATGTTGCATTATGTTCAGATATTAACTACTTACAACAGCCTTGTCCAACATCAGTAGTGTATTCCACAACATAGGTGTACATTGGCAAACACTACTGATGTGCCCTAGGCCATTTCTAATGCTAGTCAGAGAGTGTGTTTGTCCTTCAACACATTGTAAGTGTAGTTTGCCATGACATATGTCATGTTTAGTATACTGTGCCTCTGTCTACCCGTGACATAACAGTGATACCCAGGGTAAACCTACCATCTCCCATCCACTCATTAAGATTCCTGTTGAGGAGAATCAATGAGTGACTCTATGGATAACCTGTACTGGTAGTTTACACATGTGTGGGGGTGGCTTCTGTGTTATGGATAATGCAGTACAGCTTGTCCTATGTATGTCAGGGATGGGGTTCAGGTCCCTCATGTGCATAGCTCACTGCCATTCAGATTGTACAAGGTGCAGCATGTTCATTTATTCCAGCTTGGACATGGCTTTCTACATCAGGCACAGCTTGCGTCTGGGTGGCCAACATGGCAGTGTGTGGAGTTGCACTCTGTTTAATCAGGCAACACATTACATCTGTTCAAGCTCTTTGATACTCCTGGTGAGGTACTGTTGTGGACTTTACAGTTGATGGAGGTGTCTGCTGAGGTACACCCCACAGGGGCTGTTGTAGTCAACTGTAACACTGATGAAGGATAACTGCAGAACCACAATGACCTCCCCTTATCTAGATGTCATAACCTTCATGATTAGGTTGGTATATGGATTGTTTCTGTTAACACTACAGCCACATGTTTGTCCAATGCAGGATATCTATCACCTTGTGTACCCAGGTCTGTCATTACATGTTAAGTATGTAATGGGTTAACACCTATGTGGTAATTGGTGGTCACTTACTGTATATCCACAGAGGTTGACTATACAGTTTTCTCCATTTAACTTGCTGACATGGCTATGACACCAGTTGTCTGTTTCTATGTGGCCCTTTTATGGGATGCTTGTGTCAGCTGGAGTGTCAGATATGTTGGGCAGTTTGTAGTCCTCTGCAAACATGTTCAGGCACAGTCCTTACATGTTGGCCTGTACCTATGGGGCATATATACCAGACGGGGAAGGTCCCAGGACCAAGCTTTGTGGGATACCTATTATATGTGGTTTGTAGTCTGACATGGCTGTGGCATGTCTGACCATGTCAGTTCTGTCATTGGTCTGGTTTGCAACCCCTCTAGTGACATAGGGGTGTATATATAAGCTGGTGAGCATATCTATATTGAACACATAGGGTATTGTATGGAAGGCTTTGCAAGGTCCAGCTACGCTGTGTGGACCACATTGCCCTCATCAGTGACCTCAATTACTGTTTCAACTGAGTCACACATGTTTAGGGGCAGGGTCTGCACTTAATAAACCCACACTGGGTAGGGTCGGGTGTCAATAGATCCCCAATATCTTTATGTCTGCGGTACATGCTGATCCTTTCCATAGCTGTGCAGACCAATCTTCTCAAGATTCTGTGGTGGTTGTTTTTAGTATCCATTCAGGCGACGCCTTTCTTGAGAATGACCACTGTTGTTATACACTGCTCTTTGGGTACATATCCTGTGGTAAGGCTGACATAATGTCAGGGAGGCAGCAGTCTGCTGGGAAAGATATTTTGCATTATGGGGGGGGGGTTTGCACTGCACCTGTCAGGATGTATGTTGGCAATACTTGTGTGTGTTTGGTATGTTTGTTTGTAATATTTGTGTGATCCAGAGCATATCTGGGAATTCACAACATGCTTCCTACCATGAGTTGCAGCAGCCTTGGGATTATCCTTAGTGTCCTGTACAATTTGTATCATAATAGGTTCATAGGTTCATACTAGGCTATTCACCCTAGGGCATTTGTAAGCCTAGCCACAGTGTGTGTGGCTTTTGCCACCCCTTGCTATGTGAATATTATGGCCATTTATGATTTACTTAGCTGTGCCGCTGTCTGGACATGACACAGTAAAGACCCCAGTGTACATCTACAATTATCCATCCATTTTGCCAACTTCCTGTTGAAGAGTGTCAGTGAGGGGCTCTGCCTAACATGTAGTGGTATTCTGTTCCAGGGTGTGGAGAGCCTCAGGGTTAGGTATCTGTCCCTCCAGCACATCCTATTTCATTATGTGTTGAGGTTGACATCTCTGACTCACACAGCTCCGATGGCTTTGAGTTTTCTGGGGTGGAGCATGTCCATTACTTCTGTGTTGGACATGGACTTGTACAACAGACATACAATGCCTCTGTGTAGGCTGTATGTGACTGCATTTAGCTGTGGTGTCTACAGCCAGGCAGCATATGACATATATTTGAGACCCTTTCTAACTCTTGGTGAGGTACCTTTGAGGTCTTTCTAACTGCTGCAGGTGCCAGGTAATGTACATCCCAAATGAGGCATTGTACTACATTATGGGTCTGATAAGGGAACAGTATAGGGGCACAATGACCTTTGTTGATGTAGATGTGACTCCTTTCATGATACAGTGGCCAATATAGACAGTCTTCCTAGCCAGATTGGCAATGTGACTGTCACATAACAGGTTACTGTCCACTTGTGTCACTAGGTCCCTGATTACTCCTTCCATACATAATGGTTTACCACCTATGTGGTAATTTGTGTGTACCTTGTTTTGTATTTGGTGGTACATTCATACTGTCCACTGTCTTCAGGACAGCGGGGTGGGGTTCCTCTGTGTGAGAGTGTGGTCTGTAGCATGCTATAGACTGTACAGCAGTCTTGCCTATGGTTAGTTGCACATGGGTGGACTGCAATGACGTAAGCATTGTCAGTTTACTGGACGTATAGGTGTCTGTGCTGAATATGGATACTCACCCTCCTTTTATGTTTTGTTCCAGGTTTTGTGGCCATAACACATGATACGTGGTATTACCTGGTAGTGCTGGTGTGCTGTCACGAGGCTTGCAGCAGGTTTCTATCACTGGACAGACATCGATGTTCTCCGTACTGGGGAGGGCCTCAGGAGCATGCATATTGAGGTTTACACGTCTGGCATTGATCAGCATTACCCTTCTGTTTCTTTCCAGTTTTGTTTTCTATGGTGGTGGGTTAGTCTTTTCGGCCTTGCCTACAAAAGGATCTCTGTAGGTTGCAACAGCCTTAGGCAATATCCAGACGCCCATGGGTAACAGGTGCAAGCCATCCCTGGAACAGCAGCATGTCTCACTATGGAGTCACCTATTACAACTGTATCAGGCATGTTGTTTCTCCTTCTGTCCTGTGACTGTTTGGCACACCAGCTTTGTGTACTATGTGTTACATGTGCTATGTCTGGAGGTTGTTTTATTGGGTGTCTGCTTTGGAGGCTTGTGTTGGTGTTGTGTGTTTGTAATTAGGGCCTCTGGGAATGTTTTTATGTTTATGTGTTTGGTTTACAGTCGTTGTAGGTCTATGTGGGACTGGGTTTGTGGTGTATGTGGTTACCTTCTCCTCCTGACTAGTTTTGACAGTACTGATTTGGGGGTGCTCAGGCTCCGGTTTGCATACCTGGTTGCGTCAATCACATATATTTGTATTTATTGGGGTGAGTTGTTGTTGTGTGTGTACTTGGGACAGGTGTCACATTGCCTCTGGAGTCACAGATTCTACTTGTTTTGCCTGGCCTTAGTGGATTGTATGTGTGGACACATTTTATTGCCATACTAGTGATCACTGATTACTTCACTTTTTATGTTTGATCTATCATGTGGTAGCTTCCTCATTCTCTTCAATGGTTTAGTAATTGCTGGAGTCCAGCATGCCAGATGCCTGGGTGTATGGCATTGTGTCTTGTTGTTATTTGTGATTGCAGACTCCAAGCACTCTTGGCTGTGTTCATGGAATGCCTGTATAACATGTTCTGCAGTGTGTCCCATATTCTGGACTTGCACAGGGCCTTTCATGGATTCCACATTGGTTTGTAGGGGTGCAAGCTATGCTTTATACATGTGTTTCACTGTGGTATTCTGGCCAGGGACTGGGGTCGGGATGTGTAACTACAGTGTGATTACTCTATGGTCTGGTCTTACCAGTGAGGGATACACTTCTCATCCTGACATCCAGTACACATATTTCTGATTATCACATCCAGTATGCTTACCACTCTTGTGGAAGTGTTACATTTTACATGTCCATTTTGTTTGATGGATTCTGGGAAATTTTCTACAAATGTGTCGGTGCTAGTATAATACGAAGAGTATAGTGACAAACTTCTCAAAAGCTGACTTCACACTTCTTCAGACTGAGATGGTATCCTTTAAGCCCACTGGGCCAGTGGAAACCACAACACACAATGGTGACTCCTTCACAAACGCTTTCTACAGACATCTCCAAGAAAGCATGGACCATGCAATCACAAATAAAACCAAGACCCTCTCCACCAAGGGAAAGTGGCCTGTCTGGTGGACCCCAGCCATAAACGAACTGTATAACAGATGAAGGATACTAATGCAAGACAGAGCTAAATCTCCTAAAGGGAAGGCAGCTGTGATCAGCACTAGTAAAAAGCTATATTCTCTCATAAAGATATCCAAGGTCAACCTTGAGACAAAAATCACCAAAGACAATAAAGATAACCACAATGCCTTCTTCAGTTATGTCAGAAACCTGGGTGGGAACCCTCAGATATGCTCAGAGTTGGTACACAACAACATAAATTTCAGTGACCCGACAGATATTGGCAACATTCTGGCTGACAGGTTCAGTGCAATTTTCTCCCTACCTCACCCCCAAAAGATGATAGTTATCACAGCTGAATGTAACCTCACTGTCATCTCAGATGTCCATGTGAGAGCCGAACTCAGCAAAGACAAAAACACAGCATCAATGGGACCTGATGGCATCCACAGTTGCGTGCTACATGAACTCCAAGAGGAGCTAAACCCATATATAAAAATTATATTTAACCTTAGCCTTGCTACAGGATATGTACCTAAACACTGGCATACAGCAACAGTGGTCCCACTCCACAAAGTAGATGCCTCCACAGACCCTGGGAACTACCACCACACAAGCTTAACCAGCCTTGTCTGCAAAGCTATGGAAAGAGTCATTATGGAGCTCTTAAACAGAGACATTGGTGACCTACAGACTCTTGATCCCACCCAGTTCAGCTTTGTAAAGGGCAGATCCTGCCTTTTGAACCTAGTTGACTATTTTGAAACTGTCAGTAGGGCCATTGATGAGGGCTAAGCGGTCCACACAGCCTACCTGCACTTGGCTAAGGCCTTTGACACAATACCCCCTCAGGCATCATAGACAAGCTCAACAGATGAAATATAAATCCATATGTCACAGGATAGGTTGCAAAATGGCTAAAAAACAGAACCCATAAAGTCGACATTGCAGGTGCCTTGTCAGATTCAAAGCCAGTCACAAGTGGTGTCCCACAGGGATCTGTCCTGGGACCCCTCTTATTTGGCATTTACTTTTCAGATGTGAAAGCAAACATAGGAGGGTTGTGGCTGACACAGTTTGCAGATGACTGCAACCTAGGCACCATAGTGAATACATCAGCCGGCACACACATCCTACAGAATGCCCTCACAAAAACAGATAGCTGGTGCCGGAATCATGGCCTGAAACTGAATGCAACTGATGTGTAGTCATCCCCTTTGGGAGGAACAAAGTACCCACAAATTAACACATAGACAGCAACCCACTGAGCACAGAAAAAAAAATCAGACACCTGGGGACCCATGTAGATAGTGACCTCTCGTTTGACACCCATGTTGCCAAAGTGGTTGGAAAGACTTTCTATCTTGCCCACCTTATCATGAAGGGTTTTCCATCCAGATCAAAGGAGGTCATTGCACCCCTATACTTCTCCCTTATCAGGCCCATGATTGAATACAAAGCCCCATTTGGTATGTACCTCACCCAGCACTTGCAACAGCTGGAGAGACCCCAAAAGTACCTTACCAAGAGGATCAAGGGTCTACAACACGTCATATGCTTCCAGACTAAAGAAAATCCAGCTCTATTCAGTAGCATACCGCCTACTTACAGGTGACCTATGCCTGACATACAAGACCATGTCCAATCAGGATTTAGTGAACATGCTCCACTGCAAGCAATCCAAATCCACCAGAACCATGAGAGCTAAAGATTTGAACCTCAGCACATACATGTATAGGACATGCTGGAGGGACAGATTCATAACTCAGAGGCTTCTCACACTCTAGCACAGAATCCCAGTTCATGTTAGACAGAGTCCCTCACTGACTCTCTTCAAGAGAAATCTGGACAAGTGGATGTGAGATCGTAGGTTTACCCCAGGGGTCCTCCCTGTGTCACTACTAGACAGAGGCACAGTCAATTAATTCGATTAATTAAAGGGGTCATAATGTGTCACTACTAAGTCAGAGGCACAATATTCGAATCTATTCTGTACACTTATTACCACTATAAGGGGTGGCAATAGCCACATCACTATGGCTAGGCTTATAAATGCACTAGGGCAGATAGCCTAGTAGTAAACTATGAAACTATGAAACTATGGTGTATGTGTAGGTATTTTCAGTCAAGCAATATAATGTGGTTTGGGGGGCTTGATATCTTCATGTATTCCAACATAGGCCTGGTGCAGTTCCTGCTATTAGGACAGTGGTCTGCAGCAAGCTATATAGTGGTAGGCAGTTTTAGCCATTAGTATTTGACCATGGCTAATCCATGCTGCTTCTTGTTGTGGTACCAACATGGGGGTGTGGTTATCCATGACATTTATTGCTAGTCACCCTCGTTTTGTAGCTTGTTCCATGTTTTGCAGCTGTACATCACTGTATGAGGTGTGTCCTAGTAGTGTTAGGGTGCTGATGTGGGCTTTGACCCAGTTTTCTATTACAGCACTGATATCTACATTCTCTATACTGTGTGCGTTTACACTGCACGCATCTTGCTGTTTATACTTCTGGCATTGGGTAGCATTACATCTAGGTTCCTATCCCTTGTGGTACCTATGAAGGTGGGTTTGTGTTTTTGTGGTTCATGATTGGTGAGGGTGGATGTTAGTCAGGGTCCTCAGGTGTGCATATGGTACATGGTGTTACATTACTTAACACATGGCATTCATGCCTCAGGTGGTGCTGCAGGGCTGCCTCTGTCAGATGCACATACTACACTCCCTGTACATGTTTGGAAGCAGGTTGTGTCATGTTAGGCGTCCCTGTTACTATATGAGTGAGTCGGAGGGGGTATCAGTCCCAGTGTTCCTACTGAGCCAGTGTATGTGCTATGCGTTGCCTCTTTGCCAAGGCCAAGGGCATACTGGGCATGCCTCCTTCTGCCTACTGGGGCAAGGTCAGGTTGTTCCTCCTCCGAGTCACCCTCTACCTGTGGTGGTCTTGGCAATGGTGGAGGTATGTTTGGCCCAGCCCTGTGCTGGTCCTGCTGCAGCTGTTTCCGCAGGATCATATTATGTAGCATAGCACATATCATGATCATTTGGGTACATGTAGTTGGTGTGTACTGCAAGGCTCCACCAGATATGTCCAGACACCGGAACCGTGACTTGAGCAGCCCAAACACATGCTCTATGACATTACATGTTTGTGCGTGTGCCTCATTATGGCGTTCCTGTTCAGGTGTGTGTGCATTTCTGATGGGTGTCATCAGCCACAGCTCAAGTGCATAACCTGCATCCCCCACTAGGTGTCCGTGTGGGAAGTCCCCACTGGCAAATGATTGGTACAGCTGCGTCAGATGCCAGATGTGGGTATCGTGGTAGCTCCTAGGGCAGCCAGCACACACATTCATTATTATGCCCTGGGCATCACACACGACCTGGCAGTTGATGGAGGGGAATCCCTTGCGGTTAATATAGGCTCTACCCTGCTCACCGGCTGGTGCTTTGATGCATATGTGCATGCAGTCTATTGCACCCAGTACCTCAGGGTATCCCGCTATTTGCTGGAAGAGACGCATATTGCTGGCCACAACCTCACGGGCATTAGGGAAATATACATGATCACTGACATGTGCTGACATGGCATCCAGGAACTGGTGCAGTGCCCTGGAGGCTGATGCCTGTGATATCCCCATCATATCACCAGTTGGTCTATGGAAGGTACCTGTTGCTAGTATTCTCAGGCCAACACATACCTTGGTTTCCACTGGGATGGGTTCCCCTCTGTTGGTTCTGTGTGTGAGACGTGGCCTGCACAGCTCAACAATTTGCTGCAGAAGGTCTCTGTCCACTCTGTAGTGCTCTACTATCTCCAGCTCATGTAACCCATGGTAAGTGACCCTGGGCCTGTATACTCTTCTCCTTCTCCTCACTCTGGGTTGTCTGTCAGCATCTGCATTGTCACCACCCTCAGCAATTCGCCTATGCCTGATTATAACAGCTATGGCAGCCCCTAGCATTTCTGCTCTGAGTTCAGCTTTTTCAGTTTTCAATTCTGATAGCTTTCTCCTTTCTTGCAGTATCTTTTGAGAGAAACACCCTGCACTGCTGTTTGCAGTGTTTTAAGTGCTGGGTTGGGCTTCTAGTCTGCCTGTGTAATTGCCTGCTTCTAATTGTTATCACCAATTAACTCCAGCAGTATCCTCTGACAGCGTCCTTGTAATCTGGTTGTTTCCTTTTTCCTCTCTGTTTCCTCAGGGGGAGCAATGTGCACACCAGCATAAGCACGCTCACAGTAACTTAAACATGCGCACACATACTTACACGGTTTGGACTTGGCTGATTCATGGTAAAACGCGCGCACACAGCCTTATACATCAGGCTACAGGCTTCCTGATGTTTACATTGCCTTACACACGTGCACGCCCACGCAAACCATTTTAAACGGTTTGCGACACGCTCCCACATGGTGAACCTGCCTTACACGCAAGCACACCCGCGCATGCACGTATATCAAGAAAGTTTGAGTGTAGGGATAGTGTACACCCTCTATTTCTTGACTTTCCTAGTGTTCTGTTGGGACACACCTCTCTCCCTGATGTCTGTCTGTCATCTGTCATGTTACACTGCTGTCCAATGTGATACATTTACTTCTATCATTCCCCCCCGTGATGTCACCTACCTCTTACTCTATTCCTCCCCCTTCTGTAACTCTTACACTACTCGAAAAGTGCTCATTAGCTATGTGGCAGTGTGATTCAGTATTGTAACCCTCATTTACATAGGATTGCCTAGTAATGTTTAGTTACATCTCTTACACTGAGCTTCCCCCCCTTGGCAACCACTACATGGTGGCCATATTGTTTTTGTTCTGCTAGTCCCTGCATTGTCATTCCATGTACTACATAAAACCCACAATTGTGGGCTTATAAGCTTCGGTTTTCACTTTTAGGCAGCACACCCTGTTTGCACGGGTGTGCGCTGCAGTTAAACATCAAAATCCCCCGAAAAAAAAATGTTATTTTAAATAATTTTGCATCACTTTTTAATGCCAATGGCCACATATTTGGCCATTGGCATGCTAGATGACACATATGCAACCTTTATTTGGAGCTGACATAGCTCCGTTGTAAATTTTGCAGAAATGTACTCAGTTGTCAGCTGAGTACATTTCTGCAGCTAAAACGTCCGTTACACGGACTGGTTTGGGCTTCCTGGATCGCTCAAATACCTCATTTGCATATCTTTGAGCTGCAAATGAGGTATTGAGCATTTCCACGCCAAGTCTGTGTAAGAGAAGTTTTAGCTAGTCTCTTACACGGAGGTTTGGGCTGTTCCTGGATCGGGAGGCTTACACGGAGGCTTACACTACTCTTAAACTCCGTGTAAGCCTTCGTGAATCCTGCCCAATGAGTCAGTTAGGTCATAGGTGGAACAGAAGAAGCAATCAAAAATTCAAAAGTGACAGTCTGGCACAAAGAGTAGGTAGGCAATGCTATGAGGTAAGGATATATATGCTTGTTTTAGTGTTACTGGCAGACACCCAGATCTTTTGGATGGCTACTGGCTGGTTAGTCCTCAGTTATCCCTGATTTTGCAGAACATACAATAACAGGCATTTTGGTTTCATACTTCACATCCTTTAGAAAATGCATATTAATGCAAAACCTTTTCTAGCAATTTTCTAAGTTTATAAGAACAATATTTAAAATGTGGCCCTAGTTTTGCCCCCCCCCCCCAATTATTTTTGATATTTTCTAGGTTTCTTGTGCTTGGAGATTAAGAGGTACGTCACTCCTATTTGTTTTTACCCTGGTAATGCAAATTACATTTACTCAAAAATGCCAGGCATTGTAGTTCTATGCTTCTATCCAGAAAACGTTTATCAAAGCAAAATCTGTTGTTCTACATAAAATGGTATACTTTCTTTGGAAGTGTATGACTGATGGCTGTTTTTTGCTCATTATTCTGAATTTAAAGGATTGCTGTGACTTGTGTAAGGGGAAAGTGGAATTCTTCAATGTGTTTGTTCCCATGGAACAAACCTGAAATAGAGTCCATAGATGTCATGTTTAATTATAAGAGCTGGATGGAGGAGGGAGCTATCTATAGAAAGTGACATACTCTCTTGTTTACTTGTTTAAGGAATCACTGTCTGGCTTTGCTGGAGTTTTGTGCATTTATTACTGCCATTTATATGAAGCAGCATGTAATACTTTAATGTGCGCCTACTGTTTCCATGAAACAAAGCTGAAATATAGGCATAACTTCCTTTAAACTTCTCACACCATTTTCTCTTAGGTATGGAAATAACTTTGAATGACTGATGGTGAGAAAGGAATGTCCATATTCAACAAGGGTACTACTGCTCCCCACAGCGCCACTCATCATGTATAGAATGTGAACTGTTACTAGTGCACCTGTTTAAAGCATTTCAAACAGTTGGAGGAACAAGGCTAACAGCAGCACCTCCATGATGGATGTTATATCACCTGTCTGTATACAAAAGTAATGGAGGGTGTGACTGATTAACTCGAGGGTGGATGTGGCGTTTGCTACTGCACACCCTGTGGGGTGTTTAAAGTAAGATTTGTGAAATACAATACACAGCTATGAATTTTAGCTATAATTGCAGATAAGGGGCTGCCCACAGAACATAACTTACCCTCGTCTTTTCTTATTTTATGCAGTCACTATCTAATTTTACAGGATTAGTGTGCATTTGTTGAGTTAACATGATTAATGTGTGGCTACTCTGTGCATAGAAGCTGACAGAGCTGGAATGCAATACATGGCCGTCATTTATCAGAAACATATGTAGTGCATTCAGAAGTAGCTATAACTGCTGAGTGATGTTTGGAGCTGTCTGTTGAATGAAACTGATCTCTTCTTCTTGTTCTTCAGTTTAAACAGTCACTATCTGGCTTTCAGGACTAGTGTGTATTTGTGCAAGTAAGATGAACTAATAAAATGGACATCTAACACGCACAAAGTAATTATAATTGTTATGGCTGTCTGTGGCAGAAAATGAAAAGCTGCCTGCTACTGCTTGCTCTTTATTTTGGCTTTGTGGGACTAATGTGAAATGTGAATCAACTTAAAATACTCAATGTATGACAACTGTTTTTGTGAACTACATTAGATGGCCATCCTCTTCTATCAGAATCAGATGTCTGAACTGTACACAGAAGTGGCTGTAGCTGCCTGCTGTGGGTGGGAACTTTATGATTGAAACTTAATTACCCTTTTGTGATTTGTCAAAACAGTGAGGCAGAAAAATGCATCATAGAGCATCCAGTCCCTCATAGCTTCTGGGGCTTGTAGTTCCCATGCACAAAGGTTGTATAAATTGATTTTAAGCCAGGCTTAGTAGTGGCATCTGCCCTGATCCTCATCTAGTCTAAAACTAGCCCTGCTAGTTAACATTGTACACAGAAGGTTGCTGTACCTTGTGTGGGGAGCTGGGGATGATGCCGTTCTTTATTTAACTTTATCAGATTCTAAGTAGAATAGTTTATTTGTTTATATAATTTGCCATTAAATTGCCTCTGTGTTTCCTGGCTCATATTCGTTTTGTTTGATATTTTCTTTTCTGGGATTCCTGTGATATTCCTTTATCACTTTATTTCTTTAACTTTCCTTCCAAACCTCAGAGGCCACTATTTGTGTGCTGGGCTGGGGACAGTGTGGTCATTTTTTAAACTTTCCTCCCAAACTTCAGATGGGTGCACAAAGGATGAATTTACCTTTTACAGAAGCAGTGTACTGCCTAAAAGTAACAAGTCAGAAACATTACTTTACTTATTTTTTTTCCATTTTCCTCACAATCAAATTGTCACATGCATATATAGGTGCCAATCTTTTGTGGGAGAATATATAAGCATTCTTATGACTGACAGCAAATGTTGCATTTGTTTTTCAGTTTTGTACAACTCTAATATTAGAGGGGTACACAAAAGGTGGCTGACATTCGAAAAAGAGATGAGGAGACATGCTATGTATCTATGTGTATGTGTGTGTATGTGTGTGTGTGTGTGTAGATATATATATATATATATATATATATATATATATATATATATATATATATAAATATAGATATGTGTGTGTGTGTGTATGTATGTGCATGTATGTATGTATATATATATATATATATATATATATATATATATATATATATATATATATATATATATATATATATAAATATATATATATATATAATCTATATATATAATCTATATATATATATATATATATATATATATATATATATATATATATATATATCTAAAGACGGAAGAAAATCCCAGACAAACTAAAGTTTTCACTGTGTGGCATCTTAAGCCTTCTGTAGTGGAGGCCCATGGGATATATGCAAATTACCCCTTAATTTATCAAGTGTTTTAGCTACATAATTTCTGAATGTCCATGACTTAATTTTTTTTACTTTTTTATCTCTTTATTCAGGCCAATAAAGCCACCCCCCACTAGCTGTAGACATGCATTTTTCAGTCTTTTTATTGACCTCATCAGCCCAGCATAAGTGGATAACATCCCAACCAAAGGAAAAAAAGAAGACACAGGCAAACTATTCAGTAAAAACTGCAAGAAAACCCAGCCAGCTAAAGTTTTCATTATGTGATACTTTAAACCTCCTATAGTGAAGGCCACGGGATATATGCAAATGCCCTCTTATGTCATTAACAGAGGCATAAGGCACCTTATTCTTTATGGGCATCAGCTAGGTTTAAAGATCCTGTGTTACTGAAATAGTTTGTCAGTGAGGTTCATTCAGTTATATCTTTGTGCTATTGTTTTTAAAAAATAATAAAAACTAAAGAAAGAAATTAATCCAGATGCTCTTGTCTATGCTATAATTAGACTTCCATGTTTATTAGTGATAGTTTTTTTCTGTAACCAGTTGTTGCAGATCTTTAATTTGATATAGCTTGTCAATAGAAGACAGCAAAGATCACTGCCATTTAACTGCCACAAGCAAACAAGCCATGTATTGTTTCACGGCCATACTGCTTGGTACCTGTTTGAGGATTACAATCTCCAGCTAATGGAAATATGTTTTTTTCATAAAATGAAGGAGAACTAATTTGCCCTCTTCATAAAAACAATCTTTCTCTTTAATGTGACAGAGTTCAGTGGGAACATAAACTGTATGAATATTTAATGGAATTTTTACTAATACACTACATGTGGCAATTTGGTCTGATAAGGGCTGAAAGGTATGTTGCATATTCACAGTCTTTGAATAAAAGGCAGCACTTTTCTTAAAGCAATTTCTGCCACCTTGATTGGATACTAAGAAGATGTCTGTTACTCAATAGTGGGACTTCCTGCTTATGGTCTTGGGGTATATGGGCTTTGAACTGATCTGTAGGCACTGGATATTGTTTTTATATTGCAGTTTGAGGGTTACGTTGGTCATTAATCAACCTGTTAGCCACCAAATATGTGGGGAAAATATGAGAAATAGGCAATAAAACCCTCTATTATGCATCATTCTTGATGTTACCATTCAACAGTTATTTCTTATCATACTAAAAGTAGTAAAAAGTAGCAGAAGGAAATCAAAATATTAAAGTCTCAATATCACCTCCAGTCATCTAAAAATGGGTGACTATAAATTCTTAGTCTGACACCTTCAGTGCTTTTGGTAAATTAGGGTGGCCCTAACATACTGTGATGAGCCTTTTAATCTCAGGTTAAGGCCTGTAATTCTGTGTATATCTGTCTCAGTTCATTTTCCTTGTAGGATGTAGTATGCTTTGGTGAAGTGGACAGTACATGGAGTTAATATTCTCCCAGAGATAGACTTGCTTCTCCAATAATTATGGCTTTCTGTTAAAGTCCGTGAAGCTGCTGTGTTATACAAACTGAACCTACTAATTTGCTTATCAACATTCTGGCTAGGCTGCTTTGAAAAGGAACAGTTATTGCCCTCCCACTTTGATGCTGAAGCATAGGGTTAGCTTGCTAGTGGGGATTTGTTGTGGAATCCAGTGACTGACAGACCAGCTGAAATGAAAGAATGGAAGGATACTCTGGGATGGTGACTTTGGCTGACATCAAATGTGAGATGCAAGATCAGGTCTAAGTGTGGCTAGACAGAGTGGGAATGGAGTGAGGGTCTTGATCCTCATAGGGATAGATGGAGTTACCTATGTAAGGATGGGACAGAATCAGATCATTGACAAGCTGGGTGGGTGTTATATGTACAGTCTTGACTGAAGACAGACTGTGAAGGTAAGATGAAGCCTCTGATCACTAATGGAGATGGGAGTGGAAGATAAAGGAATGATAATCACTGCCATAAAGGTGAGTTAGTTGGCAAGAGAACCCCCATCACTACTGAGAAGAGATATATGGAGCATCATTTCTGGGAGAGAGGGGGTGATTCCTACCATGCCTGGAAAGGCTTGTGCTGCTTTCTCATGAGGATCAGGTTGAAGGCTGGACAATACCACTCACTGATTTTTGCTGTAACACTGACGAAAGTTGTGTTTTTCATTAATGTAAAGTTCCAATGGGGCTATACTCTTGTATGTAATGTCTATGTTCTGATTTATGCATATATTTAAAATGTACTGACCAGAGTAGAGCAGTGATCCAGATGGACTATTTGTAACCTCAACCCAGCATTATAAAAATATGAACATTTCAAAATAAAAGTGAATAAATTCTATATACAACAAAATATATTAAAGAAAAATATGCCCTTTAAAAGCAAATCAATTCTGTGAAATAAGATGACACACAGTCAAATAATCATGAATTTCCCATATTTAAACTGTGCAAAAAAATAGGAGTCACATTACATAGAGGAGAGCAGTGGGGTTTAAGGTTTGCAAAGCACAGCGGGTGCATATGTTCAAAGATACTTTCCGAAGTCTTAGCCTTGTTATATTTATTTATTTATTTATTTTATTTTATTTGTATTTTTATATTTGTTTGCTGGGTTAGTCCAACTGGGCCAGCAGAGGTCCAGGGGGAAAAGCCTCAAGATTAGAGGAAAGCTATCAGCATCAACAAAAAATAGATATACATAATCAGAATAGAAATAAAATGGAAATTCACAATAGTAAAAACATTATGTCAAAAACTGTAGTAGAAACAGCAATAAACAGGTATGCCTATATACATTAAGTCCTTGTGCAATGTACAAAATCACCCATGTTATATATATAAATCAGTAGTGGTAGATACAAGAAGCTAGTTCGAACAGAGTAAAAATAAGATATATAGCAGGTCAGAGCTACATGGAAATAGTTATCCAGGGGTGATACAGGAACAGACCCAGTTGCTGGTTAGATGCTGTTTAAGAAGGAGTTTGAATTTGGAGGTAGAAGGGGTATTAAGTATATGGTGAGGAGTGCGACTCAAAGTTTTTGCTATTTTACTTGCAAATAAGGATTCACCAAAAAGTTATTGGCTTTCCTAACTTGTAATAGCAGTTTATTAGATGAGCACAGGGAGCAAGTAGTATTGTAAGGTTGTACTAGGTGTGTTAGAGCAGGACAGGCTTCAGGTTGGTGAAGGATGGTGTGGGCAATAGCTAGTTGGTTGAACGTTAGTAAGTTTGGAAGTCTGAGCCAGTGTAATTGTTTAAGGGCAGTACAGTGGTGGATTCTATTTTGTAGGCTGGCTGTTAATCGAGTAATTTTGTGGTAGTATGTTTCAAGTTTTGATAGGTCAGTTTTCTGAGATTACAGAAAAAGTGAGGTGTATAATAGTGTGGAGAGGAGGTGTGTGCTGGCGATTGCTTGTCTAGTTGATGGGGTGAGGAATGTTCTAGTCCCATACAGGCATCCGAGTTTAATATGTACTTTTTTATGGTGAGGGCTATATGTTTGCCATATTTCAGGCCTAAGTCTATAGTGATACTAGGTAATTTTGTGCTGTCTACTGGTTTAATTATAGTTCCATTGGATGAAAGTATATGCATTGATGAGGGGGGGTTTGGAGGGGGTTGTTATTTTAGAATACCATACGCTTTGTCTTATTTGGGTTTAGTATTAGCTGTCTTTCTTTAAGGAAAAGTTCTATGTCTGTGAAAGCAGACTGAGACTTAGATAGGAGGTGCATTAGGGAGGACGCTGTGCAGATAACAGTAGAATCATCTGCATTCTGCATAATTGTGGCATGGGAAGATGTGGATCTGAGGTTGTTTGCAAAGATGGAGAAGAATACGGGACCAAGAATAAAGCCTTGTGGGACTGCTATAGTGATGGGTAGAAGTGTAGAGATTTCATTATTCCATATCACTGATTGTTGATGGTTGGTTGAATAGCTGTGGAACCAGGTGATGGTCACTAGAGAGAGAGATGGATAGATGCTAAATCAAGTAACAGTTTTTGATGTGATGCAGTGTCGAATGCTTTCGACATATCCAAGAAGATAGAAGAGATGAGTTGGTTACTATTTCTATGGTGGTTGATGGTGTCTGTGAAACTTAAGAGGGCTGTGGTGGTGCTGTGTTTAGGTCTGAATCCATGTTGGGAGTTGGAGAGGAGGTTGTTTGTATTAGGTAGGACAGTAGTTGACAGTGTATGCATTTTTCTAGAATTTTGCTGAGATGGGGGACTATGGCAATGGGTCTATAGTTGGATAACTCGGTGGAGCACCTTTGTGTAGGGATATTATATGGAAAATTTTCCAGAGTTTTGGTACATACTATTCAATGATTGAGCGATTCATTAGTATAGAGATAGGGTAAGAGATAGAGTCTGATGCTAGTCAAAGAAATTCACTTGGAATTGATCTACAGCCAGTCTAGTGGGCTTTAGTTGGAGGAGGAGTTTTCTGATGTAAGTAGTTGGGACAGGCTGAAATGAAAAAGCTGTGGGTTGGTGGTCAGCTGTTGAGGGGATTGTGGGAGGGTCTTTGTTGCTGTTGTTGACTAAGGCCGGTATAGAGTTAATTAAATATGTGTTGAATTGGGTTGCAGTGCTTATATTGAGGTTTAAGTTGGTAGGGGAGGGGTAGTGGTTTGTCCAGAATTTAAGAGTTGTTTGATGGATAGCCAGAATTTTTGTGGGTTGTTTTTATGTTTGTTTGTATTGTGGTTTAGTATGATTTTTGTCTGATCTATTCTGTGTTTTGGCCAGGTTGCACAGTTGACAGTATTTATGGAGGAAGGCTTGGGTTTTACAGGTTTAATATGTGTGCCAAGCATTATCTCTTTGTTTCATGGTATTTATGCTGTCTCTTGTTAGCTAGGGTGCTAGTGTGGATTTGCAATGTCTTCTATGGATAGGAGTAATGGTGTCTAGGATGTTTAGGAATGAGTTGTTGAAGTAAGCAACAGCCTCATCCTGGGGAAGTTGTCCCAAGGAGGACCAACTGTGATGTTGCGGGGGATGAATATTTTTTTACATAGTGTTTTTTGGATAAGTTAGTTTTGTGCCTAATAGAGTAGATGATGAAATGGTCACGTAGGAAGTGAGGGAGGCAACCAAACTGTGAGAGTAGGTATGGATGATTGGAGAGTGTCCAGTCTAGTATTATGTGTCTGTTGCTGTGTTTGTCGATTCAAGTCAGAGTGGATATGAATTGAGTGAAACTGAATAGGTTGATGTGACTGGTGGGGTTGATGGAGGTGCAAGTACCCCAGTCTAAGCTAAAGTTGCCTAGGATGACTGTTTCATGATTTATGGTAGAGGATGCCCAAATAAGTAGGGTTTCTATTAAATGAGTATTGTTGCCAGGGAGGAGATATACTGCTGTGATGATGATAGCCTTATTCATGTTAAGTTGCAAACATGAGATGAGTATTTCCAGGTCAGTGAATTGAGGAAGGGTAAAGGGAAGGTGTTGCATGTTTATGAGTTTTTATATAAGATTGACACACCACCTCCACTTTTGTTATTTCTGCTACTCTAAGGATGTTATATCCATGGGGTAGAAATTCTTCACCTTTGTTATTGCTCTTGAGTCAGGTTTCAGTAACTGTTACAATATCTGGGGAGTAAAGTAAAAGGGTAGCTTGAAATTCAGATGATTTGTTAACAATACTCTTGATGTTGATGTTTAAAAAGTATAGTCCAGTGTCATTTTGAGTTAAGGGGGTGTTTTTAGCAAGCTGGAGTTAAGCTGTTGGAGTGGTGTCTAGGTGGTAGAATTGGGGTCAGGGTTGACGTGGATGTCCCCACTTAGATGTAGTAGGCAAGATTTGAGTAAGAAGCAGAGGGAGGGTTTTTAGTGAGTAGGTAGTATTTGTGTAGGAGGTGTGGGAAGTGTATGAGTGATGAAATATCTTAGTGCAAATAGGTGGATGGGTGGGTTTTCTATTAGTTGTGCAGATATGTTAAGGTAGGCGAGTAGTAGGGAAGGAGATGAGTTTAGGAGAGTGGTGGGTGAGTATGTAGGTAAGGTTTGGAGGTGGTGGTAAGATGTGAGTTGATAATTCATTATGAGGAAAGTGATGAGTAATGAACTGACTAGCCACATACTGTAGTAAGCTTGGTGAAGAGGGTTTTATAGGGTATAATGGTGTACTATGAGTTACAGTAACAAGGGATGTACTAGTCTGATGGCTGGGTAGTATAGGTGCGGCTTTAGCAGGATTAGAGTGGGAGAGGAGTAGATGGAAACTTTGAGTTGGTGTGTGATAAGGAGGTTGTTGATTGGAATGGTGGATGTGAAGAAGGGAGGGTGAGAAAGGAAAAGCTTGAGTGGACTAAAGAGTGGTGGGAGGGTGGATGAGTGATAGGATTGGCTGTTGAAACAGTGGGTGTGGTTATATAAGTATAAAGGTTGGGAAAGTGGGGGGGGGTGGGAGTGGGGGTAGGGTAGGGAAGCAAGTGAGCCTGAAAAGGTGAATGGAGCACGCAAGAGATGGTCAAAGCACAACACTGTAGAGATGCATGTTGCAAAAAAAACAATCAATGAGCAGGTGAGTAAAAGGCAAAAAAACTTTTCAGGAGACTATGCTGGATTTAGGTGGGTAGGCTTGTTTGTAGAGTTTAAGGTTGTTATTATTGTAAGAAAACTTTGACAAAAAGAGAAATTCTGCAGGTAGGGAGGCCAGAATGTATATTACTGCCTAATTAGGTGGGGGCCACTTTGGAGTCACAAGTCATGGTCTGGGTAGTGCACTAATGGTTAAAGGTACAGGATAACAGTTTGATAAGAGGCAGGATTACACATACAAGTTTGTTGTCCGTTCCTTGTGGACCACTGACTGTATCAGGTAAGCTGTTCAGAGCCTAGTTATCTTTCTTGCTGTCCTGACAAGTGGGGAAGTTCAGTAGTGGGAAAAGTGGCCCAAGGTAAGTTCTTTACTTGACTGCTCCATGTACATGTTCTCCACAAAGCTATCGGTCTTCCGAGCAGGAACTGCACTCATACCCAGAACAATCGATCTTCTTTACATGACTGTTCCATGTAGATGTTCTCAACAAAGCTACTGGTCTTCTAAGCAGGAACTGTGCTCAAACCAAAAACAATCCAATCCAGAAATGCTCACCAGGACAGTGATGTTCCAAATACTCCTTCTGCATAAACATTGAGTAAAGAACTATAACATTTGGCTGCTGTCACTTCTGTTACCCCTCATCCTCTTCCTCTGTCAAAGAGATCATCAGTCCAATTAACTGCTGTTTTTGTTGATATTGGTTGAATCCACTTTCAGCCATATACTTTCCACTGAGATAGGACACCGATGTAACAAGTGTCAAAATAACACAATGTGGGCTTAAATGGATACTGATGTAATTCACGTCAAATAACACAATATAGGCTTAAACTATTTGTATATATTGCACACATATATATCTATATATAATCATCCATCTACAAACCCCTTTTATCCATTTTTGAACATGGGGTTGGGGGTGTCATTTTAACTATGACAATCACCTAGAGCAAGGCTTGAATTGTGGGTGGCTAGCCCTGCCATGGTAGTTCTTCCATACGGCATATATTTAGAGGAGGCAGGGGAGGTAGATTTGTGAATCTGTATTCTCTAAGCAGTGTGTTATATAATGCATGTGCTCAGTGTAGCAGATTTAAACCTGTTATAAGACCATCAAGATCCCAAACTCTTGCTCTTGGTATGATGCTGACTTACATTACACTGATTTAAACTCTCAGTTTTCGGAGAGTGGACAGTGTGAAAGTGTTCCTTCTTAAAGTTTCAAACTGATTTATCCACAAATCATACCATGGTACTTACTTCAAGGAACATTTTCACATACTACTACAGGATTAAGTTTCATTCCTACTGCTATGTCTAAAGTAATGGATTCTACTACTAACTGTGTTGTATCACAAATAAATCAATCTTGGTTTGTAAGCAAATGATGAAATATTCAAGCCAGTTATGTTTATGTCTTGAATTAATGAATTAATAATATATTTGCCAAAAAGGTCTGAACTTTTTGTTTAATTGTGCTTTTACTTATTTGTATTAACAAAGTTTCCTTAGAATTAATAGGAGGAAATTACTGCATTTGTGCAGACTGATTTTCTACCTCCAAAGGTTCATAGGTTCATAGGTAGGTACTAGGCTATCTGCCCGAAGGCATTTATAAGCCTAGCCAGAATGTATTGGCTTTCACCACCCCCTTAGAGTAGTTCCCTGTGCCTCTATTCAGCAGAGCCATTGAAGTGATCCCTGGGGTAAACTTTCTGTTTCCCATCCACTTGTCAAGGTTTCTCTTGAAGAGGGTTAGCAAGGAGCTCTGCCTAATGTAGATTGGAATCTTGTTCCAGGCATGGGAAGTCTCTGGGACAGGAATCTATCCCTCCAGTATGTCCTATTTATTGTTGTGATGAGGTTTAGATCCCTGGAGCATGTGGCTCGAGGGGATATGGTTTTCTTTAGGTGGAGCATGTCCATCAATTCTGGGTTGGACATGGCCTTGTATGTCAGGCAGAGATCACCTCTGAGTAGACGGTATGCAACCGAGTACAGCTGGACTTCATCTCCACTTTAGACGTAGTTTTGCAAATAAATTGTATTCAATTGGAGCTTTTATTTTCCAGTTTTAATAGTCCAATATGTTTTAGTGTTATATATTTTCAGATTTGTTTCTATAACAAAGTCCCCAGTTATTTATGGGTGACATTTGCTAATAATTCACCTCTTCCTCAATTTCCTTTTTTGCAGTTATATCTGTTTGCTCACTCCCAGTTATTTTCATCCAGTTTACATCCTGACTGTAGATTCATTATCTATTAATGACCAGAGGGATGTTGTTGCATCATGACAAGATAATATCCGTTTTGTATTACTTATGAATTTCATTGATTTTTATTTGAATACTCTGTATCACTTTCACATTGATGAGAGTTTCTCACAGAATTCATTCAATCAGCATAACTTTATTGACGTTAATTTATACATGAATGTATACATCCTTTGCAAGTTTTACCATCAGATATAGATATTAAATTAGTAATGTTTTACTTCATTATTATAGCACGCATACAATCTGGAATTTGTTAATAAGTCAGTGTGTTATGCTAGGACAATTAACAGTAGATGAAGAAAGCAAATTATTGACAAATTTGCATGGCAGCTTCATTAACTGAGGGTATTCAGAGTATTTGGTTAATGTGTAGAGCGGTAGCAGAGAAAGCAAGTTGCACACAGAAAAAAAAGAGTCCTGTGAAAGTGGGGATTTCAGTTACCCTGTGCCCAAGTGTATTTCTTAGACATTAAAGAACTTAACAGTATTATGAATATACCCCTTTGTATACTGTTTTTGAGTATTTTGTGAAGCATTTATTTAATTTTCTTCATGCCTCCATTTGTTGGCTTTTCTAGTTCTGTTTGCCTCCAAATAACTTTGCAGAAGAGTGACTTAGCCCAGGATTTAGTTGTTTGGTAGTTGTTGTTTGAGCAGCTCTTTGGAGCTCCTTTTGCTGTGCTTTTACACTACAAAACTTCTAGGAACATCCATCCTCTGAAAGGAGGTGTTTACTGGTTCACTCCAGGGAGCTCAAAGTGTGGTCATTTACTCCAGAGGTGGTTAGCAATGCCCTGTATGTCAGAAAATCCATATAAAGTTAGGATTAGGTACAAAACCTATTATAAAGCATGGTATTGCATGCAGTTAAACCAAGAGCAGCTAGCTTGAGCATTGCCTAGCAGTACCATATCCTAACTATATAATATCTTGCCCTTAACCCCAGAAACTATTTTGCTTATTAAACAGTACTAACATATCCTAGCACTATACAACACATTGCCGTTAACCCCAGAAACTACCCTAGGAGACCACTTTTCCTAAACAAAAAAACTCTACACCCTACAGCTCTCCTCACTCTGGAGAATGTAGAACTATGTGCTGTTACCAAGACTTGGTTTAAAGGTGCAGAAAGTACTCCAGCAGTGAAAGGCTACAGTGCCTTCCACACATTTAGACCAAGAGCAGCACAGATAAGGGCTAAAGGTGAAGGTGTGTCAATCTAGGTTAGTAGCAAATACAACTCTAGGCTCTTTAAACAAGACTATGCCCTGGAGTTTATCCGTGTCCAACTCCCAATAAACAAGGTTCCCTACCATGTACTGGCCAGCTATAGGTCACCCTGTATGACCCATAAAGCTCATGACTCTTACCTAGACCTACTAGACGTACTCACTATCCAACCAGATACCCTATGTATGGGAGACTTTAACTACCCCTCTATAGACTGGGAAATGTACAGTGCCTCAGTCTCATCGACACAGTGTTTCCTGGACTTTAGCAAGAAAATCAACCTGGACCAGATAGTGCACTCTCCAAGCAGAAGATCAAACATAGTGAACCTAGTACTCACCAACACAATTTCAACAACCTAATCACAACACCCCACAGAAATTCTGGGCTAGCATTAAGCAGTTACTCCACCCAGGTCAATTCACTACACCAAACCCTCAAAATACAGACCTGAAAATCCCATCCATACAGCTAATACCTTCAATACCTTCTTTACAGATGCTATCCAAACACTAGCTAGTCAACTATCACCTAATTCCTTCACATTACCTTCCTATACCTCAACCCCACCCCCTCCTTTTCATTTCAAACATGTCACAATCACATTTATTCTAACCCTTTTGAATAAACTGAAACCATGCTCTCCCTCTGCAGACCTACTGCCTTCTGAATATCTACAGTTATCAGCCAAGGCTATTGCCTAACCTATTTCCATACTGATCAATAGAACTATTAGGGAAGTTCACATCCCTACATTATGGAAAATCTCCCATATTATCCCCCTGCATAAAGGTGGACACTCCACTGAGCTATCAAACTATCGCCCCATTGCCCTACTTTCTCCTTTAGCTAAGATTATGGAGAAATGTATCCATAGGCAATTACTCAACCACTTAATTGAAAACAGTTTACTTTCCAACTGTCAACATGGTTTCAGACCCTCACACAGCACTACCACTGCCCTCCTTTCCTTTACTGATTACATTAACTGGCACCGCAACCTGAATAATCTTTCTTCTGCTCTATTTATTGACCTGTCTAAAGCATTTGACATGGTAAACCACCAGATTCTCATAAACATATTAAAATCTCTGTCATTAGACCCACTTTCCATAAAATGGTTCCAATCCTACCTTGACAAATGACAGCAAGCAGTGTTATGGCATAACACTCTATCCACCATCTACCCACCTCAGGTGTCCCTCAGGGGTCCATACTAGGACCCCTCCTCTTCTCCATATTTATTAATGACCTTCATCTGGCTATCCCCCAAGCCACTTGCATACAATATGCTGACGACTCCACACTATTATGCTCAGCTACATCCTCCCATGACCTTCACTCTCTCACCCAGAAGGTATCCAACATAGCTGAACAATGGTTCACTCAGCGTTGCCTTTCTTTTGAACCCAAAAAAAAACAAACTCCTCCTCTTTACTCCTACTCAAAAGTCCTCTCCGCTTCATTTCTCTGTGACATCCACCAATGGTACTATAATATCTCCAGACTCTACCACCAAACTACTAGGTGTCACCATCGACAATAATCTGAACTTCGACATCCACATCAACAATGCTATAAAGACTGTCAACAAAAAAATTGGCACTCTCTGTAGTATTAAACCCTTCCTTTTTCCTACTGCCAAAACTACTATAGCTCACACTCATTTGATCTCTGCACTCCTCTATGCCTCACCCATTTTTACTAATCTATCCAAGAATAACCTCAGCAAATTGGAAAGGTCCTATAATAACATTGCAAGATTTGCAACAGGCAACCCATTTAGAACCCACCATTGTATAAATTTAAATCAGCTAGGACGGTTAGAACTATAACACCTGATTAAATTTCACCAACTAACCATTGCCCACAACATTCTTTATAAACCTTCTAATACTCCAATTTTATCTAGCCTCATCACCCCCTATAAAAATCTGAAGTCCTTACGCTCATCACACAAACTTCTTGTACACACCTCTAAACCTAATAACAGGACTGGGGATTCTCTCTTCTCTAATACTGTAGGTAAATCCTGGAATCTTCTCCCTAATGACCTCTCTTCACTTACCTCTTTATCAATCTTCAAAAACAGACTTAAACTTTACCTCACATCATACTGACTATGCCCCTGTACCAAACCAGACTAGTCATCTATCTCTTCAAACTTGACTTTGCCTATCCAGTGCTTATTATCCACTGTTATATCTTCCTTCTTATTATATTTTTCTCATCTCTCCTTTTTTTACATTATTTCTGTCCTCTGTATATACCTATTTTTAAATAAATCCTTAGTAACATCACTACACAACTAACTTCCTTTTCCTACCATTGACTTTACCTGTATGATGTTTCTGTACCTGCAATTTGCACTGTTTATGACTCTTGCCCTCATTGTACATCCTGTGCTAACCTCTATGCTGTACTGCATGTTGTTGATGATTTTTATTATGATATTTGCTATTTTTATTATAATATTTGCTTTTTTTTGTTTGTACTTGTATTTGTATTTGATCGTGTCTTGGAGCTTATCTCCCTGGGCCTCTACTGAAAATGGACATATGTCCAGTTAGACTAGCCCGGTCAACAAATGTGAAATAAATAAAACACAGGACAGTGTTGTAGCCTCACCCCATGTCACATCTTATTGGTGAAATCAGACCACAAAAATGTCTCCTTCAAAAATAAAATTCAATATGAAAAACCCAACTAAACCCATAACAGTTAGGAACAATTTAAAGCAAACTCTATGCTATTATGCAACAGTTTGTCAAACGTCACAGCTCTCCTAAACCCCAAGAACACAGCTACCCATGCAGAATTATTTACATAAACCCTGTACAAACATGTAAATGACTGCATTGAAGCTGCTGTACCTACCAGAAGTAAGCCCAAATCTAACATCAAAAACAACCCCACTGGTAGAATCTTTACCTTAACAGACTATGTAAGAAAAGAAAAAAGTCATGGCTAAAATTTAAAAGATCACCTCTCACAGACGCAAGAGCTCTCTGATTCAACTAAACAAGAAACTAAGAGGTCTAGAAAAGCCCAGTAAAGCCAATTATGAGGTCAGAATAGCCTCCCAGGCTAAGGACAATCACAAGATCTTCTTCAGCTCTGTCAGGATCCTTAAATGTAATACACAGCAGAGTGCAGAACTGTTAGTAAATGGCACATCCTTCAGTGACCAGGGTGACATAGCTAATCTACTGGCTGATACATTTAGTTTTAACTTTGCCTCCCACCCACATTACCCCCTGTGAAATCCCTTCTAGCATATCCCTCCTAACTATCAACAGGGAGAGGGCTCAGGAAGTGCTTGCCAAGATCCAAAACACAGCTTCAATGGACCCTAACAATATCTGTGGTTGCCTACTAAATAGCCTAAAACATGACTTAGCAGGACCACTTCATGCACTCTTCAACTACAGACTCAAAATAGATTAGGTGCCAAGTAAATATGAGCCAAAATGGTCATCCCTCATCATAAGAGTAGACCATCAGTTGACCCCAAGAACTACAGACCCATCAGTCTGACAAGTCTAATATGCAAACCCATGGAATGAATTATCATGGAAATGATCAACAAAAACATTGGCAACCTACAGACACTGGACCCATCCCAGTATGGCTTTGTTAATGGAAGGCGTTGCCTACTTAACCTGGTAAACGTCTTTGAGGGTGTCACCATGGCTATGGATGAGGAGAAAATGCTGCATACTACCTACCATGACCTGGCCAAGGCATTCAGTACAATGCCCCTCTCAGGTATTGTTGATAAATTCTCACAACTAGGCATAAATCCCTACATAACTTGCTGGATTGCCAGCTGGCTCACAGATAGGATGAAATAGTCAGGATCGATGAGTCCACCTCCACCAAATGACTGGTCACCAGCCGAGTACGCCCAGAGCTCTGTGTTGGGGCTGCTCTTGTTTAGCATCTACTTCTCAGATGTCAAGGCTAATGTCAAAAGCCTCTGCTCACCAAGTTCACAGATGACTGCAATTTAGAAGCTATCATAAAGTCCCTCCATGACACCAACATTCTACAAAATGGTCTAACACAAACAAATGACTGGTGTGAAAGCCATTGATTAAAACACACTGCAAAGAGATGTATTATGATGCCCTTTGGGAAAGCATCCACCAAAATCTTATTACTTCATCAATAAAAAACCCTAAGAGTTGACCCGATAGTTATGGATCTGGGAACATATGTAGACAGTAATCTAGCGTTTGATCAACATGTAGCCAAGACAGTAAGAACATCATTTTATATTGCCCAACTCTTTAGCAAGGGCATGACATCCAGGTCCAAGAAAGTAACAGTACCACTCTACTCAGCCTTTCTCAGACCACTCTTTGAGTACAATGCCCCCTTTGGTATGTACCTTGCCAGACATTTACAACAGTTGGAATGCCCTCAAAGGTTCCTCACCAGGACAGTCCAGGGTATGAATACCCTGTTCTACACAGATTGTCTTAAGGTCCTATCTCTGTACTTAGTCTCCTGTAAGTTACTGAGAGATGATCTGTACCTAGCATATAAGGCATCTCAGGATCCAGCTCTGACGGAGCTCTTGCACATGCACAAGACAAACAACAGCTGAAACACTAGATCCAAGGACCTGAACTTTGTCTGTAACATAAACAGAACTTACTGGAGGGTGGACTGATATGTGTCTCAAATGATCCAAGCACTATGGAATAAGCTCCCCAGTTAGTTAAAGCAGAGTTTATCCCTGACCCTGTTCAAAAGAAACCTTGATCATTGGATGAAAAATCTCAAATTCACCCCCAGCCTGGCTACCATGTCTCTGATGGACAGAGGTCGACAGTAAGTAAATTAATCCCCAAGTAACATATCACCCCCCACACACAATCCTTAGCTACCTCCTTATTAACATTCCATGCCATATAGATGTCCAAGGAACTCTGGGACAAAAGTGGGTTGGGTTGCATGGCTAACCTTGTAAAGACCCTGGTGACTGTTACCTTAGTATGAACCTATAATATCCACACTACACCCCTCTCATATACCACTCACCAGACACACATATAGACTTATGCTGAGAAACTTAATGTTCCCAAATCTGAAAGACCTCCAAAGCTGCCTAATGGCAACACTGCTCTTCAGCAATCACTAAAATACATACCGAAAGCAGCATCAAACATCTCACATAAGCCTGCACCCAATGGTCCATCAACAGCAAAGCCCATAAGGCAAGCATATACTTACCTAATAGTCTTGCTACTGGGGATTGCACTGTGTGACACACAGATGCCCCACTCACCAGATTAGGCAAGGAGAAGATAATGATTAGTTGCCTATCAGGAGCCAGGATCTGCAATATCATGCAATCACTCAGCTCACTGCACCACAGGTACCAATATGATTCTGTCATATCCATGTGAGTATAAATGACCTGACATATAGCTCATCACATTATATGAAAAGAAACCTAATGGATTTCTCAGAATGTGTGTCACACACATGTGCAAGCCTTGCATCAAGTGGCATTCTGCCTTTATCAAGGATGATGCCACAGTATGAACACAAAACCATTGATTTTAATAATTGGCTGAGTTTCTGGTGTCAGTCCAACATGGGAGGATATGGTCAACCAACCGCATTGCTTTGCCAACAGGGCTGTACCTGTCAACCTGTCTTCCCTATTCTTTTGGATATTAGCTAAAACTTTATCCACCCACCCCCTTTGAGCCTTTTTTAGACAATGACAAAAGACAATATGTAGTGAAAAGTCTCTGAGAAACCTTAAATTGTTCCTGCTAAATGCTAGGAGCCTAAACAAAAAACTCCACACCCTTCAAACCCTCCTCACTCTGGAAAATGTAGACATCTGTGCTGTGACTGAGATTTGGTTTAAAGCCATACTCTAGCAGTGAAAGGGTACAGTGCCTTCTACGCATTTAGACCATCCACAGCACAGACTGGGGCCAAAGTTGGAGATGTCTCATCTACATTATCAACAAGCATGCCTCCAGATTGATTAAACAAGATGATACCATAGAGCTCATCCATGTGTAAGTCACCAAAGATAAGCCCCCTCACCATATCATTGCTGCAGGTCACCATCTATGCCCCTAGAGTCTCACGACTCTTACCTAAATCTACTAGTAGCCCTTATGGACAGAGGCCATCAGTAACAAAAGTATTATCCTAACTAACACCCCCACACAAATCCCTTAATCACCTCACTACTAACATGCCCCCTTATAGATGCCCATGATGCTCAGTATCCAATGGGTTTAGCGTGCATGGCTAGGCTTGTGAGGGCCCTAGCGGTCATGAATGTATTTCAACATTCAGTCAAAAAGTGCATAAATTATTAGGTGAAAACTCCTTATTTATTAATAATAATATTTATTAATAAAAGTGAAAAAATAATAAGAATGCTTTTGTCAGGAACTAGTGAAGAATTTCTAATCAGGAATGTACAAATGTTTTTACAGCATTTACACATACATTGCTGTTTCCACAGGTATTTTTGATGCATCTCCAGGTTTATTTTGCAGCATCTCTGAATTTTGTGGTTTATACTGTAGAATATATATATATATATATATATATATATATATATACACACACACACACACACACACACACACACACACACGCACAGATATATAGATAGTCACCCATGCACTCAGCTCTCTCAACAACAGGTACTGTTATGATTCTCTCATAGTCCATGTTGGCGTGAATAACTTGAGGCGCACCTCCCTGGACTATATGAAGAGAGACATGATTGAGCTCACTGAATCTTTGTCCCAGGCAGGTATGTCCCTAGCCTTAAGCAGCATCCTAACATCACCCAGAATGACGCCTCAATACAAACAGAAAATGATTGACTTTAACAATTGGCTTAGTTTCTGGTGTCATTCCAAAGGGATCCAATACATGACAGCCTTGGAAGACATGATTAACAAACCATGATGCTTTGTCAGAGATGGCCTGCATCTGACTCCTTTGGGCTTCAGGCTTCTGGCAAAGGCTCTTGCCTCCCCCATAGTGCCATTTTTAGGCAATGTTATGAGGTCAAAACTAGCAACATGAAAATTTCATCAAAATGCAAATTAAAAGTCATGCTGCTAAACGGTAGTAGTCTAAACATGAAACCGCACTCATTGCAAGCATTCTTAACCCTGGAAGAAACCCGGCGATACCAGGTTACTCACCCTATCATACTTTCAGACCCCAAACCATGGGCAGCAAATTAAAAGGAGGTGGAGTTGCAATATATATAAAAGACAAACACCCCACCAGGCTAGTCAAACAGTATGAAGCACCGGAGACTCTCCAGGTCCAATTAACCATTGACAAGACCCCTGTTCAAATCATAACTAACTATAGGCCCCCAGCTTTGACACAGGATGCCCACTCCACCTATCTGGACCTCTTTGAATATATCAGGATTCAGCCCTTTACCCTGAACCTGGGCAACTTTAACTATCCAACCATAGATTGGAAAAACTAGTCATGCCAAAACACAAGAGATCCCTTGATTTCATCAGTGTAAATGCCTTGGACCAGCAGGTTAACACCCCCACAAGAGGAAAGTATCTTGGACTTGGTATTAAACAACATGAGTAACCACTGTAGTAGCCCTACAGTGTCATCCTCCCTTGTAAGAACCAACCACAAAGTGGTCACTTTCAAAGTCACCATCTCCCTGACCCCCCCCCCCATCTAGGGTCAAACAAAAAACTTCTTCAAAGCTGATTACAACCTCCTGAGGGAAGGTATAAACAGTTTCACAGCCCCCTCCATAGGAACTGTCACATATGTCCAAACCTACACCAAAGTACTATATGAGCATTTATACAGCCGCAATAAATCAGGAATACCCGACAGGACAAAATAATCCTTCTCAAGGAAGAGTAAACCTGTCTGGTGGACATCTGCAATAAATAAACTCTATAATAAAAGGAAAAAAAATGCTGTCCAGGAGCAAGAAGGAGTAGGTGCCTAATTGGAAGCAATCTCTCCTTAGCCTGAACAAGCAAATTTGAACACTAGTGAAATCCTCCAAAGCAAACTTTGAGTCCAAACTGGGCACATCTACTGAAGACAATCATAAAGCCTTCTTCACATATGTCCGCGATCTCAAAGGAAGCACTCAGATCTGCTCAGAACTAGTAGTCAAGGACACCACATACACAAATGGCGTACATATAGCCAACCTGCTGATAGACAGGTTCAGTGAAAACTTCACCCCTCTGCCCCCCATCAGTAAATCAGGACACCCCCAGCACCTGGTCCCCTCCCCTTATCTCTAGGGATCAAGTCATCACTGCACTCTCAAAGGCAAAAAATCCAGTCTCCATGGGATCAGATAACATCCCAGGCTGCATCCTACATGAACTCAGGCAGGAACTTGCAGTACCATTAGTCACCCTGTTCAACCAAAGCCTGAGTACCAGCTTCTTCCCAGTCAAATGGAGGACAGCCACTGTCATCCCTTGCACAAAGGTGGAGCATCCACCCATCCAAGAAATTATAGACCCATCAGCCTAACTAGCCTGATCTGCAAGGCCATGGAGCGGATTATCATGAACCTCATTAACAAGGACATTGGCAACCTCTTGATCCCACACAGTTTGGGTTCATCAAGGGGATGTCATGTCTGTTAAATTTGGTTGACTTCTTTGAGACAGTCACCAAAGCTATGGATAAGGGGAAGATGATGCACACCACCTACCTCGACCTGGCCAAAGCATTTGAAACTATTTCTTACTCGGGTATAATAGATAAAGTCTCTCAACTAGGCATCAATCCATATGTTACCAGACGGGTACCAAACTGGCTCACTGATAGAACCCACCTAGTCAAAATAGGGGAAGCCACCTCCCAGCAGTAGACCCATAATGAGCGGTGTACCCCAGGGATCGGTCTTGGAGCCTTTGTTGTTTGGGATATATTTTCTGAGTTCTGGCCAGTGGGCTATGGCTGACCAAGTTCACAGATGACTGCAAGCTGGGGGCTGTCATCAATTCCCCTAGTGATGTGGATATCCTCCAAGAGGGTCTCACCCAAGCAAATGACTGGTGCCAGAAATATGGCCTCAAACTGAATTCCAAAAATGCATCATAATTCCCTTTGAGGAGAGTGATGTCCCCACAAATGATCACATTAATAACAATGTCCTAAGCACACAATCAGCTATGAGGGACTTGGGCACCCAGGATGATAGCAAACTGACCACCATATTGCCTCAGTTGTACAGAAAGCTTTCAACATGGCCCACCTCATTAGGAAAGGTATTTCATCCAGGGACAAGGAGGTCATAACACCCCTGTATTCTTCCCTTATAAGACCCATTATTGAGTACAATGCCCCTTTTGGCATGTACCTCACAACGCACATGCAGCAGCTGGAGAGGCCACAGAAGTTCTTTACCAGGAGAATCCAGGTCCTCAGACATCTATTCTACACAGATAGGCTAAAGGCCCTGTCCCTCTACTTAGTCTCACACAGACTCCTCAGAGGTGACCACTTTCTGGCATACAAAGCAATCTCAGCCCCTGCGTTGATGGGACTGCTGCATACCCACAAGTCAAGCTCCACTCAAGTAACCCACATGTGAGACCTCAACAAGGTCTGTGAAATCAATAGGACTTGTAGGCGGGACAGATTTGTGTCCCAGAGACTCCCCCTTCTGTGGAATAGACTCCCTCTCCACGTCAGGCAGAGTACCTCATTAACCCTTTTTAAGCGCAACCTAGATCACTGGATGGGGAACAGAAAATACACCCCTGGGATTCCACTTGTGTCCTTGCTGGACAGGGGCATCCAGTGCTGACTTGTTGGAACATGGGCTAAATTCCTGCCTATGTTTGGATTGGCCTCAGGACCAATAGCGTACTAACTTCCTATGATCCTGTTGTAGATAAACAGATAGATATATTGTTCAGTTCTTCAGCTGTTCATTAATTCCTGCATAAAAACCAGAATACATTCTGAATGCAGTCTTCTCAATGAATGTACATGGACAACGAGAATTTTTTCAGCAGACCAGTAGAGTTGCAATGGGGGCAAGGTGTGCCCCGATGTATACCAATATGATATTAATGCTGTGGGAGAAAAAGTTTGTTTTGAATAGTATATACAAGGATTGTTGGGTATTTTACAAATGGTTTTTAGATGATATTTGTATTTTTGGAAAGGAACATTTCAAACATTTTTGGAATTTTATCAGTACATTTCTAAATCAACTGAATTTCTAAGGTTTATATACAGTATTGGCCACAATGAAATTGCCTATCTAGATGTCACTATTTATAAGGAAGGTAATACATTTAATTCAATGGTATACAGGAAGAAGACATTTTCCATTTCTATTCTACATTATGCTAGTGCCCACCCTTTCCATCAGAAGAAAGGTATTGTAAAAGGGCAATTTGTAAGAATTAGTAGAATGAGTTCGAATGATGAAGAATTTAGAAAGGAATGTGACATTTTATATAAGATGTTTTGTGAACATGGATACCCAGAAACTTTAATTACTCAAGTGAAGTATGAGGTGGCTAGTGAGAGGGCTAGCAAATATTTCCCAATCTTGGGAATTATGGAAAGTAGTCTTGTTGGTGATCAGCTAAGTTTGAAGGAAAATAAGAACGAGGGGATTTTTGGACCGGCTTTCATCACTGATTTCAGTGCTGATGTAGAACCATCGAAAGAGACTGGATTAGGCTTAGTAAAATCAGTGACCTTAAACTAGATTTCAAAACCCCATTCAAATGTATTTATAGGAAGGGAATAAGTATAAACATGTTTTGGAAGGGAACTATGACTGTAAGGGTGGTGGAACTAGAAATAAGAAAGGGACATTCAAATGTGGGAGATGTGCTCAATGTCCTTTTATTACAAACACTGAACTAGGCCACGTGGATTCCAGAAATAGAACCCTTATGGCAAGGAGCTATAGTAATTGTGAGACCAGTGGAGTTGTATATCTTGCCTTATGTGAGTGCAAGGCATTCTATGTAAGAAAAACTGAGAGGAAGCTGAAAAGGAGAATATGTGAGCATTTGAATGCCATAAACAACAGAAATGTTAACAATGCATTATATACACACAGTACAGAATGTGGAAAAGGAAAATTTTGTTTTTTTTTGTATTAGAGGAGATCCCAAGGGATTTGAGGGGTCGTATGTGGAAAGCCAGAATTGAATACAAGGAACTTTACTGGCAGATCTTTTTAGAAGCCAGTAGGTTTCCTGGACTGAATGATGGTTTGTCCCTGGCCCCAGTTTTAAAGCTGAGAGCAGCAAGACTTTAACACTTACAAAAGTTTATAAAAATGTGACATTCAATGTATAGAGTTCATTCAAAATATGATTTTGACGATGAAGTAGTTGTAAACATTAGAGTCAGTAGAGGGCACACAGACAATATAATATTTTATGAATTTTACAAGTTTATATACCAGGCAATTTTATGACTTATTACCCTTAAGGAGAGATGTTGTTTTTATACATACTGATGTAGGCAGTTACAGGTTTTATTATATATTATGAAGTTTATTAAAAAGAATTCATAAAGTGTAAAACTATTGTTTTAAACTGTTATTAATGTGAGCAGAAGTGAAGTGGATTGTGTGTAGAGTCTATGAAATGTTAATTTTAGGGATGTATTGTTCTTATTGGTGAATTTGTATTTAATTTAAGTATTTAAGGTATGCGATTAAGGTTTTTTAATTGTATCTGATGAAGTTGAGGACGAAAGCATATTTTCAAGTTGTATCATTAATATGTGTGCTTTTTTGCTGCATTAAAACTGTGTTTAGCCCATTAACAGCCTTCTGTTTTCTGGAGTTCCATTGAGGTGTGGATAACTGTTTTCTAAGATAGATATATTGTTCATTTCTACAGCTGTTCATTAATTCATGCATAAAAACCAGAATCCATTCTGAATGCAGTCTTCTCAATGAATGTACATACCCTGGGACCCACTGAAATATCAAGTTTTTTTTTTTTTTTTTAGTATCTGCAAAGAATAAGACAGTTGAATATGTAAAGAAACCCTGTTCCAAAGTCATACCAATGACTCTGTTAAATAGTTTGCTTTTAAGACTGTCCTTGACTCATTCAATTCAGTAAGTAAAATATGTTCCTCTGGTTAATATGCTTGTATTCAATAATTCAGTATGTAGTAGAGATCAGTATTCGTCAATCCAGAGCCTCTTGTTGGCTAAACAAAGTTTTTACCACTCAGATATCTGTAACTGATTGAAAAGAGGCCTAGGTTTTCCAGTCTAGATGGATATGATTTATCTCTACTCTATCTTTAAACCTGGTAAATTTTAATTCAAAACCTTCTAAAATCAGATCATCTTTCTTATAGAAAGAAAGCAACATGTTGCACTCAGTGGCGGGTTGAACATATGTTACGAAAAACAGTCATTATTTCTTGTTAAGTTCTTAAAAATTAAGCCAATAACTTTTAATGCCTTAGTTTTAACTTTTAAGGCATTAGTCCTATACTTAAAATTACTACTTATTATAACACTTACATCCTTATATTTGTTCAACTTCTGTAACTCATGTAGAACTAAGTTTATTTGATACTGAGACACTGTTTTCCCAAAATGCAAAGTAGTGCACTTATCCATATAAGTGTTGAAGTGGTCAATATCCTCTGTTGATGTAATAACACAACCTAGTTAATATCATCCACATACTTGGCCATCATACCATTAAATATCTTAGGGATAAATTAAATAACAGGTTGGACAATATTGGACCTAGAACTGAGCACTGGAGGCTCCCTTTTTTACTTCAAGCCTGCTAGATGTAAAACGTCCTATCCTCACTATCTGCAATCTACCAAAAGCCCAGTAAGTCATCCAGTGAACAATGTATGGATTAACTTTGTGTTTGAGCATAGCACCAATGATAGCAGAATAAGGGGCACTGTCAAAAGCAAATCCAAATAGACCACACTACAGACATGCCTATATCTAAGACAATTATCAGTGGGTCATAAAATTCAATTAAATTAGTGAATGTAAAGCATTTTTTGTGAAACTGTGTTGAGTGAGGTTCATTAAATATCCCTAAAAGTTTTGATTAATAAAAGAAAGTAGACACCTCACAGAACTCTTCCCCATCAGTGAAATAAGACTAATAGGTCTATAGCTGCTTACACTCATATAGATAGATAAGTAGATACATGACATTTAGTTGTATTTGCATATTTTGAAGATGAAGAAGATTGACAAAAAATGGCTAATCCAAACAAAATTGAAATTTAACAAGAAAATCAAAGCCAGTCTGTTTTTTTGTGCTCTTGCACCCCCTGTGTGGGGAATTGTGCCCCCACACCCCCGGCTAATTATATATACCAACTCCAAGATTACTCTACAGTGGAGAAAGGGCAAACTCCTCAATCTCTACTATTCGAGATCTTGCACAGAAACGACTCTGGCAATGTTCAATCTGCTAATTTTCAAACATTTGTCCCGGCTTATTTCCATGCCAAGATTGCAACATTCGACCACCTCAGTGACTTGACAACTATACACACACACACACACACACACATATATATCTATATATATATATATATATATATATATATGTATGTATATGAAAAACAAACATGAGACTCAGAAAGAGAACACAAGATCGTTGTTATGCCATCAAGCATTTGTACAGTGAATGCTTTGTACAAGCACTCTTAATTTTATAAAAAGCTAAAATGGTTTCAGTGGCAAATAAGGTTAGATGACAATGTTAATCCAGGTTTAAATATCTCTGGAAATGTTTAGCCTGTTTTAAAAAGAAGGAAACTGTTATGAAAGTATATGATTCCATTGATATGTATATATCTGTGTGTGTGTATGCATATTCACGCACAAGCAAAACTATATATGCCAGTGTGCATGTCTGTTAAATGGAAAATAAATAGATGACAATACTTAAACTGAATAATGTAAAACCCACATGTAGGTCAGAGTTCTGCAAAGCTGAGAGATGATTTCACTGTCATCATGTTTTTACGGTTACTATGCAAAACATCTGCTTTTGTAGGACATGCATGTAGGCCATACATTCCTGAAGACATACCTCAGTGGTTAAGTACCATCATTAATCAACAAAAACCTCCTACAAACCATTTTTTAAAACACCTTTAATGAATTAGCACTTGTGACGTAGGCACATTTATTCTGTACTCTCTACCTCTCTAGTCTGCCTTTGGAAACTGTACAATAGCAAAAAATTGTTACATTGCAGAAAGAAAAAAATACCCTTCTGGAATGTGGTTTTGCTGAAAGGCATAGATGCACAAGTAAGAAAAAAAGTTCTAATAAATATATATATATATATATATATATATATATATATATATATATATATATATATATATATATATATATATATATATATATATATATATATATATATATATATATGGCTAGATATTTAGACAGATATAGATATACATAAACCACATTGAAGTACCCAAGCTGTCTAAAGTACTAAGTTAATAAGCGAGGTTCTGCCATTTTTACTGAGTTTATAAAATGGTAGAAAACATCTTGGATGGGGCTAGTGTTGCTTACTTTAACCATCTCTGAAAACATTTTCTCAGCAGGTTAGGTGGGATTCAGAAAGTTTGCTAGCACTGCTAAGCCCTTTTGACCAATGGCAGTTGCCATTTCCAGTTATTAGATAAACATTTCTTCACTGCTTACCTCGAAGAGGTGCAGCAGTTCAGTGGGCTGCCTCTATGGCCTACCGCAAATGCTAGTAAGGCATACCAGGGGAGTGACACACGATTTGAGTCTCACAAGGGATAATTGGCTAAGCTTAAAATGGCTCGCAAGGGCAGTTAGCTTAGTACTAATCTATGAACCTATGAACCTATAATTAGCCATATCCTCTTCCCCCATAAATTTTTGCAGTAAGTCCTTTATGCAGTCAAGGAATTTGTAAAACTGCTCAGTTGCATAAATCTTTACAACTAGCAGCAGTAAATAATTTGGCCAAAAACCCAGGTGTACCTGTTACCTTCAATGGGTGAGATCACATAACAGAACCAGAAAGCAGAACAGGTTTCTTTGAGGATACCTACATCAGGTAAGTGATGATCCAACTATAGATTAGTGCAAGTCAGCAAAATATATTCCTAGACTTGCTTTGTCAGTGTAGGTAGTGTCAATGCATTGTTGATGGTATTGGCTAATTCAAAAGATTTTATGGCAAAAAATAATTAGCTATCCAGCCATAAACTTTTTTAATATAGGCTTCTAGCAAGGCACCAGACATGCTCACTATTTCTTCTGTACCACTGTGGTCTAGTCCAGACTGCAGAGCCCCAATGTGCACCGAGGCAGCTAACCCGGTCATCACAGTTGTCATTTCAAGCATGAGTGCTGGGGTTTTGCATCTTTACTTCAACGCCAGTCAGCAGCACAAGTAGAAATGTTCTTGGTAGCTGATGAATATGTATGCTTGATTATACCCATATATAGACACCACCTATGATCTCAGTCATTAATTTTGTAGTTTCTTTATATGCTTCTATCATCCAGAAAGAACCATTTTTATGACAGGGATAACATGTATGTGTTTTGTAATCAAGCTTCAGCTCTATCTCTGTTTTATTTTCTGTATTAATAGATGCTTGCTTTCTTGCTGTATACCCTACCCCAGTTATTTCCACATTGCTGTCAATTTGTCTACCATGGCATTTATTTATGTATGTATTTATCTATCTATTTAAATTCCATTTCTTGCTTTGAATTTCATACTGGAAAAATTACCTGTTTCTGTTTGCAGAATCATATCCTATACATCCCTCATTCAACATTTCTTCCTGTATGGTTCTATAAGCATTCTGTCCATCTGTTCTTTTGTATTACATTAATAAATCTATTTCAAATTCATGCTCCACATCTACTCTCCACAAATGTATTTGCTCTTACCCACTGTCTTGCAGCTAGATTAGTGACTACCTACCACATATTGGGGCACATATCATAACTCATTGGAACACCAAGCTAAATGTTGCATCCCATGGAAAAAAACAGTTGAGTATTTCTTGTATTATTCATATATCCCATTACAAATATAAGTTTAGCAGAGTAGATTAAGGCTACAAGCTGATAAACTTTATTCGGCACTTTTGATTTGTTTCCCTCAGTTTCTTCATGTAGGCTGTCAGAGGATAAACAAGCCACTTAACCAGACCCTCATCCTGCAAAACACTGGAATAAGAATGCATTGATGCTCACCAGTTTTATAGGTTCATAGGTAAGTACTAGGCTAACTGCCCTTGCAGTCCATTTTAAGCCTTGTCCAGTTTCTCTTTTTTCTGCTCAAATTAATCTATCCCATTTGGTTACTGATCCCATGAGAATAATTGGGATCATACCATAGAAAATTTGAGGGTCCCATGCATGGGATAAAGCATTTAGGAGCTGCCTCTGTCCATTAGTAGCACAAGAGGCAGTCCTTGGGTAAACTTTCTTTTTCCCATCCATAGAGCCAAGTGTGCATGAATATGGACAGGAACAGACTTTTATTTGACTGGGGAGTCTGTTCCAGAGCAGTGGTATCATCTGGTTAATCAGTTAGTAATTAAATGATAAAAAAAATAATAAATATGTAAATGGTACAGAGCAGAGAGCATAAACAGAGGACTGTGGTGCATATATTCTGACACTGCAATAATACATAAGACTGAAAACGGATATGCATAGGCATAAAGTATTGAATGAATACAAATGTTCTAAGGCTCTGCAACAGAACTATTTAAGTAATAAAATATGGCAGGTATAATTGATTTATCATTTATTTTCAAAAACTACAATGAGGTTTTACTGTAACCTATCTTTGACTGTAACCTCTTACTTTTAACTTATTGTAACACTTATGGCTATCTAATGATCTATACACACATACACAGACCAACAGAAATGCACGTGTGTGTGTGTGTGTGTGTGTGTGTGTGTGTGTGTGTGTGTGTGTGTGTGTGTGTGTGTGTGTGTGCACGTGCGCGCGTGTGTATAAGATCAACAGTAAACCCTAGATTAAGGGCAAGGCTTCTTTACTGGTTAACCATCACAACTCATTTTGCCGTAAAACTGATAATATTTCAGTCTCACCACATATGTATGTTATGACTAATACTTTTGTAAATGTATATTTTTACTGGATTTAACGTAGGTCACCATTCTTCTGAGGTCATAATTAAAAAGTTAACTGTCATTAAGCCATATAGTCCTCCAAAAAAGTAATTTGTACTCCTATTAATGCACATTTTAAGTTCTAAAATAAGAATAACATTATTACATTACAGCAGACAAAAGTACAATTTTGGATTAAGGATATACTAAAAGCTACAGATGCAGAGAAACAGTTGGATGACTGAATAAAAGTAAGTGTCAGAATGAAGAAGATCTGATTTACATCACCCTCAGAATGCAGGATTAGTAAATAGAAGAAATTAGAGGCAGAATATGACATATGAAAGAAAGAAATAAAGAACTATTCTGTAAAAATCTGGACAGTTAAGAGGTATGATAACAAAGGCTCCTATGCCAGACTGGTGTATGAGGAATGTTGTTTATAATTAACAATTTTATCTCCACACCTACAACACACACACACACACACACACACACACACACACACACACACACACACACACACACACACACTCACACCACATAATGGCTTCTTACCATTATCTTTAGTAAGATAAACTCATAGAATTAATAGCCATGACATCAGCATGTTGATGGAACTATTGTATTATAGGGCTTCTTACTGTTTTGGTAAAAGTCAATCAATGGGTCAGTCAATCACACTTTATTTGTGTGCCTAAGTCTATGTAGACATATAAAAAATACTCAAGACAATAAAAATTGTCTTGACAATAGGTTAGCTACAGAGAGCAGCTTAGTTATTTGTCTCTATTTTGTGGTCCACAAAGATGTGACCTATAAGGGTAACTATGACAAACGATGGGAAGTCTCCTTCACATGCTTCCTTTAGTGATTACTGATGCTGCATTAAATACCATAGTCCCCTTTAAAGTCAGCAGGACCGTGATCTTTCATTTCAACAGCATTACTAGAGCGATTCTATTCAAATCATAGTAATGAAACTTAGGAAAAAAGTATTTATCATATCACAAAAGGATAAGAAGTGCCATTTATCATAAGTTATCCTAATATTCACAGTCCAAAAATGCACTTAATGAATTTATCAAAGGTGCATCAACTGCATTTCCCTGAATTATCAATGACATGCTATTGTCCACAAAATGTACCTAATGAATTTATCAGCAGTGTATTCATTGTATTTTCCCAAGTTTCCAATGGTATGTTATAATTCTTATCCAAAAATGTATTTAATGATTGTATCAGCAGTGTAGTCATTGCATTTCCCTAAGTTTTCAATAGTATGCTATAACTCTTGCTCCCTTAACAAAGGTGTCACAACTTTTTAAATCTTATGTGCACTGTATATGATTGTGGGTTTTGTGGTGTGCTGGTTCTGTATGCAATATGGAAACCTCTCTTTCTAGCTGCCATATTATGTACTGCAACACAGATGAGGAACCTGAACCTAAGTTTCAGCATCATTTCAGACCTCAGAATACCTAATAGGATGGGTCTTATGTAAAAGCGATTTAATAATAATAAAATCTGAATGAGCATCTCTATCAAAGTTATCAGTAGAACCACTGAAGCATATTGTGGCTTACCTGTATCATGCTCCTTTTCCAAAAAAGGGATCTTTAGATTATAGGTTCATAGGTGTGTACTAGGCTAATGGCCCTGGAGCCTTTACAAGCCTAGCCCATAGGATTACTCTGGCATCCTGCCACCCAACCTTAGTTCCTAGTGCCTCTGTCAAGTAGAGCCATTGGAGTGATCCATGGGGTGAATTTTCTATTTCCCATCCACTCATCAAGATTTCTCTTGAAGAGGGCCAGTGAGGTGCTCTGCTTGACATGTATGGAAGACTATTCCATAGCATGGGCAGTCTCTGGGTTTTGAACCTGTCCCTCCAGCATGTTCTGTTGATTGTGGTAATGAGGTTGAGGACTCTGGAGCATGTGGTGAGGAGGGATTGGGATTTCTTTACATGTAGCATTTCTAAAAGAGCTGGGTCAGACATCGCTTTGTAAGTCAAGCAGAGATCACCTCAAAGTAGGTGATATGAGACAGAGAATAGTTGGAGTTTTTTGAGTCTGTCCATATTGGACAAGTGTTTAAGGCCTAGGATCCTTTTGTGAGGTACTTTTGTGACCTCTCCAGTTGTTGCAGGAGTCTAGTGAGGTACATGCCAAATGGGGCATTGTACTCAATGATTGGCCTAATGAGGGAAGAGTAGAGGGAGACAATGACCTCTTTCTTCCTGGAAGCAAAACCCTTAGTAATGAGATGTGCCACATAGAAGGACTTTCTGACCACAGTGGCAATGTGTTGGTCAAAAGAGATGTTGCTGTCAACTTGTGTTCCCAGATCTCTTATAACGCCTTCTGTGTTCAGTGGACTACCATTAATGTGGTAATTCAAGGAAAATGCGTTTTTCCCAAAGGGAATGAAGACACATTTTTTGGCATTGAGCTTAAGCCCATGGTTCTGACACCAGTCGTTAGTCTCATTGAGGCCTTTCTGTAGGATGTCAACATCACTTGGGGAGTTAATAATAGCTCCCAACTTGCAATCATCTGCGAACTTTGTCAGCCATAGTCCCTTCATGTTGTCCCAGGCCAGTTGAGCCAGTTTGCAACCCACCTAGTGATATAGGGTTTGATGCATAGCTTAGTAAGTTTTTCTATGATTCCTGAGTGGGGAATGGTGTCAAAGGCCTTGGCCAGAACAAGGTAGGCTGTATGAACCACCTTACCTTCATCCACAGCTCTGGTGACTGACTCAAAGAAGTCGACCAGGTTGGGCAGGCATGATGTACCCTTCACAAAATCAAACTGTGTAGGATCCAGAGTTTGGAGATTCCCTATATCCTTGTTTATTGGGTCTATGATGATGTGTTCCATAGCATTGCATATCAGACTTGTCAGGCTAATGGGGCGATAGTTCCTGGGGTTCTATAGTCGCTTCTCCTTTGTGGAGAGGGATGACTGTAGCAGTGCACCATTTGGTAGGGACAAAGCCTGAGGTGAGGCTGTGATTGAATAGAGCACACAGGTGAGGTGCCAGTTCACGCTGTAGTTCATGTAGAAAACAGCCAGGGATACTGTCAGGTCCCATAGAAGCTGTATTATGGGCCTTGGACAGTGCTGTTTTAACCTGTGCAGCAGTAATACTGGGCAATCTACTGGTATTGTGATTGGTCCTGGGGGGGGGGGGTAAAGTTAGCATTGAATCTGTCCGCCAGTATATTTGCAATATCTGTTGGCTCGGTATAGGAGGTACCATTGTGCAGTAACTCCGAGCAAATCTGGGTATTGCCATGGAGATTCTTTACATAACTATTGAAGGCCTTGTAGTTGTCTTTACTATCTGCTAAAATTCTGTTTTCATAGCTAGCTTTAGAGGATTTGATGAGGAATCTCAACCTTTTGTTGAGGCTGATAAGGGAGTTTTTCCAGTATTGGGACTTCACCTTATTCCGAATCAGTTTCTTCCTTCTGTTGTAGAGTTTGTTTATGGCAGGGGACCACCAGATTGGCTTCCTTTTTTTGAGGACAGCATCTTAGTTCTATTGGGTATGGGGAGATCCATGCATTTGTGTACGTGTTCGTACAGTGCATGGGTGCATGATTTGGTGGTCATGCAACTATTCTCCACTTGCATGGATGCCGTGAAGTTAGCCACCTCTGTTTTTAGGAGCCCAAAGTTAGCTTTGGGGAAGTTTTTCATGGTGGTTACCTTTGTTGGGGGGGGGGTGGGAGGGATGTGGATTTCCAAGGTGATTAGCTTGTGATTGAATCTAACCAGGGAGGAGTTGATTATTGGTGTAGAGCAATGGTCGTCCATGTTCATAATGACGAGGTCAAGGATGTTGCTACCTCTAGTGGGGGTAAGAATGAGCTGGTCCAGGGCATTGGAATTAATGAATTCCAGAAAACGTTGGTTAACTGTATTGGTATATGAATAGTTTTCCCAGTTAATGGAGGGGTAGTTGAAGTCGCCCAGTATCAGAGTGTTAGGTTGGACCCTAATATTCTCCAGGATGCTTAGAAATGTGGAGTGTGAATTTTGGACATGGTTGGGGACCTATAGCAGGCTACAACCTGAATCGCTGTCTTATCCAATGTTAGCTGCACTGGAAGTATCTCAGATGCATTATGTTGGGTTACCAGTCTGGAGGTGTGTGCATCCTTTATGAATATGGAAACACTACCACCTTTGGAGCTTCGGTCCAAGTTCTGGGGCCAAAAGGTGTGGAATGAGTTGTAGCCTAGTATTCCAGGGATGCTTTCTGCTGCCTTGAACCAGGTTACAGCACCAATGTCGATGTTCTCCATTTTAAGGAGTACTTCAAGTGAGTGCATTTTGAGATCTAGACTTCTAGCATTGAGCAGCATGACCCTCAAATTGCATTTGTTTGTAGCTGTTATGGTATTAATTTGGTCTTTGGAACACTGCCTAAAAAAGGCAATACAGGAGTGGCAAGAGCACAGTGGATTTCATAGGGTTTAACAAAATTTACAGTGAAGATGTTACAAACAATTATGACAGGCAAATATATAAATTAATGACAGTAAATGAGGTGGACAACAGCAAGAAGAATTAAATTATTTAAGGCTACAAGAGAAGTATAAAAGAAAAGTAAAAAAACAAGCTGGAGAAAGTCAGTGAAAGTGCTAATACAATCTATCAAATCATATCATACAAGGAAAAGTTGTTGCTGAACTAGTTATAATTAAAAAGGAGGTGGAACAGCTACCCCTTCAGGAAATGGGGTGGACTCCACTACTGAAAAAGTACTATATTTATATATTCTGTTAGTCTGCCATTTGGCACACTTGTGTGTTCATAGAATCATAGGATCATAATAAGTTACTATGCTAATAGCCCTAGTCTAGCCAAGTTCTATCCTTATTTCCATGATCAGCACCTAATGCCCGTGTCCAAGAGGAACAAAGGTGGAATTAAGGTTATCCATCCAATCGTCCAGATTGCATTTGAAGAGGACTTTGAAATGTTGTGGTGAATTTCATGGTAGACTAGCCCTGATAAGTCAAATACATCCCTTTGTAATGTGGCTGGAAAACCAAAAATCTATCATGAAAGACTGGATATATGAAGAAAATATGCAAACTCCATATGGAAGGCATCTTTGCCAAGAATCAAACCTCGGGTCATAATATTGTGAGCGAGCAAGGCTTCCTGCCTTGTTACTAACAATCAGAGACAGATAGACAGACATGAAGAAAGAAGACAGACAAATATTTGCATAGAGATAGATAAATACATTGTTGATGTATTTCAACTGGCCATAATAAACTTAGCAAGTGTGGACTTGTGCATTACAATCATATGTCAGGACTGCAATGTTTTTAACTTAGGAGTGTATAATTCAGAAAAGCTGGATCCCTCATATATGTCTTTAGGGAAGATTATTCCTGTGTTAAAGAAATAACCTTTGCAGATGACCAGATTACCTTCTGGAAATATCTTTCCTTTTTATCTTATTATAACCTGTTTTAGCAAGTTGCCAAAGTCTGATCACATATAACGGTGGGGAAAAAACACTTCACTTTATCCCAGATAAGCAGCTGTTTCACAAAGTAGATGAACCATAATAATTTAAAGTTATCTTACCTTGGAGTATCAGCTTCCATCTGGTCAATGTGAGTAAGTGAAAAGAAGTGAAATAGAACAATATTTAATTTAGATTGTATAACCACACTATCTAGTTCACTTATTGGTAAAAAAAAAAAGATTATGCATGTCTGCATATATAATTGAGACAATATCTGTATTGTCAACCATGGCAAGATGGTTCCTCTTTGGTGTTTGCATGAGTCACAGAACTGTGATGTTCTGCAAGGTAATATTCAATTTCATACCCAAGGTGTACATAGCTCATGCTAAGATATAGCTTTTGTTATGACTTGCTATGTTTTGTGATGGAACACTAATTCACCAATAAGATGAAGCTGTAAATGTGCTTATGACTACAAGCCAAGTTGCATCCCTCTCACTCATCATATAAGCAGTGATAGTCAGTGTTGGTTATATGTCACTTTCACATTGACACACTCAGTACCTTACCACGGGTCTACTGCTTTTCATCGAATACCACGTATTCGAAAAAGAGCAGTAGACCGCTCTGTTACGCGAAAGTGCACTTATTCGAAAGTGCACTTTTGCGAACTCAGGTTCTACAAACGGATCGCACCACAGTGGAGGACAGCAGGAAAACATTCTACGTCCTCCAATGTGGTGCGGTAGTTACGGTCCTTAGGGTTAGGGTGCGGGTCATGGTAAGGGGATAGCCCTACTAGCTATCCCCTTGCCATGACCCGCGCCTTAACCCTAAGGTCTGTAACTACTGCACTAACGTCAGTAGTAGCCCGTTCGCTGAAGTGGGTTTCACAAAAGTGCACTTTCGCGTAACCCAGAGTCTACTGTGTGAGTTTGAAAAAGTGTATTTTTGAACTTATACAGTAGACCCCTTTCCACATGTGGTTAGAAGATATATGATGTTTTAGTTTACATTATATAAGTGAAATGCTGCAAAGCTGTATTAAAATGTTATACGTGTGACTTTTCATATTGCAGTGTGTGAAAATTCACTCAAAATGCCTTACCTCCTGTTTTCTTCTAATTAAACAAGTAACTCATACAAATCGCTGCCACTGCTAGAAACACCTGCTTGATTATTGCACATTTTTGTATAGAAATAATGTATCCTACACTTCATTTTTGTTTTAATTTCTAATTGTGTTATACCATTATGTCATCATTATTCCCATCAAAAGTCTTACCACATTTTTCTGAATTTATAGAAAAATGGACTTTCATAAGGCACCAGGGGTCACTCGAGCCCGATTCAATTGTTTTGCTGCAACCTTCACATTGTACTGTGTACAGATTTATTCAAGTCTCTTGTGCACTGTCTCATATCACAAAATAACAAAGGTCTTATTAAATGTTTTGGCTTTGAATGGCAGTGCATGGAATCTACATGTAGTGTTTAATAAGGCTGCAGGAGACAGTCTGTAACATTGATCAAAATTGCAATCCATGAAAGATCTACTCCTATTTACACCAGATCACTTTCTGAAACAGAACAGCACTCCTTCTCTAATGACCTAAAGTTTGTTGCTTTGAACCTTTTATTTGACACTTGACATGTATCACAAATATCACTGAGCTCTGTTTGCATGTCTGTTATGTATCTGCTTAATTTTCAGTGGTTCAGTACATCTGGCTTTGAGACTAAGCACATTTGACCTCATTTTATCTTAATGCGCTTTCAATACTAACAGCTAAAATTATTTTACTTGTGGCATGGAGATTAATATTTTTGTGGCTTGGAATATTCTGTCTCTGAGCAATTCTGATTTTGGTTACTACACAATATTATTTACTCAGTATCACTGTAAGTACAAGAGTGGGTCATCATGTTCCAGTTTTGCATGACAGTTTCGTCATTAACTGGAAGCCTACTTTTAAAATATCTACATTAATTCTACATTAATTAACAGTAATGGTAACCTCTGCAGATTTGTACAGACATGAACTCAAAGATTTACTGACTATCTTTTACAAATATACACCCTTACACTCTTATCTAGAGAGTGTATCAGATTTTACATAGCCAAGCATATAGATAAGATGGGACCTACACACACTTTTAGATTTTTAGTGGTAAAGAAGATCTGGGAGAATGAAAGAGGGGGAGATATAATAAATCAGACTGAGACTTCTGAAACCAGATGGATAATTAGATTGAGGGCAGACAGAGGAAAAGGACTGAATGATAGAATTCCTCCTAAAGCCCATTTTGAAAAACAGGAAACTGCCTAAATAACAGAGTTTTAAGAAATATTTTTAAGAACATGTAAAGTTGATGTTTTTTTGTCAAGCCATAACAGAAAGCTTTTGGTGAATGTATAAATTTGACGTATTTTTATTATTTCATTATATTTTTTATTATATTTTAGGCGATATGTATTTATAGGGTCTATATCACTTAGTCGAAGTTTTATAACTTTGAACACAAAATGTACAAACCATTCCTTCTAAGTTACAAAACTTTGACTATGAATACAAAAAAAAAGAAGGAAAAACAAAATAAACTGTTGTAAGTAGGGGGGGCAAGACCCCCTGCACCCCCCGCTACTTAAATATACCAACTCCTAGATAGCACCCCATTCAACAGAACGGAAACCTCCCTTTACAGAGATTTCCATTGAAATGCTCAAACTTGTACAAGTTTGAACTTATGGTCTCGACCATATAAGGTTCGAACTTGTACAAGTTTGACTATGTGATAGGAACCCGTATTTATAAGTTAGCGAAAAATATGTATAGGTCAATTAGAATAGGTTTGAATTTTTATTAATTAATTATGGCAATTACAATAATTGTGTGTGTAACTGGTTCTTACTTAATGACATAGAGTATGTGTTGTATTGCAGACTTAGAAGGGATATGGTCTGAAGAAGTAGTATGATTTACTTTGAAAGTGCTAATCTCCTTTTAATTCTAATAAAATAGTTCGGTTTTACTACTGAAGTGTGGATTCGTTCAACCTTAGCTGGTTCGCTGGATGCTGTTAGTGACTGTTTTGTATTTTATTTATCTCAACTAACCACTTGTTGTAGCCTTAAACATTTGTGGGATTGTTTGGATATATTTTTTGTGGTTGTGGCAAGAGACAATGGTGGAAGGAAGTATTAAAGAAACCACTAATAAAGATATCGAGTTGGATTAAGTACCTCAATCTCAACAGGTACAGCATGTCCAGAAGAATACAGAATCTCAGAAAGATAAGTTACTAAATTTTGCAGAGAGAAAAGGTAATCAATTACTCTCCAATAATTTATCTGGAGGAAAAGAACAGGAAAGTAATGAGATAGACTTTACAAGCTTCCTTAAAAATGTTCATAAATTGGAAGATGAACTATTTAAAATTAAAAGATTACAAGCCCAACTGAACCATATGGAAGCTTGTCTTAAGCACAAGGTTATTCCCAGAGGCTTAAAATTTTAAAAATGCCTAACCTTTGAGAGAAATGTCCTGAATTGCTCTCCAGGTGGCAAAAGTTAAATCTTGAAAGTAGCTTCAATTACATCCGTTCATTAATGGAATGTAGTGAGAGAGAAGAAGCAGTTGTGTGGAATATTATAGAGCAAGAACTCTTATATCAAAAATGCCCACATGAAATTGTTGATAAAAAGTTAAATATGGTAATAGACTCCGTGGCCAGCTTTGAAAATAAGCTAATATGACAAAAATTAAATAAACTTGAAAGGGACAAAAGAGATTTTAAGGAAGACCACATTTTTGTTTGGCCAAAATTGCGAACAGAAGGTCAAACATTAACTGAAAATGGAGAGACTTCCTTAAGAGAGAATACGGTACAAACTCAAGGAAACATCCAAATGAATGAAGCAACTCCACCCAAAGAGAACATTGCTATCAATGCATAACTAGGAATGAAACATAAAAGTATTGCCTTCCCAACACTAGATGTCAGTGCAGCCCTGTATTCCAAGGATAAGACCGACATGAAGGAGGAAGAAAGAAGTAATAATACATCATTGAGACAGGGAGTGAAGGAGCAAATCACCAGTGGAATGGTAGCCATAGTCAGTACATCAGGGAATACAAAAGGGGACAAAACGTTTTTTCAGGTGCTACCAATCAAATTGAATACACCGAATCGAGGAGATTGGCGAGGATGATCGTTCAGTAGAGGTCATACAAAGAGGAAGGGGCCTCAACATTTGCCAGAGGGAAGAATAGGAAAAAAAGCTTGGATGGACAGAAGCAATCATTTGTGTGGAATATCTGTTCAAGGGAATTATCAGAAGAAGTACTTTCACTATTAAATAAAGGACTTTCCTTTATCCCTACTAAACACATAGAGGTAACTGATACAATAGTAGACTTGAGATTATTTAGTAGAAATGTGTTGCTTAAAATGTTGTTTAAAAATAATGACTTAGAAAGTCATAAGAGTTTTAAAAAACCTAGCGTGTTCCTCCCACCGAATCATCCAGTAATGGATGTATTTATTAGTTTGTGTAAAGAAGAAATTTTTGAAGCATTAAACAAAAAACAAAATAGTTGCAAACACTACAATATGACAAAAAAAGAATATGAAGCAATGAAAGGTTTACAATGTGATGGGACTATAGTTATTAAACCGGCAGATAAGGGGGGCCCAATAGTGATAATGGATAGTACATACTATCATAAAGCAATGAAAGAAATGTTAAATGATGAAATGGTATATGAACCAATAAGTAAAGAAAGAATGGATACAATGTTGAAGAGACTAGATGAAGCTTCATATGACAGCTTCTTGAATAATGAGATTACCTTAGATTTGTATAATTACTTTAAAGTCTCCACACCACTGATTCCAAATCTCCACAGAATACCTAATGTACACAAACATCCGATACTACCCCCATTAAGACCTATAGTCTCAGGCAGAAACTGGTCTACAGAACCTATCTCTCTCTCTCTCTCTCTCTCTATATATATATATATATATATATATATATATATATATATATATATATATATATATATAGAGAGAGAGAGAGAGAGAAAATTAAGACCAATAGTTGATAGGAAAAATCATATATTAAGGGATTCAAAGCAATTCTTGGAAGATTTATTTGAATTTGTATAGGGAAGTAATAATATTAATGAATATCGTATGGTAACACTAGATGTGAGCTCATTATTCACCTCCATCCCAAATGAAAAAGGGGTTGAAGCTTTGAGACAATGTCTCGTTTTAGATAAGAATTATGATGCAAACAGTATAAATGTTCTTTGTTTCTTAATGGCTCTGGTACTAAACAACAATATAATGATGTCTGACCACATGCTATACCTGCAAAAGAATGGTGTTGCAATGGGCACCCCAACAGCTGATAGCTATCCCAAATTAGTTAGGTCATTATGAGAAAATGAGGTAATCTTTAATAGAGGCAGATGGAGGCAGGTAGTATTTTACAGATGTTTTGTGGATGACCTGTTTTTGGTATGGCAAGGGGAACATGAAGATTTAGAATTATTTCATGAAAACATCAACAACAGTACCACTTTCCTTAGATTTGACATTAAAAGTTCTAATAATGAGATAGAATTCTTAGATATTAATGTTAACAAAGATTATTTGTATGGATTTTCAACTAAGATATACAGAAAAGAATATCACAAAACACCCTATCACATAAAAAGAGCATGCACCCCCAATATATATTTAAGAATATAGTTAAGGGGCAAGCACTAAGGGTGTCAAGGTTGACAACAAAGGAGGAGGAATTTGAAAATGAGTTAAAAGAATTCAAGGAAAGGCTCGAAGAAAGAGGTTATGGCAAGTCAGATACTAAACTCTTAAGTAACATCCATAAATTAAGGGGAGATACAGGAAACTAAAGACAACAAGGAAGACAAAAAAGCAATAATACGAGTACCAACGTACAATTCAAGTGAGACCAATATTATAACAGATGTTATTAGAAAGCACTCGCCAATACTAACTCACTATCCAGAGATAAGGCACATAATAGGAGACAAACCTAGCTTTGTCTTTAAAAATAAAAAATCTTTGAAAAGAATATTATGTTACCCTAAAATGGGCAAACAATATAATAGAGAGACAAGTATGAAAGAGACTTTTAAGTGTAACAATTGTAATCAATGTGAATATATAGATACATCAAATAAGTTTATACATCCTGATTTAGGACCAGAGACTGTATTCAAAGTGACAGCTGACTGTAATACACAGAATTTGATATATTTGGCCATATGTAATGCCTGCTCGGCTTTTTACATAGGCAAAACTAATAGGAAATTAAGATTCAGAATCAGAGAACACTTGTTGAGTATAAGGAATCTAACTTTAACAAATGCTTTAGCCAAGCATGTAGATAAGATGGGACCTACACACACTTTTAGATTTTTAGTGGTAGGGAATATCTGGGAGAATGAAAGAGGGGGAATATAATAAATCAGACTGAGACTTCTGAAACCAGATGGATAATTAGATTGAGGGCAGACAGAGGAAAAGGACTGAATGAGAGAATCCCCCTGAAGCCCATTTTGAAAAATAGGAAACTGTCTAAATAACCAGGTTTTAGGAAATGTTTTTGAGAACATGTAAAGTTGATGTTTTTTATCAAACCATAACAGAATGCTTTTGGTGAACATATACATTTAACGGTGTTTATTATTTCATTATATTTTTTATTATATTTTAGGTGATATGTATTTATAAGTTATAAAAAAATATTTATAGGTCAATTAGCATAGGTTTGAATTTTTATCAATTAATTATGGCAATCACAATAATTATGTGTGTAATTCATTGGTTCTTACTTAATGACAAAGTATGTGTTGTATTGCAGACTTAGAAGGGATATGGTCTGAAGAAGTAATATGATTTACTATGAAAGTGCTAACCTCCTTTTAATTCTAATAAAATAGTTTGATTTTACTACTGAAGTGTGTAGTGTGTATTCCTTCAACCTTGGCTGGTTCACTGGATGCTGTTAGTGACTGTTTTGTATTTTATTTATCTCAACAACCCATTTGTTCCAGCCTTAACCGTTTGTGGGATTAATTCTACATTAATTAACAGTAATGGTAACCTCTGCAGATTTGTACAGACATGAACTTAAAGACTTACTATCTTTTACAAATATACACCCTCACACTCTTATCTAGAGAGTGTATCAGATTTTACATAAGCAAAACACTTTTCTTTGCATGAAGGAAAGGCCAGTTTCAGTTTCAGTAACACTAAATATTATACAATTTTTTAAATAATTCCATGTTTTATAAATACTTGAAACTGGTATCCCTTTTTAAAGTAACTTTAACTCATGTATCTGATATTATTCATTAGAAGTACCTTACTAGGTGTACTGTAAATAAATTGTGCATTACTTTCCTTCATACAGATGATTTGTATGCCAAGCTTCACTGTCTAACTACAATTGTCTGCCGTTGTACTAGACATATGGATTCAGTCCACACTATTATGACTTCAGCAACTGAGTTACTGTGACCAAGATTCTGGTGGAGGTAGTACCAGATCCAAGGTCTAGAGGGATAGTACCCTGACTATGTCACAGGTCACCTGAATCTGAATAGCAGCTTGTACATCTATAGGAGCTGCTAAGCATGGCAATGAGCAAACATTTCCAGCTCAACCTCTTTGGTTCTAGCTCACCAGATGGGTGACACCTGGCAGGTGTACTAAGTGATCACCCCATGGACCACAACCTAGAGACCCAGCATCACTGTCCGCAAGTTGCACAGTTAGCCGAGAAGAATTCAGCATTTAGCGGTGTACTTCCACAGGGAGGGAAGCATATAGTGCAGTTTGAAAAAGTCACCACAGGGGATGGGGGATACTGCACCAGTGGAAAAGATAGGCCTCCCTGCAGGAATAGTAAAGCTATTACCAACTACTTAACTCTCACCATTGAGAGGTTGAGCAGATTAGGATTTCCTGGGCAGAAAAGAATGTGCTGTGGTTCAACCACCCTGCCCCAGGTTTCCCAGCTCTCACTACAATGGAATGAATAGGCCAACTGAATGCGAGCCATTCAGCTTGGTCCTACAGGGGACGGAGTTGCAAAAAGATTCTGCTAGAAGTGGGCTACCTGTTATGTATATGTAAATGTAGACTGTCATTCACATCTTTGAATCAGCTGCTTGTCCATGGAGTAAGTGACTGTGAAATGCGGTCAACTAGTCTGTTCATCAAAATTTTGAAGGATTGTGAATGAGCAGAACTTTGAATGCATTGAGTAGGGTAACTGTGTGTTTTGGAAAGTGATACCAAAATATTCAAATATCCTGATGGTTTTAACATTAGGAGTGGTGTGTGTTTGTGTAGGTGGTTTAGTGTCAGAGTAAGCGTTAGGTAAAGGAATAGATTTAGCGTGGTGCATGCTTGTGTATGTGTCCGAGCTGTCTTGTGTAGTGATAGTCTTACAGAAAGGATTCTTCTATGGTATACTGCAGGGTTAGGGTCAGGTCAGGGTTAGGTTTGCAGGCATTAGTAAGGTGGTACAGGGAATCCTCCCCTGAATGTGATGCTCTCCCTTTGAAAGCAAGTGATATTCCTCTTTGGTTTGGGGATGTATCTTCACTCACCACTTCAGCACAATTTCAGAATCTTTAATAGACTGCTGTTTGTCACACGTTCATAAATTGTCCAGATCAGCATGTGGTTTGATGCAGTAAGCTGGATAGTTATCAGTTGCTGGGGAGCTAGCAAGAATTTAGGATTTGATTAGCTTGATTCACAGTGTATACTGTGCTGCTATTTAGTATGATCGAGTTTACCAAAGATACAGATAAAGTCCATTTTCAATCAGCATTGTTTGCTTCTGTATAACACTTTATCCTTCAATCAGTGTGTGTGTGTGTTTGTGTGTGTGTGTGTGTGTGTGTGTGTGTGTGTGTGTGTGCTTATGTGTGTGTGTGTGTGTGTGTGTGTGTGTGTGTGTGTGTGTGTGTGTGTGTGTGTGTGTGTGGGTGTGCACGTGTGTGTTTTTATATATATATATATATATATATATATATATATATATATATATATATATATGGATCTACCTTAGTAGATCGACATGTTAAAAGAGCGAACACGAATTAACCGATGCCAGAAGATCGCAAGTCACTTCACCGACGCCAGAAGATCGACAGTGCACAAACACGACATCGCACACACCCGACACATCATACCAACAAACAAAACAAATCCACTATCCAAAACCCACACACACAACACAAGCACACCAAAATCCTTACAAACGAACACTAGCCCATACATACACAACTATCTACAACCCTAACCCAAACCCTTACCCTAAGGTCCGTCACTATCACACACTTACCTAACCTGCGCCCTAACCCTAACTCACTTATCCCACCCCTACCCCTACAGACCACCAACATCGCACACTTACCTTACTCGCACCCTTACCTAACCCGCACCCTAACCCTAACTCACTTATCCCACCCCTACCCCTACAGACCACCAACATCGCACACTTACCTTACTCGCACCCTTACCTAACCTGCGCCCTAACCCTAACTCACTTATCCTACCCCTACCCCTACAGACCACCAACATCGCACACTTACCTTACTCGCACCCTATCGTCCGTCACTACTGCATACTTACACATCCTTTCCCCATCGCAGTGTTCTCAGCATCGGTGTCTTCCTCCGTCGGTCTTCTGCCTTGTCGATCTTCTGGCGTCGGTGAAGTGACTTGCGATCTTCTGGCGTCGGTTAATTCGTGTTCGCTCTTTTAACATGTCGATCTACTAAGGTAGATCCATATATATATATATATATATATATATATATATATATATATATATATATAAATATGTATATATGTCTATTTATATATATATATATATATATATATATATATATATATATATATATGGGATCCATCAACATGTTCGAAGTTTCACTACTTCGAACAATACTTCACCGAGTCCACTTGTTCGAAGTAGTGAAACTTCGAACATTGACTTCGGCAATCACACTACAGCATGGAATGGGAATATTCCCTGCGATCTCAGAGTTGGTATATTTATGTGAGGGGGTGTGGGAGGTGCAGGGGGGCTTGACACAGGGAGGATGATATGGGCCGGGTATTTGTAAATCGAGATACCTCACCTTACAACAGAAGGTGGCCCAACAAGAACAGCCAGAGAAGGTGGACATAGGACACAAAATCATTCAACATAATGACGTTAAGTTTAGTTTAGGTGATTTTAATATTTTCAACTATACACATTTTAAGTTAATAAAAGAAAATTTTTCACTATTTTCAAAAGGGATGAAGTACATCCCAAGTACTAAGGTCAACTTAGTGGACTGTATAGTTGAATTTAAACTATATTTATGGAAACTAAATTTAGCTTTATATTTTCAGAATGAAAGGGGGAATTTTACTGAATGTGCAACTAAGAAAAGAAGTGCATTCATACCCCCTATGAACAACACCTTAGCAGCTTATGAGAAAGTAGTCATTGATGAATTATATAAATACTTTGCAAATCACAAAAATATCAATATAAAATATAATTTGAATAAGGAAGAATATGCCGCTTTGAATGAACTTTGTAATGATAACAATGTTAGTATTATGAAACCCGATAAAGGGGGCGTCATTGTTTTATATGATAGCAATGACTATATGAACAAGATATATGATATATTGCATAATTCTGGTAATTATGAAACATCCTCACTTAATGAATTAAACATTAGTTACCGTCGTATAGATTTGTTTCTAGAAGAATTTTTATTAGACAAGAGAATTGATACAGATTTGTACAATAGTAGGTATTCCTAAAGTCCACAAGAATGTACTTGATCCACCTTTTTGCCCCATAATTTCTGGGAGTAAATCCAAAACGTTTCCATATGGTAAGGTTATTGACAACTGGTTGAAATTAATATACAAAAGGGTACCCCATATAATTATTGACTCTTGGGACTTTTTATGTTGATTAAAACCAGAATTATGGAAGGAAGATATTATTTTTTTAACCATAGATGTCATAGATCTTTTTTCTTGTATTCCTAAGGAAGATGGTATTATTAGGTTCAGTAATAGTATTCAGAAACATACACAATTTGTTAGGGATAAAGTAGCACTTATTACAGAATTTATGGACATAGTTTTAAGTCATAATTACATTTATTTCCAAGGAGAATATTATAAACAAACTAGGGGCATAGCTATGGGGGCAGCTTGTGCCCCCATATACACTAACCTTGTTCTTCTAGATTGGGAAGAGGAGTATTTACTTAAGCATGTACTGTTTAAGTATGTTAGTTGTTATGTAAGATATTTGGATGACATTTTTATTTTATGGAATGGCACTATAGAGGAGCTGGACATTTTTATTAATGACTTAAACATGGCTAGTGAGTATCTTAAGTTTACCCATAGCTTTAGTAAAGTAGGAATTCCATATTTGGACACTTACATTTATTCAACCCCAGCAGGGTTTAAATCTAAGATCTACAGAAAAGATAATGCCTATCTAGACTATTCAAGTTGCCATCCCATGGGACAGAAGCGGAGCATTTTCAAAGGACAGTGCATCCGTGCAGCACTTATGACGTCCGACTATCATGAGATGGTGCAGGAGTTAAAAAACATTATTGAGATGTTTAGAAGACAGGGTTACCCCTCTAGACTCATAAGTGATATCAGTAGTTATGTCCAGAAAGAATGGGGCAAAAAATATGTACCCTTATTAGGTGTTACAAATTTAACGACCCTAGTGGATTGATTACAAGTGAACCCATTAAGAATTACAAAAGAGCATGTATAGTACAGTATAGTAAACAGAGTAAAGACGTACAAGAAATTATAGGTAAGAATTAGAATATTTTGAGAAGTGACGCTATGGTAGCAGAGAAACTAGGGGAAAAGCCATTATTTGTATTTAAGACAGGTTAGAATTTAAAAAGCAAATTTGAAGGTGGGCTTATAGTCAACAATGAGAAGGGTGTGGTAGGAGGTACTAGTAAGTGTAGAAAATGTAACCAATGATTTGCTATACTGGAAGACAGGAGTTTAACATTGGGGGATGTCAACCAAACTGAGATTAGATTTAAGAAGGGTAACTGTCAGACCCAACATGTGATATATCTGGCTAAATGCATCAGATGTCCTTGTTACTATGTGAGAAAAAACGACAGATATTTAAGAAATCAGATTTATGAACAATTTTATTGTATAAGTAAGTAAGACACAAAAAATGCACTGTATAGACATTTAGTCGGAAGCCCAAGTTGTGATAGTTTTAAGTTTGTTATTTTAGAGCAAGTAAAATCAAACCCTAGGGGTGGAAACAAAGGTAAAACTGGGTGAGAAGGAGATAAAATGGCAGATATTGTTAAATGCAACTGTTTATCCCGGTATTAATGAAAGCATTTCCATTAAACCAGTATTAGAAGCAAAAACAAATTAGTGAAAAAGTATTTACATTAGATGCATATTTTATGACTAAGTGATTTTATTGGATTTTAGCAGTATTATATAAGGAGAAATGTATATATAAGTTATTACTGCACTGAGCACTTTAAATGACAATTTACTACAATTAATTATGTAATCTGATTGGAGGAATTCATGTATGTAAACCCAGCTTTTTTAATTGTAGAGTGCTCTGAGGAAGTCTACTATCTGTAGATGAAAGCGCTTAACCAGTTCTTATTATTACTGTGGAATAAAGGCTTTTTTATCGTAGCTGACAGTTTCATGATATTTGTGGAACCGTGATCTTGTTTACAGCGAAGTTCGTGTTTTTACTGCAGTTTTTTTTTAAACTAAGAGCTGCTTTCTTTTTATAACAACACAATTCTTATAATTTATTTTAGTACTTAAGCTGTTTTAGGTGTTGATGTTGAATATTATGAAAGAACTTAATGAAGGGACTTAAAGTCTAACAGATGTGTTAAAAGAAATGTGGTGTGTCTTTAAGAGTGAATAATTTATATTTGTCACCATGGTGATCCATTTAATTATGTATCAGATTACTTAACTATGTACTTATTTATTTATTATTTTTTATGCATCTCATCGGTGATTTGTTAGTTGCTAATTGAATTATGTAAATAAGGAATTTTTATAAGTGAATTTTGTTCTGATGAATTCCTACTGTACTAAGGATGAAAGCATTTAACTTTGGTCAATAAACTTTGGGTTTCAGCTCTGAAGTCTTCACTATCATGTTTGTTCTTATTACATAAATTAAAGTACAATATGTTTGTAAGTATAGAACATCTATCAAAACATTAAATGTTTTCAGGAAGACTACAGGGAATGCCTTATAACACAAAAAATAAATGCAGAATCTGTTACATTAAGTGTTACGCCCTGTAGCTGTAGTGCCTAATTTAACACATAATGTGATAATTGGCTAAGGTATTCTCCAGTTTAAACAGCTGGAAGTTATGGCTGAAAACAGTTAAACCAGATTTGTTGCCAGAAATCTATAGCCTGAGTAAAGAAAAGAGTCAGAGATTAGACTGGACTGGAAATGAGGTGAGATTTCATGCTGGGTTAAATGGATAGATCAGCTTTGTGCCAAATAAAAATAAAAATATTAAATATAAATAAATAATATTATAATATTAAATAACATTAAAAATAATAAAAGAAGCCAGTCTAGAAACTGGCAGTAAAGGACCTATTGTTAAAAAAAACTACTAAGGCAATTTGTTGTAGAAACGAGACGGAATAGGTGATCTCATACTGAATGAAAAGGGGAAAGAGAAACCTGAACACAACTCTAAGCTTCTATCTGACACATAAAAACAGTGAGATAATAAAAAAGAAAAACAGAACTCTGCAAATCTATACTATTCTTCTGCCATTTGTTTCATTGATGAGCAACAAAGAGCAACATGTTCTTTCACAAACATTATTTTGTGAAATTCACTACTGGCAAGATATAGCCAAATAAAAACAAGATTGATGTTTCTCTTTATGTTGCACATTTTCAGATGTCATTTGGGATATTTTTTAGAAGCAACATATAGCAATATGGTCTTGATTCTTCTATGACACCTAGTATTTACAAGCTGTAGGTAAATAAAAGCAAGATAAATATCTCACTTTATTAAACATGTTTGTAGATGTTTTGGTGTATTGTTTTAAAAACAACTCAGAGCAATATGATGAGTTCTAAATAAGCATTATTCTCGGACTCCTGGTAGTGGCAAGTTGTTAACAAAGACAAGTGCAAGGTATTTCACTTTATTACACATTCTTGCAGATTTTTTGTGTACTGTTTACAAGTGACATTTATTATTTTATTTATTTATTTATTTTACATTTGTTGACCGGGCTAGTCTAGCTGGATATATGTCCATTTTCAGTAGAGGCCCGGGGAGAAAAGCTCCAATATTAATTACAAAATTACAAAGCAAGTATTATTGTGACATAAACATATTATTAATTACAATGAAATTTAACATAAAAATTAATAAAAAATGCATTGAGGTGAAAAGGGAAAGGTATTAGAGATATGAGGAAGAAAAAGGATAGAGAAGTAGTGAGAAAGAAATAAGAAAAAGAAAAGAGGATATAGGGTTAGTCTGGGTTAGTACAGGAGCAAACCCAGTGTTTATTGAGATAAGGTTTTAACAGAGGGAGTGATGTGAGAGATGAGATCTCAGATGGAAGCTTATTCCATATTTTTCCAACAGCATTGGAGAACAAGAAATCACCTGCTAAATTGTTAGTTTTAGTAGTATGGATCAGAGGTTTGTTAGAAGAGCGCAGGTGTCTCAGGTTAGTGTAAGGTGTAATGAGACTGGAAAGTATTGGGGTTTTGCTAGGTTGGTATAGGGTCTTGTGCACTATTGTAAGCTGTTGGAGTTTGAGTAGATTGGGGAGTTCGAGCCATCCTAGTTCTTTTAGGTTCAGGCAGTGATGGGTCCTGAACGTAGATGCTGTAGCAAGTCTAGCAATGTTATTATAGGATGTTACTAGTTTATTGAGGTTATTTTTAGAGAGATTGGTGAATATTGGTGAGGCATAGAGTAGGGTAGAGATTAGGTGGGTTCTAGCTATTGTGGTCCTTGCTAGTGGAGTGAGAAAGGGTTTGATTCTATATAGTGATCCTATTTTTTTGTTAACTGATTTTATAGTATTGTTAATGTGAGAATCAAAGTTGAGATTATTGTCTATAGTTATTCCTAATAGCTTAGTGGTAAGATCAGGTGAGATAACTGTACCGTTGTTGGAAGTGAGAGTGAAGTGTAAAGGAATGGACTTTCGGGTAGGTGAGAAGAGTAATAGTTTAGTTTTCTTAGGGTTAAGGAGCAGGCACCATTGAGAGAACCATTGTTCTACAGTGTTAAAGGCATTTTGGGTAATAGACTGGAGTTCAGTTTGAGAGGTGGCTGTACAGATTATTGTAGAGTCATCTGCGTATTGAATGCAGGTGGTGTTAGGGATAGCTGTTTGCAGGTCATTGATAAAGATGGAAAATAGAAGGGGGCCTAGCATAGAGCCTTGAGGAACCCCTACAGAGATAGGAAGGTGATCACATAGTAAGTTTTTCCAGAGAACTGCCTGTTGATGGTTATTTAAGTAAGATGTGAACCAAGTAATGGAAGGAGCATCAAGTGAGAGAGAAGTAAGAATGTGCAGAAGAAGTTGGTGGTTAACCATGTCGAAAGCTTTAGACAAGTCACTGAAGACTGCAGATGATAGAATATTTTTATTGCAGTTAAAGTTGATGGAGTTAGTAAAGGAGAGCAATGCAGTGCTGGTGCTATGGGAAGGTCTAAATCCATGCTGACAAGAAGCAAGTAGGCTGTTTTGGAGAAGGTGGTTAAGTAGTTGTTTATGTACATCAACAGACCCCTGGATTCACAAAGCTTCCGTGCAAGAATAAGCTATTCTTGCACGGAAGGGTTCGCATCCATGTAGAGCAGCAGCACGCCTTGAATATAAATGAAGGCACACTGATCAGCTCTTACAGGGACACAAATCTCTGTATGAGTGCAGGGGTGTGGTCTGACAGCAGTGCTCTCACTATACACACACCCCTGCACTCCATAATTGCCATACGGCAATGTAATGGTGGCGAGAGTGTCCGTGAAATACTTCTCAACCTCTTAGAGTGTAAGAAATCTGGAGAAAGGAAATAAAAGTCTGGCTCACAGACTTAAGTTGATAGAATAACAGGTTATGCCTCCTAAACCTGTTAAGACTTCTTTGAAGTGGTCACCAAAGCCGTAGATGAGGGTAAGGTGGTTCACACAGCCTATCTAGATCTCGCCAAGGCTTTCGACACCATCCTCCACTCCAGAATTATAGATAAACTCACTAAACTAGGTATAAATCCCTATGTCACAAGATGGGTTGCCAAATGGCTCACTGACAGAACCCACACTGTGAAAGTAGCAGACTCTAAATCCAATTTCAGACCAGTGACAAGTGGAGTACCACAGGGTTCAGTTCTGGGTCCTCTCCTGTTTGGTAGTTCGTAGATGAATGCAAACTAGGAGCCATAATCGAAACTCCTAACAATGTGGACATCTACAAAAGGGCCTCACTGAGACAGATGTCTGGTTGCAAAGCCATGGCCTCAAGCTCAATGCCAAAAAGTGCTTGTCATCCCTTTTGGTAAATTTCTGTACCCATGAACTACCACATAGGCGGCAGTCTGCTTAACACCGACCTTGGAACACAGGTAGACAGTAGTTTCTCCTTTGATAATCACATCACTACAGTAATCAGGAAATCCTTCTACATAGCACACCTCATCACAAAAGGTTTCTCATCCAGGAAAAACGAGGTCATTGTTCCCTCTACTCGTCACTCATTAGACCCATTATAGAATACAGTGCCCCTTTTGGGTGTAAGAAATCTGGAGAAAGGAAATAAAAGTCTGGCTCACAGACTTAAGTTGATAGAATAACAAGACATCTACAATAACTGGATAGGCCATTGAAATACCTCACAAAGAGGATTACCGGCCTCAAACAGATGCCCTATGCAGACTGTTTAAAAAAACTCCAGCTTTACTCTGTCGCATATCGTCTTCTCAGAGGCGATCTCTGCCTAACATACAAAGCTATGTCAAACCCAGAGCTGTTGGACATGCGCCACTTAAAGAAATCCCAATCCCTTTGAGCTACATGCTCTAGGGACCAAAACCTTGTCACAACAATAAACAGAACATGCTGGAGGGATAGATTCCTGTCCCAGAGACTTCCCATACTCTGGAACAAAGTACCTATCTATATCAAACAAAGCTCCTCATTAGCACTCTTCAAGAAAAATCTTGATGATTGGATGGGAGATAGGAAATTCATCCTGTTGATCACTTCTGTAGCTCTGCTCGACAGGTGGACAGGAAATAATTTTCTTGGGTGGCGAAAGCCAGGGTACGTTTTTGGCTAGGCTTATATAGGCCCTAGGGCCAATAGCCTAGTACCTACCTATGAACCTGTGAACCTATGAATGTGCTGAAGGGTATGAAGTGTAAAATGCAAATGTCTGTCAGCATTTTCTAAATACAGTCTTTAATGATTTGCCACTAATCCAACAGAAAGCCACAATGCTATGAAAAATGGAGCAAAAATATAAGGCAAATATCTGGGCAGGCTGTGACAATCTGTACAACTGAGAGGTATGGCGGACACTGCGAGCATCCATGGAGCATACCTCAAATGCAATGCCTGCCATGTCATCGCCATTGTAAAAGCACAGCCCCCCACTGATAATGTTTCAGAAATCAATGTGCATACCCCTACAGTACAAAAATTAAACACAGCAGTTTAATTTTTTTTTCGGTCCACAATAAAGTGTAAGCATAGCTGAGTGGGTTTGCGCATTGTGCAGTTCTGTTTAGCCTAGCTTACACATCATAAGGAGCTAAATATAAACTCCAGAACATAGCAATGTGGAGTAGTGAAGTGCCTTGTAAGTAGTTGTTCCTGGTTTGATCCCCACTAAAGCCAATTAATATTTTACCTGTGAAAGCAGTACATAATTTTTTTAATAATTAGGTAGTAAAGAACACATATTTGTTAACCAGAGTAGTGTAGTAGGTCCAGATGTGAGGTGTGAGTGTAATGAAGTTGTGAAACCCCCATATAAACACAAGTACACCATACAGTATAGTCACACAAGAATAAATGTAATGAAAGCACATTGGGGGATGTCAGGGAAGGTAAACAAATATATAATATGTCAGAAATGATGAATTAATCCCATATAGGTGGTAGGCCATAAAATAAAACATAAGCAATGCTAAGCATTGCACAGATATGCTGACCGGGTGTAAGCATTGTGTAAATATGAATGCTAAGCAATGAGTAGCCCAGCTAAGCAGATTTGCCCATTGGTAAGCAGTGCTGAACCTGCCCCTGTAAGCACTGCCAACCTTAGTTAAGCAGGTTTGCCAGTAGCTTTGCTCAGCATATTCAAAACCATCCAATCACAGCAAAGGATGGGAAATTGGCCATATTTAAACCTCACAGGCAGGAATACAGCTCATAACTGGTTGTAGCTCCCCACTGTAGGCAGTATGGCAGGTGTTGGAGAGGGTATACACTTTTTGGCGTAGCACTGGGGTATACAGGAGTCCAAGGTCACGGTAGGACTCCTTGTAAAAAAACATGATGTGAGACTGCTGCAGGACCAGTACCAGGGCTATCAATACAAAATGGAGGCCTGAAAAAGTCTCGCCCGCAATCTTACCAGTGTCACTGGTATCCCTCATATTGGTAAGCAGATCTGGCACAAGTATGCTGACTTGAAGTAAAGGAAGTGGGAGCTCTTAGAACAGTGGGTCCAAGAAGCATGACAGATGGGTGATGTCCCAGCAATGTGTAAGTATTCATAGCAATAACTGTTTACCAATGTCCAGCCTGTGTATGTGATGGATAGGTATGCACAAATATTTCTCTATCTTCATTACAGCTCCAGCTGAGCGAGTTCCAAACCAGGAAGCCCATGCCAGCAGGTTGCAAAGGCTGTGCTGCGAGGCTGGACAGTAACAATCTAGCTTGTAGCATTCATACCAAATAAATATAAAGGTGTAGAATGTCACCTGGCAGTATTAAAACTGGGTATGGTTTGTACTGAATAAAGCAGACAATATTAGAGTAATAGTACCATATAGGTTATATATAAATAAAACTGTAACTGCCTGTCAAAAAAATTCAAAACCCTGGACTGGTTGTGTTTACTCTGATATGCTATGATTTGAAATGCGTACAGGTTATGCATAGCAACTATAGCTCTGAAAGCATTAAACAATAAAGTCTCATCTGACAAAGTTAGTGCCTCTATAACCCATGTGATTAACTGATATTAAAAATGTCATGCACCAAGATCTGATATCTGAATAGTAATGTTGTGTTAACCACTGTTTTCCACACTGTGCTATGTTAAAAGGTATGTATAGGATTGTATGTATAAGAATGTTGTAATTACAAGGTCAGATAGTACAACAAAGAGAGAAAGAGAAAGAAATCAATCAAGGAAGAGACAGCAGTTTCTCAAAAGCTCCTTTTGATGAAACACTCACCTGTTATATTTTTAGCAGAAACAGCCATGGTTCGAATCCCGGGACTGGTAGCAAACTGTATGAGTAATTTCAACTAGGATATTGTGAAAATGTGTAGAAATAGTCAGGTAGTGTTAACAAACATTCCCTCCACAGGTCTTCCAGGTAAGAGAAAGTATAAAGTAGCTATAAGAAGGCTGTAATTATACTGTGTACAAACATACCACTGCCCAACCCAATGCCATAGTTGTTGTAATAATACCTGTAGTGTAATGAGTAGAGCAATGATCATTAAAGCTGTGACCACTGCAAGAAACTACATTTGTTAACTGACATCTCTCTCTCTCTCTCTCTCTCTCTCTCTCCCCCACCTTATCTTCACCAATAATCTAAACACATAAATGAATGGGTATATTTTCCACCAAACCTACTGTTCGGACAGGTGTCCTGTTGTTCTACAAATGTTGAAATTTATTCCAATTAATGTTCCCTGCTCATATACTATCACTGGTGGCCTGTTGCTATCAATGTAACCTGCATGCCAAATCTGTTGTTTTGGGTTAATGGGAACACTCATGCATGCTGTTATAACTAATCCTGGAATCTGTTTACCATTACTAACCAACATATGTTCTAAAACTGCGACATCATAGCATGTCACGGAAGGCCAATCCCAGTGGATCTGCCTCTCCTGCCTCTCCTGCCTCATCTGGCCATGGAACTGGACAAAAGCATGTCTGGGACCCACCCTGGGACATCCTCATCCACTGCTCCTGCACCACCTTTGGGTGGAACCACCTCAGGGAAAGGGGCTTGTTCCCCCTGGGGTGAGGGCGTGGACAGGATCCTGTCACCTGAAGCCAGGTCCAGGGTCTGGTGCATAGCGAGCTCCACAAGGAATTTCGAGATTTGCTACGCCAGCTTGAGAGCTGTGTGGCATAATTAGAGAGTCAGCCTGCCCCTCCGGCTCAGCCCCCACCACAGCCACCTTTGGGACCGTGGAGGTGCAGTAGTGACTGCCCACGGGTGGGGACCTCCATTCCACTGTATCTATTTGGGGGCTCATGGACTTCCGATTACCAAACACCCCTCCCCGTCCAAGGTGTTTACCCCTCATGTGCCATAAACCACCCCTGTATGTGTCTCGTCTGTCTTGTCTGTCTTCCTACCCAACTTAGCTCCCAAATACACCTACTATCCTTCCCCAACATCCCACTCTCACCTTAAAAAAAACGGCAATCTGTTCCCCAAAAAATTTCGCCCCATACATAGCTGTCCATTTCACACGTGTCCACTGGACACATGTAATCTTGTCTAATTTGCTTCACAATGCATTGTTGCTGTCTTCACCTCTCTCTCAGAGATTTGAGTGTCCAAATGTACTTCCAAATTCAGTATATATGCACAGCTGTTGCTGTAGAAGAAATGGACAGCTATGGACCTTCCCTACATCCATCCTGTACATCCCTAGCTATCTTTCATATTGTTTTACCCTCTTTGTGCCCCCTTTTTCACCACTTTCTTATCACACCCTTTTCTTTTCTTTTAAACAAATTAGCATGGGGTAAGCATGTTTGCACAGTGCTAAGCGATGCCTACACAGAGTAAGCACTTTTTAAGGATAACTATGTATAGGCATAGTTAACCAGAAGTTAGCATTGTTTACCGCCACGCAAATCCACTTATAACTGCTTAACAGTGCCTTTATCACTCTATATACAACAGCTCATATTCTGTCCAGCAACAAAGTAATCAACCCTAGCAAGCCTTGAACCCAGGACCCTGCACATCATAGCCACAGCAATTTACCACTAAGCTGTCTGAGCTGTAATTATGTCTGATGTTTATTCAAACATATCATGCAGCACAGTCATTCAACAGTAAGGAAAATTTGTATATATATATATATATATATATATATATATATATATATATATATATATATGAAACTGACGCGGAATAAGGTGAAGTCCCAAGAATGAAAGAACTCCTTTACCAGCCTCAACAAAATGTTGAGATTCCTCATCAAATCCTCTAAAGCTAGCTACGAAAACAAAATTGCAGCAGATAGTAAAGACAACCACAAGGCCTTCTATAGTTAATGTAAAGAATCTCCACCGCAATACCCAGATTTGCTCTGAGCTAATGCACAATGGTATCTCCTATACCGAGCCAACATATATTGCCAAAATACTGGCTGACAAATTCAGTGTTAACTTAACCCTTCTCTCCCCCCAAAGGACCAATCACAATGCCAATAGATTGCCAGGCACACAGTATTACTGCTGCACATGTTAACACAGCACTGTCCATGGCCAAAAATACAGCTTCTACGGGACCTGACAATATCCCTGGCTGTGTTCTACATGAACTACAGAGTGAACTGGTACGTCACCTGTCTGCCCTGTTCAATCACAGCCTCACCTCAGGTTTGTCCCTACTGAATGGCTCACTGCTACAGTCATCCTACTCCACAAAGGAAGAGCGACTACAGACCCTGGGAATTATCGCCCCATTAGTCTGATGAGTCTGAAATGCAAAGCTATGGAACACATCATCCTGGACCTAATAAGCAAGGATATAGGGAATATCGAAACTCTGGATCCTACACAGTTTGGTTTTGTGAAGGCTAGATCATGATATGTACATATATGTCGACATTCATATGGCCAAGACCATATGATCGACATTCAAAATGTAGACCATACAAGAAAAAATAAAAAACACAAAAAAACTTACCTTCATGCTGCTAGCAGGCGTGCTACACCCCCCCTGCACCCCCCCCCGTGGGGGGCTCCGCCCATCACCCCAGAACTTAAATATACCAACTCCGAGATTGCACTACAGTTCAGAAGATGGAAATATTTCCATTCCGCATTGTACAGAGATGGCAGTTCCACATGGTCGACATTTCAAATGTCGATCATATGATCTTGGCCATATGAATGTCGACATTCTGAAATGTCAACCATGTGATATATATACACATATATGATACATATATATATATATATATATATATATATATATATATATATATATATATACATATATACATACATTTATATATATGTATATATGTAGTGCAGTCGGACATGTGATCCACACTCTGAACCTTGTACTGCAACAAATCTGACCAAAGGCTGTCTAAATGGGGGTGAAGGGGCCCAAACTATGGACCTCTTCCAATTATTGCCCTCATCCCTTCTTCCTCAGCAAAACTGTTCTGCCTTGTAACAAAATAATAAGGCCTGGAAGATCTTGAACCCAGGGCCCTGTAAACTACGATCAAAGCAATATACCATTACACCATCTCAGCCCATAAAATAGTGATGACATTCAAAACATATCAGTTAGTCAGTCATTCAACACTAGGGAAAGGAGTCCGTAGAATCAGTCAGGTACCCTATATTTACATGTATATATGTATGGAGATGCATATATGTGGACACATCTACACATCATACATGTTTGTCTTTTCAGCTTTTCCCAGTTAGGGGTCGCCACAGTGGAACTCTGGTCCGCTAATGATTGGCAGTAGATTTTTTATGGTGCCAAGTTGCCAGCCCGATCCCCAACCTTCAGCGAAGCACACCCATTCATGCATGTCTTTTGGAGGCCATTCGACCGCAGGGAGGACATGCAGACTCCACACAGAAGGCACTCCATCTGTGAATCTACAGTTCAAACGAAAATGCAGACCACCAACTAGTAAAAACAAAAATGTTGATCCACAGATACCAATGCTCGTTCACGGGATGATAATAAAAATCTTTTATTCCACACCAAATAATTTTTTTTTTCACAAGGAAAGGAAGCTGGTTTAAGCGCTTTCAACTGGAAAAGTCTTCACTATAACAAGCAACACTATACAAAGCATTTTTTTATAGTATTTAAAGCTGATTCAATTTTTGGTTCAAAAAGCTTTAATTTAAACCAGCTTCTTTTTTAAAATCTAAAATCTATTTCATAAAATTTAAATAAACTCATTTATATTCATCCGATATATTGTGGATTTGGCATTTTCATTTTCATATTATCGAATCCATGGAATCCATTTTCATTTTATATATATATATATATATATATATATATATATATATATATATATATAGATATATATATATATATATATATATATATATATATATATATATATATATATATATATATATAAAGGTGAATAAATATATACATATATACATAAATATATGAATATGTATATGTATACATAAATATACAGAAATATATGACAGCAACAAACACATGCAATCAGAGGGTCATGCTGCTGCACACTGGAATTCTAAATCTGGAAACTCACTCACTGGAAGTATCCCTTAAAATGGGGAGCAATGACACCTGTGCTGTAACAGAGGCCTGGATATAGGCATCAGGAAGTACCCCTGCAGTACCAGCCTATAATTAATTCCACGACTTTTGGCTGCAGAACCTGGACTTAAGCTCCAAATGTGGTGGTATGTTCATATTCATTAAGGATGCACACACCTCCAGTTTGGTAGACCAACATTATGCATTACAGATCCTACAGGTGTAGCTAACATTGGGTAAGACAGTGGTTCAGGTTGTAGCCTGCTATAGGTCCACAAACATTTGCCAAGACTCACACTCCATGTCCCTAAACACCCTGGAGAATATTAGTGTCCAACCTAACACTCTCATACTGGTTGACTTCAACTACCCCACCATTAACTGAGAAAGCTACTCATGTACCGATGCACATGCCCATCACATTGAAATGGTCCTTCCTAACATGGGCGACTATTGCTCTACACCAATAGTCAACTCCTACCTTGTTATACCTGAACACAAATTAATCACTTTTGGAAATCCGCAGCCCTCCCACCCCCCCACCCCCACTCCTGCACAGGTAACAACCATAAAAAGCCTTTCCAAAGCTAACTATGGCCTCCTAAATACAGAGGTGGCTAACCTCACAGCAGCCATGCAAATGGAGACTTGTTGCATGACAGTTGAATCAAACAACAATGCACTCAATTAAAAGTTGCATTCCCTCATCAAATACCACAAAGTTAGCTGTGAGAACAGAAATAAAGAACATAGTAAAGACAACCACAAGGCCTCATACAGCTATGTAAAGAATCTCAATAGCAATACCAAGATTTCTTCTCAGCTACTAGACAATGGTACCTCCCAGACCCAGACTGAGCCAACAAATAATGCCAATATACTGGCTGACATCTTGAGTCCAAACATTACCCCTCTCTCCCCACCCCCCAAAGGACCAATCACAATATCAGTACACTGCCAGGCACCCAGTATTACTGTGGCACAGGTTAAAACACCACTGTCCAAGGCCAAGAATACAGCTTCTATGGGATATGACAATATCCCTGGCTGTGTTCTACATGAACTACAGAGTGACCTGGCACCTCATCTGTGTGCCCTGTTCAAGCAGAGCCTCACTTCAGGCTTTGTCCCTACTGAATTTTGTACTACTACAGTCACCCCTCTCCACAAACAAGGTGTGACTACAGACCCTGGAAAATACTGCAACAACTGCCTGACAAGTCTGTTATGCAAAGCTATGGAATGCATCATCATGCACCTAATAAACAGGGATATGGGAATCTGCAGACTCAGGATCCCACACAGTTTACTTTTGAGAAGGGTAGACCATACCTGGTCATTCAACCTGGTCAACCTCTTGGCATCAGTCACCTGAGCTGTGGATGATGGCAAGGTGGCACATACAGCCTACCTTGATTTGGCCAAAGACTTTGATAAAATTCCCCAGTCACGAATCATGCAATAACTCAATAATCTAGGCCATCAAGCACTATATCACTAGGTAGGAACAGCGGCACAAACACAGAGGTACATTGGACATACTGCTGTCATACATTGAGACAGTTCCAGATGTCACTGGGTTTGTTGTAACATCCTTTATGAGGAATATGACATTGGTAATACCATTAGATGTGAGTATTTACTGATTGCATTCCCCAGAGTCCACAAATGATTTACCAAGGACACCAACTGTCTGGGGAGCAGGCAAAACATAACAGACACACATGTGGCTAGTCTGTGGACAGCGTGCCAATGGAGAGGTATGTCAGAGACATAGCACTGTGAGTTGTGATGTCACTCACTAAATGCATGTCCACACAAACCCTGTCATTCTGTCAGTCCACCATGTGTATAATAGCACTGATGACATAGTATCTGTTCACAAATCTGGGGATATGTCCTCCATGTTGGTTGGCTGTCTTCAGAGGTCCTGTCCTGTGATGCATTTCCACCTAATGCATGTGAATCTGTAGGTCACCACCTCTGTAATATCCCTCACACAGGCAAGGAAAAAGGGCAAGGCCCACATTAAGGAATGTCCCATATGCTGAAACTAGCAGCAGTGTCCAGGCCTACAGCACAATACAATGTGGGCACCGACATAGTGGTATGGCCATAGCAATACCTGACATCTGCACATCTGTACAGAGGGCAGACAGAAAGTAGAAAGCCAACAGGTTATGCAATAGGATGAATGTTTTGAAAGATAGACGTCTGAAACCGAAAGGTATGGCATTACTACACAACAGCTGTTCTCAATGACATGTCCTAAAAACATATTAGTCTACCGTTAACATCAACATACCAGATCAATATCCAATATGAGATACATAAAAACATAAAGCTCAAACACCAAGAACACGATAGTCAGTACTCAGAGTGCAGCTATGCATGCAGTGGTATATGGTTCCAGCGCTACAATCTGCAATCTACTCTTACTTGGAAAAGCATTGTTAAAAGTAGTAACATGATGATGCAATACATGCAAGTGTGACTGCATATAACCTGGGATACTACCCAAGTATGAAAGAAATACAAACAGAAAAGATTGTGGTACTACCCATGTATACTCTGGTGTCCCATACAGTATACTCACACCCCTTGATACTGTAATGACAGCACATAGAAGCATGTTGTGTACATGGAATTAAATACACTTATTAAAGATGTCATTACCCTGCTATTTGATCAGACTGGAATGTGATCACTGGTTACGAGGGCTAAGCTATGCTTAGCAGGTTTAAGCATTGCTTAAATGTAAATGGTAAGCAGATTTGCACATTGGTAAGTGAAGCCTACATGGTGTAAGCACATATTCATTTAACTGTATGTTAGCAGTGCTTAGCTTCATGCAAACCTGCTTAAAGCTGCTTTAAAGTGCCTTAATCACCTGGTCACCATCAGCCCTTGTTCTGCCCAGCAACAAAATAAATAGCCCATGCAGGTCTTGAACCCAGGACCCTGCACACTATAGTCACAGCACTTAAGCACTAAGCCATCTGAGCTGCAAGAATGTCTATTGCTTTTTCAAATATATCATTCAGTACATGTACTAAATAAAAATGAACAACTGCTTTTGAGTACTACAATTTTTTACTACTTGTTAGTGAAAGCACTGTGGAATCAGTCATGTTTCTATCTCTAAATATACACATATCAGATAAATATGGCGAAATACATCTGAAAAGGACTATACAGCACTCATGATTATATATAAAAAGGATATATATATATATATATATATATATATATATATATATATATATATATATATATATATATATATATATATATATATATATCATAAGTTATAAATGTAGAATGTTGCTACAGTAACAGGGTTTGTGTCAGCATATGTGTTGAAGGAAGAAGCTTCTTCTGAAAAACTGTGTACATCATCAGTTACTCCTTAGTGTAAAAATGTGGACCAAGCCTGACAAAGGGGATGTTTAAAGCATGAAAATGGGATATATGCCAAAAATACTGGTATAATAGCACACAGGACATACATCTTCACAGCATCCACTGCTTTGTCAGGAACACACAACAACTGGGTGGCCAGGTGCATCTACAGGCAGAGTGCCACAACACTGCAATTTCCCCCTGGGGAGATACGTGTTATTACAACTATAGCAGGCACTGCAGGCACTATGTACATGAGTAATAGATAACAGTGTGAAAGTGCATATACCATCACAGTCATATAATAAACATTTATGCTAATAGGTACCCAGAGAGTTGAGAGCATCATGCAGCGTCAGATAGAACAGGATCAAACACACTGACATCTAGCCCAGTCTGTACACAGGCCAAAATTCACAATCGCCATAAGTACACAGGCCTCACACCCACCAGACTACAACAAAAAAATGTTCAGGTTCTGTCCTCAAATATAAGGATCCACCTCTTACTGCATGACATATGGACAAAGGGTGACAGACTTGGGGGATAGAGCACAACAACATAGGTTTTTTTATATATATTGCTTTATAAAAAAGAAAAAATGCTGGTAACAGGGGGTTTGTTCTAAAAGTCAGAAACACACATCAATCATCAGTGTATGATACTGCATTTATAAAGACAGAAAATGTGTGAGTAACACACACTCAAATGACTTCAAACCATAGCCACACAAACCCTGTTAAACTAACATTACATTCTGTCCCATGTCTGGGAACATTCTCCCAGTTTTGTTGGGTCTAAAAAACAGTGTGTTGTTGTAAGTATTAATTTCACCCTCCTCTGATGTGTTGTCAGACACCACCACATGAAGTCCTGCTCACAGTGAAGGAAAAGGACCAACACCCACATGAAGTGCTTCATTAGGAGTGTGTTTCCACACATGCAATTAGCAAGTGGGGGACTCCAATTTGTGCACAGGCCATATGCTGATCATAACAATTACCTACAAAAGTCAAGCTGCTGCCTCTGCAAACAGATGTATTTTTCTACATCTATCAGAGGGAGAGAGAGAGACAGACAGAGAGAGAAAAGAAAGAAAGAAAGAAAGAAAAAAAAGAAGAAAAAGAAAAGAAAGAAAAAAGAAAAGAAAAGAAGAAAAAAAAAAAAAAAAAAGCAAGAGACTGCAAAAAAAAAAAAAGTGAGACACTACCATCTACCTGTGTAAAACAAAAGCAAAAAAAAAAGGCAAATGAAACAAGTAATCATGTAAATGAATGTACTAGGGTATATGT